>NC_134539.1:119444876-119748553 GCF_050624435.1 Tenrec ecaudatus | reverse complement strand
TTCCCAAAATTGACCTATGGCCCCTTTTCAGTAAAAAAGTTACTCAGTGACCCACTTGGGGATTAAAAGCATTTGTACTGTAGCCCATAGTCCAGGATAAAGTATAGGTATCTCCTTTTGCAGCACACCCCCCCCGGGTTGTTCCAGTGCCCCCAAGTAGGCATAGGCAGTATCACCTGCTTTTGGAAATACTGCAAAGGAAACCTATTACTTCAATAAGCTTTTAAGTAATTTATTTCTAATTATAGATTATTTTTTTAAAAGCTAACATTTGACGTACTCATCTAGCAATAAAAGGCTTTATCCTCTGCTTACGTTAGGAAAATAAGTAGATTCAGGAAGCAATAGAAGATCCCATATCCAAACTGGCCTGCCTTTAGTCAGCTCAGGATTCTTCACACCAGGCCAGTGTGATTTTCAAAATAACCTGGGTACTCTTTTACTAACAAACTATTCTGAGAGGTCTGAGGAGCCGGCCCCAATCTCAACTATGTGGACACCTGCCTCTCCTCCAAGAAGAATTTATTTCAAAGGACTGAATCTGCAGCTCCGAGAGAGGGACATGTCTGATCAAAGCACAAGGGAGCAAATGAAGTGTGAGGAAAAGAGAGTGGAGCACATCCTGGCCCATCATATTCCCGCTCACAGCAGCCAACTCACAGAGAAGAACACATGGTCGGCCCCACTATGAGACATGACATCCCTCACTGACCCATAACCCTACAGGGGACAACACTGGAGACACAGTGTGGGAATTCCACCCGATCTGATCACACCCACACTGAGGCAAAACACTAAGGGTGTGCAACAGAAGAGCAAGGGAACAGAGCAACGAAGTCCCCAGGGAATACCAAAATAGACTTTGGGGCCAAGGCTTGGTGCCTCAACAGACTCGCCTGGAAAACACTCCTAAAGGCCAACAAATTGTCCTTGAACTAGCTACAAGCTTTTCTTTCTTGTTGTGCTTTGTTTTGTTTTTGCCATTGGTTTGTTGTTGTTTTGTCTTATTTTGTTGCTTGGCTTTGCTCTGTCTTGTTTTTGTGCATGTTATTATCTCTGCAGGTCTGTCTAAATAAGATAGGCTGGGTGAACAATCTGGAGGAGAAAACAACGGGACAGACAATTCCAGTGGGACATGGGAGAGGGGAAGGAAGTTGGGGGGAAAGGTAGTGATATTCACAAACCCAGAGACAAGGGAACAGCAAGTGATCCAAATCGGTAGTGAAGAGGATGTATGTAGGAGGCCTGGTAGGGGGTGATGAAGGGTAATATAATCAAGAGGAATTACTGAAACTCCAATGAAGACTGAGCATGATAGTGGGACAAGAGGAAGGTCAAAGGTCATAGAGGAAAGAGCTAGGAGGCAAAGGGCATTTATATAGGTCTAAAAAAAGGCATGTACATATGTAAATATATTTATATATGAGGATAGGGAAGTAAATCTATATGCATATATTTATAGGTTTAGTATTAAGGTAGCAGGTGGACATTGGGTCTCCACTCAAGTACTCCCTCAATGCAAGAATACTTTGTTCTATTAAACTGCCATTCTATGATGCTCACCTTCCCAATGCGGTAGTTGAAGACAAAGCAGGTACATAAGCAAATGTGGTGAAGAAAGCTGATGGTGTCTGGCTGTCAAAAAAGAGAGTGTCTGGGGTCTTAAAGGTTTGAAGTAAACAAGCGGCCATCTAGCTCAGAAGCAACAAAGTCCACATGGAAGAAGTACACCAGCCTGCGTGATCACTAGGTGTAGAAGGGATCAGTTATCAGGCCTCAAAGAACAAAAAATCCTATCATTGTGTGTTCACCTCCCTGATAAGATCACCAAAGACAAATGGGTGCATAAGCAAATGTGGTGAAGAAAGCTGATGGTGCCTGGCTATCAAAAGATATAGCGTCCAGGGTCTTAAAGGCTTGAAGGTAAACAAGCGGCCATCTAACACAGAAGCAACAAAGCCCACATGGGAGAAGCATTACAGCCTGTGAGATCATGAGGTATTGAAGGGATCAGGTATCAGGCATCATCAGAACAAAAAATTATATCATTGTGAATGAAGGGGGTAGTGCGGAGTGGATACCCAAAGCCCATTTGTAGGCCACTGGACATCTCCTTACAGAAGGGTCTTGGGGAGGAGACGAGTCAGTTAGGGTTCGATGTAGCAACAATGAAACACACAACTTTCCTCTAGTTTCTAAATGCTTCCTCCCCACCCACTACCATGACCCCAATTCTACCTTACTAATATGGCTAGACCTAAAGGCTTGAAGGTGAACAAGCGGCCATCTAGCTCAGAAGCAACAAAGCCCACATGGAAGAAGCACACCAGCCTGTGCGATCACGAGGTGCCAAAGGGACCAGGTATAA
This sequence comes from Tenrec ecaudatus, assembly GCF_050624435.1. Classification (NCBI taxonomy): domain Eukaryota; kingdom Metazoa; phylum Chordata; class Mammalia; order Afrosoricida; family Tenrecidae; genus Tenrec; species Tenrec ecaudatus. The sequence continues at coordinate 119,746,185 of NC_134539.1, read as the reverse complement.
GGCATCATGCAACAACAACAACAACAACAACAACAACAAAATATATATATATATATACCATAGTGAATGAAGGGGTAAGTGCAGCAAAGTGGAGACCCAAAGCCCATTTGTCGGCCACTGGAGATCCCCTCACAGAGGGGTTTAGGAGAGGAGATGGGTCAGTCAGGGTGCGATGTAGTACCGAGGAAGAACACAGCTTTCCCCCAGATCCTAGATGCTTCCTCCCCCCAACTACCATGATTCGAATTCTACTTTGCAGGACTGGAGAGGGCAGAGGTTGTACACTGGAGCATATGGGAGCTGGAGGAACAGGGAATCCAGGGTAGATGATATCTTCAGGACCAAGGGTGTGAGAGGCGATACTGGGAGAGTAGAGGGTGAGTGGGTTGGAAAGGGGGAACCGATTACAAGGATCCACATGTAACCTCCTCCCTGGGAGATGGACGGCAGAGAAGGTGGGTAAGGGAGACTCCGGATAGGGCAAGATATGACAATACAACAATCTATAAATTATCAGAGGGAGCGGGGAGCGGGGAGGGAGGGGAAAAAAAAGAGGACCTGATGCAAAGGGCTTAAGTGGAGAGCAAATGCTTTGAAAATGATTAGGGCAAAGAATGTATGGATGTGCTTTATACAATTGATGCATGTATATGTATGAATTGTGATAAGAGTTGTATGAGCCCCTAATAAAATGTAAAAAGAAAAAATGTAAATATTAAAAAAACCAAATATGGCTAGACCAGATGATGTTCACTGGTACAGATAGGAACTGGAAACACAGGGAATCCAGGGTGCATGATTCCTTCAGGACCAGTGGTGTGAGTGGCAATACCAGGAGGGTAGAGGAAGGCTGGGTTGGAAAGGGGGAACCGATTACAAGGATCTACATATAACCTCCTCCCTGGGGGACAGACAACAGAAAAGTGGGTGAAGGGAGACATCGGACAGTGCAAGATATGGCAAAATAATAATTTATAAATTATCAAGGGTTCATGAGGGAGGAGGGAGAGGGAGGGGGGGGGAAATGAGGACCTGATACCAGGGGCTTAAGTGGAGAGCAAATGTTTTGAGAATGATGAGGGCAATGAATGTACATATGTGCTTTACACAGTTGATGTATGTGTGGATTGTGACAAGAGCTGTATAAGCCCCTAATAAAATCATTTAAAAAAAACAACTATTCAGGAACTTCTCATCAGGAGAAATTCTAAAATCCTTCACAAGACTACCAAGGTCCTGAATAACCTAGTCTGCTCCTTGCCTCACTCTTCCCTTTACTGTAGAATTGTTCAACAGCACTGGATTAGCTCTCTTGTTTTTTTTTACCTCTAGGACTTTGCTGTTCCCTGCCTCTCCTTTATCCTACTTTCCTACCACTTGCCTACTTCTCTTTCAGATTTCAGTGGAGCCCTCCCTGGCCTTCCAAATTCCTTTAGGTTCCCTTAATTTTCTTCATGGTATTCATCTCTTTATAACTATGCATACCTGTTCTAGTTAAGCCCGCCTCTTATGAAGTAAGCGATATTGAGGGCAGCAATCAGCTGTTTTACTTACGCCCCATCCCCAGGTCTAGGGAGTGGCAGGCACTGGTAGGGACTTTGTAAACAAGTGGTCTTGGTGACAGTCAGATTGAACTAGTCCTTTCCCCTGAGTCTCTTTACCTCAAGGGTCCCGAATGATACACATTTTCAATCCATCGTCTGTATGCACTTCCTTTCTGTGCTGCGGGCTGCTGATTGCTCTGCCTGGTTTCCAGCTCATTTAACCCCGAAACAAACAGCTACAATTATTATTTATTTAAACAGCTGCAAGTAGTATGTTTTGCAGAAGAGCAAATCAAGGCTCAGAGATTTGTCCAAGGTCATAGAGCTAATAAGGGACAAAACTGATTCCAATATAGATCCCCAAATTAAACTCACTGCAATTTACAGTTGATTTAGTTGATTCTGACTTATAGTGTCCCTGTAGGACAGGGAGCCCTGTTGTTGTAGAAAGTGGTTCTGCATGGGACTGTGATCTGACTAGTAGGCAGTTTGAAAACACCAGCAGCTGTGCGGGGGGAAAGACGGCTTTCTACTCCTGTGAACAGGGACCGCCTGGGAAATCGACAGGGTTCGCTATAAGTCAGCACTGACTGGGTGGCAGTGAGTTTGGTTTTGGTTTATAGAATAGGGTAGCCGTGCTCCTGTGGGTTTCCAGAGCTGTCATTTTTTAGGGGAGTCGAAAGCCTCATCTTTCCCTCAGAGCACCTGGTGTTCCAAATTGCTAATTCTGCGGTTAGCAGCCCAATGCTGACCTCAAAATCCTTGTGCTCTTAACCAGCTGAATCCCTAGCTTTCATTGATGATGTTTCTCTTGAGTGATTGATTTTTCTTACCTATTTCCAGGAGCTCTTTGTAGCAAGAGGATTGGTCCTTTGTGGTACAAGTTGCAAATCTTTTTCCATTTTTGTTTTTATAATGCATGCTTTTCTTTTTTGTGCTTTTTTTATGCTCTTCGAATTCATTTTCAGCTTCCATCAAGTGTTTTGTAAAGAGCCCTGCGGGTGCAGTGGTTGTGAGTTGAGCTGCAAAGGGCCAGGCCTGCAGTTCAAAAACAGCAACCACTCTGAGGAGCAAGGGCAGGACTTGCTATGCCCGTATACAGTGACAGCCTCAAACACTCATGGGGCAGTTCTGTCCTGTCCTCGAGGGTCACTATTAATTGGCATCAGCTCGATGGCAGTGAGTTTGGTTTTTGAGATATGTATTTTGCAGGACCCCTGGTGGCACTGTCGGGTAACCATTGGCTTTCTAACTGAAAGGATGGCGGTTCAAACTAACCAGCCACTCCAGGGGACAAAGTTAAGGCTATTGCTCCCATGAAGACTTCCAGCCTCTGAAATGATATAGCAGTGGTTCTCAACCTGTGAGTCCCGACCCCTTTCACAGGGGTTGCCTGATTCACCACAGTAGCAGAATTACTATGATGAAGTAGCAATGAAAATAATTTTATGGTCGGGGGCTCACCACAACATGAGGAACTGTATTAAAGGGTCACAACATTAGGAAGGTTGAGAACCACTGCTATTTAGGGTCGCTATGAGTCTGAATCAACTTGCTGGCACTAGTTTTTGGGTTTTTTTAAATCTTTATTTTTAAAATCTGTATTTAATCTAGACATCATATTCTGCTCTATTAGTATGGTGGTCTTTACCATATGTTGATATAATTGATACTTTTTTTGGTGAACATTTTAAAATGATTTCTCTATAGTATCTGGCACTATTGACTCATCCATTTTGTACTAATGTACTTGTACTTGGTGTACTAAATTACCGAGTAAGAGAATAAACATGTACTTAAGGGAACTAGCAAAACAGGAGCAACAAAGACCAGAGGATGTACACTGGTACAGATAGGAACGGGAAACACAGGGAATCCAGGACGGATGATCCCTTCAGGACCAGTGGTGAGAGGCGATACCGGGAGGGTGAAGGGAAGGTAGGGTATAATGGGGGAACTGATTATAAGGATCTATATATAACCCTCTCCCTGGGGGGATGGAAAACAGAAAAGTAGGTGAAACGAGACGTCAGTGTAAGACATGACAAAATAATAATTTCTAAATTATCAAGGGTTCATGAGGGAGGGCACTGGGAGGGAGGGGAAAAATGAGAAGCTGCTACCAAGGGCTCAAGTAGAAAGAAAATGTTTTGAGAATGATGATGGCAACAAATGTACAAATGTGCTGACACAATGGATGTATGTGTGGATCATGATAAGAGTTGTATAAGCCCTCCAAAAATGATTTTTAAAAGGAGAGCAACAAAATTATGAAGATGAAATTATATTAATATATTTTGAGGAAGAAAGATGGGGCTTTCTATTACCATAAAGAGTTATAGTCTCAGAAACACACAAATCCACAGGGACAGTCCTACCCTGTCCTATAAGGTCACTGTGCATCTACATTGACTTGATGGCAGCGATATATATATAGTCCTGGTGGTGCAATGGGTTAAGGGTTGGGTTGCTAACCAAAAGGTCAGTAACTTGAATCCACCAACTTGGGATTTACAGGCTTGAGAACCTTATGGGACATTTCTGTTCTTTTCTATAGGGTTGCTATAAATCAGAATAGACTTGATGGCTGTGAATTTTGGGGGGGATATGTATATACAGGATACATATATATACACACACACATAGTTATTCTGAGCTGTGAATCTTTATGGGAGCAGATAGCCTCAATTTGTCTTCTTGGGCTGCTTTGTGGGTTTGAACCAGCAACCCTGCGGTTAGCTAATAGCTGAAACTGTCACCAGGGCTTCTGTTCTGTCTTACCACAATATTTTTATTTTAAATCACATGGGAGGCACCATGATATTTTCAGTTACTTAGGGTCTTTGTCAATTTGGTGAGGCTGTGGCTGTCAGTAGTTTGACAGACACTGTGTACCACCTCTCGTTCTATAAGCTGACTGTGAACAGCCAGTCAGCTGGAAATGGCATTGCCTTGGGGGTGTAGACAGCAGCCATGATATAAAGGGAAGTCCCGAAAAGGCTTCTCTCTTCCTGACCCTGAAATCATCCCTGCATTTCACCTGTGACAAAAGTCAGTAGGGCCCCCGGCCTATCACATGACCCACAAATTTGGGGTTCATCAGCCCCTATAACTAGCAGAGGTCATCAACCTGTCATGTGACCCATGGTTTTGGGACTTGCCAGTATTTACAAAGGGGGTGATAGAGTCACTGGACCCAGGTTTGCCACAAACGTTCAAATTTTTAAAAGTTCAATATCGTGCTCACTTCGGCAGCACATATACTAAAATTGGAGTGATACAGAGAAGATTAGCATGGCCCCTGCGCAAGGATGACATGCAAATTCGTAAAGTGTTCCATATTATAAAAATTAAAATAAAAGTGCAATATCTGTGAAGTGCAATAAGCAATGCACAATAAAACAAAGTGCAAGTTTATTGTTACCATTCTTCCACTGGCACATGCTCACTTGGTATCTCTGTATCACATTTGGTAATTACTACAATATGTAAAACTTCTTCATAATGCTCCCGCACACTTAATTGACTACAGTAGAATGGTATAACTTTTATACATACTGGAAAGGAAAAAAGAGTGTGATTCACTTTTATGTGGTATTTGCTTAATTGGCATGACCTTCGTTATCTCTGGGGTACACCTGTATAGTGCAGGAGAGACACATCGAATTATTACAGCATTAAAATTCCATTAGGGGGAGGTGGCTGGGGGAAAAAAGCCTAAAGAAGCTCCTTGAAGTGACCATTTTTTAAAAGTTTGGATCACTGGTTTAACTGTAATACGAATATTTTTGCAAATGTAACTTATTATTATAAGGGGAAGTAGTTCCAAAACTCAAACAGTCAATGGCATCAGGCTGATACAGTATCTCTACAAAAAAAAAATCTGTACAATGCGGTAAAAATACTTGAAATGCACTGGTCAGAGCTCTCGTCCTCAAAAGGTCACCAAGAAAGTGGGCTTCAACAGGCTCTAACACTTTCACTACCTCCTAACCCCTCTCTCTTCAGTTGACTCAGTCTTTCGTTGGATATACAGCCTGTATTTCTCTGGAGTCATTCCCTTTGCTAAAGTAACTTTACATATTTCTATTGGGATTCAGTATCTTGTAAGGTTGTACAAAGCAGTGGTTATGTTGGGCCTAGAAATCAGCATCTCTAGAGCACTTAATAATGCCACTGGAATTTCAACTGTCTAAAATGATCAGAGGCCAAGAAAAGAAACACGTGCTTCACTGAAGAAAAGTACCTAGTCACCAAAAAACTTAAGTATGGTGGGGGGACATTGTAAAATACACAATACATTTAAAAATATCAATTTTGAAACTTATGTTCAAATGCCAGACCTAGAAAATAAAAATAATGTTTATAGACCCTGAGAAAAGAATTTTCAGCAAAGTACAAAAATTTAAAGCATTCCTTTTTTTTAAGCATTTCTTTTTTAGTTTTATAATTATTTACCGTGGAGCAGCTCAGAATACCATTTCTGTTTTAGGAAGCAAAACTGATATTGAGCAAGAAAATGTAATTTGTATTCTAAAATTTATGCTTCAATAAAAAATACTTAAACTGTGTGTCCCCTCTCCTCCCCAAAAAGTTAGTATATCTACTTTGCTGCCTACTTAACATTCTCTGAGCATTATGTTCTGCTTTGGTAAGATGAGAGCAACAATACTTCTCTTCAGGGGCTTTAAAGGGACGAAAAGGAGAGACTAGGAGGAGAGCCTGGGACACAGGGACCGTGTTGAGTACAAGTGAGGAAGAGAACCCCACAGCGCCACTTTGCAGCGTGCTTGAGGGCATTGCATGATTAAATTGTAAAGGGGTTCAGAGAAGCTGTTGTCTTTGGCACAATTATAGATTCTAGAAAATTAAAAAACTGAGCAGACAAAACTAAAAAACTGTGTTTGGTTGGGTAAAAATAACCAATTATAGTCATTTATGTAAACAGCTTAACTTGTAAGGTCTAATTATCAGGCAGCACAATAGCAATTACATTATATCAGACTAACCTTACAGTAAATTTTTTTTGATTATAATAGTAAAGTACTAGGAACAGTCTGTGCTGTTAGTTGCTCATAATGCACAAATCTGTTGACTCTTCACATTAATTAACTGGAACATAGCTCCTGAGTTTGTTCTCTATTTCAGGCCAAGATGGATTATCCATCCTAGGCTATCCCTAAGCATCTTCCCTGTAACCTGTCAGATAATGTAGATGTCTCTTAGTTTTTGGTGGTGAGGAAGATGTTGAAGAAGTGGACAGCAGAGGAAATTCTGTTTAATTACCTGGTAGCCTGTAAACCTGTAGGGCTTGTAGATAAGAGTTCTCGGGTCAAATAATGAAATCGTTTTCTCCTGTGATTTCTCCAGCTGTCCTTGTTATTTATTGAACCACCCACCTATATCGAAGGTAGATTGAATATCATTAGCTAGCCTAGCTTAGGCCAACTTCTAAATGAGCACAGTGTTACTTATAGGGCACTTCTAGAATTCCTGGAACCCTGGTGGTACTTGTGGATAAGCATTGGACTACTAACTGCAAGATCAGTGGTTCTAACCTTCCAGCAAGAGGCTCTCTGTTCCTGTCAAGATTTACATCTTCAGAAACCTTATGTGGGGTCACTATGAGTTAGAATCAAGGTGACAGTAGTGGCTTTGGGTTTTGATTCTAGAATTAAATTTACAATTATAATTTGTTTTGTTTCTATTGTGAACAAAGTACTATACAAAGAGACTTCAAACAAATGACATAAAGGCGCTTCAAAAAATTGGTGGGAAAATGGAATTAGAAGCTAATGGTTTTCCCATGAACTTTGTGAAGCCCCATGTTATATAGACATCATCACAGCCTTAACAAAAACTCACTGAATTTGGTATTTTTTATTTCACTTTCACTTTATGGACGATGAAGCACAGAAAGATAACAATTGCCTAAATTCTTGAAGGTAGTAAGAAGTGATGGCAGGATTGCAATCAGGTGGACTTCAAAGTCCATGCTTTTTCAGCTGTACTAATTGCGGTCAGGTTCCCTATCAATCACAGTCCAAACATGTATGGGACACTTACTAGTTATGAAAAAGCACAGATGTCTGTCACCGAATGATGGAAAATATCTTAAGAGCCCCTTTTGATCATCAAGAGGTGTAGGCCTTGTATAAGACTGAAAAGCATACAGCGACGCTGCCTAGATGGCATTGAACATTTTTGTGATAAAGAAAAGCCACTCAACAATACATTTCTAGTTCATCTAACTTTTCAGATTCTAATCAAAGCCTGGTGAGTCATGAGGCAGATGTCCTTCACTTGTTACATCAGAAAGAAGTCAGTGGAGGAGGAAGAAGCAAAACAGACAGGAACACCAAGGCTGAATGTATAGAATTTTGTTTAATAACCGTGGTATTCTGAAAATCCTTAGCCTACCTTGCAGCCCATACAGCCATTGTGCAGCTTGCCCGGTGAACCTACCCTCAGAGGATGTTGAAACATATGTCTCATATAGAGTCTATATTTAACCTGTTCTGCTCTTTCCTTGTGACAGCCTGTTTCTTTGAGCCCTTTCTTCCTGGGAAAGCATCCTACCACAGCAAACAAGTATTGGGAGTAACCAGGTCTGACCCACTGAACATGCCCCCAAAAGGCCATTCACAACCTACATTTGACTCCAGAATCAAAGAACACTGAGCAAAGAACAGAAACTCACTGGAAAGACACCACCAGACCAGCTCGGACAGCATTTTAGAATGGAAGCATCTGACAAGCCACTTCCTGGCCAATGCAAATTCACGACCCTTCCTTGAAAATCAGTTCATAATACCCTCGATTCCTGGTGTACACACATAAAACTCTAAGTGCCCCATTTTCTTTTTAAAGTATATCTAAATTTAAAACAATCATTTTATTGGGGGGAGGCTTTTACAAATCTTTTAACAATCCATCATTCAATAGTATGAAGCACACTTGTACATATGTTCCCATCAATATTTCCAAAACATTTTCTTTCTACCTGAGCCCTGGGAAAATTCCTGCCTTTGTTTCCTAAGGCCTGTCCAGCAAGGCCTGGGTTGGTAACAATTCTGAAATCTGAGAGGTAGACCACCATGTTTGAGACATTAGCAGCAGGTCCTTCAACCCTTCCGATGCAGTCTGGTCACCAGAGGGCTCGATCAAGTATTGTCAGGACCGTCAGGACCGTCGTAGATGAAAGGGTCTGTTCACTAAACCCTTTGACTGCAGTACAGAGCACTGGTGGCATAGTGGGCAACATACTGAGCTATTTACCACAGGGGTTCAAACTACCAGCTGCTCTGTGGGAGAAGGATGAGACTGTGTATTTTAGTAATTTTTAAGTCTCAGAAACCCAAAGAGGCAGCTTGACCCTGTCCAATAAGGTCACTATGATTCTGAATTGATTTGATGGCAGTGAGTTTAGTTTTATTTTTTGACTAGAGGGACCACAAAAAGAGAAAGGCAGGAGAGAGGATGGGAAGACAGGAAGAAGGGGAACAGTATTCCTGAATGCAAGAGGCTGCAGCAGAGTCCACGAGTTTAGAACCAATTCTAATCTGGACCACTGGAAAGCTCAGGTTTCTATCAGACTAACTGAGTGTGTGAACTCAAAGAGTTAAGAGCCTAGCTTTTGAAAGTTGAAGTTGTCTCCATTTTCTGTGTCACAGGGAGACCCTTACCTTGAGAAGAACCTGTAGTAGGGAAAGGACTCTGCTCCAGTACTCAAATCTCTGGCTGAGTATATATCAAGGAGCTCTGCTGGTGCTGTAGGTAAGTGTTGGGCTGCTGACTGCAAGGTCAGTGGTTCAAAACTTCCTGGGGCTCCTCGGGAGAAAATGAGGCTGTCTGCGTACATAAAGGTTTTCTGTCTCAGAAACCCTGTTTAATGGCCGTGGTGTTCTGGGCTGTGAGGGTAGCTGTGAGTCCAAATCAACAGGACAGCAGTGGGGTTGTTTGCTTGTTTGGTTTGGGTCTATCTCAAAGAGTTAATGGGGAGGAAGTCAATCTAAGAAAGCGCAACTGGATTTTTGTACTTTCTGTTTTTATCCACCTGCGAACCACATCAGAGAGCCACCTCAGTTGCAGCAAAATTAGAAGCAACCAAATGAAAGAACATTTATAAAGTCGTAGGTCCAAGCCCAAGAAATGATAGGGAATCATTTCTATAGAGGACAGCACCTGGAGCTACTGCACCTTTAGCAGTGAAGGCAGAGATGTTGGGATTGCTGGGTCTCAATCAGTAGAAACTATGGAATAGAGCTTGCCAACAGGCGACAATTTTTTTTACTGGGTTTCTAGTTAAAAACAGTCCACTTCTGCCATTAGTTAAGAAGTGGGACATGGGGAATGTGCAATAAAGCCAGCCCTGAAGGTCAATCTTCAAAAATACTGATCCAACATGGAATGATCTTGGATGGTAAACATGCAAATTTCTGGTTGAAAGAAGAGAGGTGTTTCGCTGTTGTTGTTGCTTTTCCATGTTCCTTCACAGATATGTAAAACTTCTAAATCAAAATGGGGAAATCAAAGAATTAAGTGAAAAATAAATGTTTAATAAGATAATCACACATATAGTTAAAGTTTTTTTTTGTTGGTTGGTTTTTTAATCTTTACAGAAGCAGAGAGCCTCATCTCTCTCTCATGGAGAAAGGCTGATATAGTTAGTTTACTATCCCTTCCAGATGCTCAACACTGCTGAGTGAGAGTTTATTGAAAACCACGGGGCATATGTGTGCCACAATGTGCTCCATGCAGCTTGTCAGCAAATGGCTATTTCCAATTACAATGAAAAAAATATAAAGATGTAAAGTACTATGAAAAAGTATACTGAAAGGGTGATGTGAGTTTTCATAGGGCTGTAGAATTACTGATAATTTTTCATTTTCTTGTATTTATTTATTCACTTATTTAACATTCCAAGTATTCAACAATTTATTTGTACTACTTTTATAATCAGAAAATTTAAAAGCTATTCTAAAAAGTAGTAATAAAGTTGATCCCTTATCTTTAAAAATGTTTTTATGCTTATATTATTTATTTATTCATTTCATAAAATTCATCATACATTTTTTCTTATATCATTTTATTGGGGACTCTTACAGCTCTTATAACATTCAACACATCAACCGTATCAAGCATATTTGTACATATGTTGCCATATGTACAAACATGTTGTACATGTTTTTTTTATTTTTAATCATTTTATTGGGGCTCATACAACTCTTATCACAATCCATACATTCATTGTGTCAATCACATTTGCACATTTGTTGCCATCATTATTCTCAAAACATTTTCTTTCTACTTGAACCCTGGCTATCAGTTCATTTTTTCTCCTCCCTCCCCCCCCCTTCCCTCATGAACCCTTGATAATTTATAAATTATTATTTCTTTGTCATGTCTTACACTGACCAATGTCTTCCTTCGCCTACTTTTCTGTTGTCCATCCCCAGGGAGGGAGTTATATGTAGATTATTGTGAATCGTTTCCCCTTTCTGTCCCACCTTCCCCTTCCCCTCCTGGTATTGCTACTCTCATTATTGGTCCTGAGGGGTTTAACTATCCTGCATTCACTGTGCATATCTTTACCAGTGTACATCCTGTGGTCTAGCCGGATTTGTAAGGTACAATTGGGATCATGATAGTAGAGGGGCAGGGGAATTATTAAAGAACTAGAGGAAAGTTGTCTGTTTCATCGGTCCAATACTGCAACCTGACTGGCTCGTCTCCTCCCTGCTCCACTTCTGGGGATATCCAGATGTCTACAGAGGGACTTTGGGTCTCCACTCCTCACTCTCCCTCATTCACAATCATATGATTTTTTTGTTCTTTGATGCCTGATACATGATCGTATTGACATCTCATGATCACACATACTGGTGTGTTTTTTCTATGTGAGCTTTGTAGCTTCTCAGCTTGATGGCTACTTGTTTATCTCCAAGCCTTTAAGACCCCAGACGCTATATCTTTTGATAGCCGGGCACCATCAACTTTCTTCACCACATTTGCTTATGCACCCTCTTTGTCTTCAGTGGTCATGTTGGGAAGGTGAGCATCACGGAATGCCAGGTTAATAGAACAAAGTATTCTTGCATTGAGGGAGTACTTGAGTAGAGGCCCAATGTCCATGTTACTTTAATACTAAACCTACAAATATATGTACATAGATCTATTTCCCCATTGTCATAAACATATTTACATGCCTGTATTTAGACCTCTATAAATGCCCTTTGCCTCCTAGCTGTTTCCTCTATTTCCTTTTACTTTCCTCTTGTCCCACTATCATGTTCAGCCTTCATTTGGTTTTCAATAATTCCTCTCAGGTACATTGCCCTTGATCAAGCCCTACCAGGCCTCCTACAACCTCCATGACATCAATTTTAGATCACTTGTTGTTCCCTTGTTCCTGGGTTTGTTTACACCCACTTCCTTCCACCACCACCCCCGCCCCCTCCTTCCCTTTTCCCATGTCCCCCTGGAACCATCAGTCCTGTTGTTTCGTCCTCCAGATTGTTTATCCTGCCTATCTCTCTATATAGACCTGCAGAGATAATATGCACAAAGACAAAACAAAGCAACAATAGAAAACAAAACAGCAACAAACCAAGGACAAAAAGAGAAAAGGCTGTAAATAGTTCAAGTTCTGTTTGTTGACTATTAGGAGTGTTTTCAGGTCAAGTTGGAGGGGGTGCCACTCCCTGGCCCAAAGTCTGTTCTTGGTATTTCCTGGGACTTTGTTGTTCTGTTTCCTTGCTGTTCTATTGTACACCTCAGTGTTTCATCTCAGTGTGGTGGGGTCAAACAGGGCGCAATTCCCACACTGTCTCTCCAATGTTGACCCCGAAGCACTATGGGTTAGTGAGAGACGTCATGTCTTGTAGTGAGGCTGGCCCTATGGTCCCCTCTGTGCTTTGGCTGCTCTGAGTGGGCCAGGATGTGTTCCACTCTCTCTTGTTCTCCTTTCTTTTGCTACTGTGTGCTCTGATGTCCATCTCCCTGAGCTGTAGCTTTAGTGCTGTCATCTGAAGTGGATTCTGCAGGGAGGGAGTGCTGTCCATGTACTTGGGATTGGGGCCAGCCCCTGTACATGTTTTCTAAACATTTACTTTCTATTTCACTCCTTGGTAGCAGCTCTTTCCCCCCACCCCCCATCCTTGTGACCCCTTGATAAATGATAAATTATTGTTTTCCTATCTTACACTGACTGCGGTCTCCCTTCACCCATGTTTCTGTTGTGTATTCCCCAGGGGGGGTGGTGATCATTGGGATCAGTTTCCCCTTGCTCTCCTCTTCCCCCCACCCCCCTACCTTGATATTAAAAAAAAGAAAAAGGAGTTGGGAGAGGATAAGGGAAGCTGATTTCAAGGTAAATCAGATGGAGAATGTTTTTAAATTGATTGTGATAAAAAGTATACAATACAGCTTGATGTGACTGAACTATGGAATGTTACAAACTATAGACTGTTATGGTATCTGTAAGAACTCCTAATAAAAATTAAATTTTTTTTAAAATAAGAAAAGTTATGATATGGAGTACTACTTCTGATAGAATTTCATGTGCTGATCCTTCTATATGAGGTCAGGTTCCTTTGTCTTATGTTCTTATAGTTTCCTACACTCACTGACTGTAACTCATAATGTTATAAAGTTATTTCTAATTTGAATTGCTGTCGTTGCTCCTGAAGTGTAAGTCTGGGATGGCTCCACAGAAGTCTCTGATTTGAGTACAGTGGCAGCACACAGATTGTTTCAGAGTGAGCAATCACAGATGGGAAATCCCTGGGTGGCAAACATAGTATGCACTTACTAGCTATAAGGTCGGTGCTTTGAATCCATCTAGAGGATCCTTAGCAGAGAGGTTTGACAATCTGCTTCTAAAAAGTCACAGCCTGGAAAACCTTATGAAGCTGCTGGAATGGCAACTCAACAATCCACCACCATCATCATAATGCTGTGTTTATTCTGGGCCAATCATTTTATCTGAACCACCACCCTATGAAGGAGATACAGATTTTATAGATAAAAGGAACTAAGGATAAATCAAAAGGTATTGGTAAGATATCATAGAAAATCCTAGTAAAACAGAAACAACAAAATGTGAAGCTATTGTTTCTTGACATAGTCTCCATGTAGGTGTATGTACTTCTGAAGACAGTTTTCCAGCTCTCTAAGGCTTCCCCAAAGAATTCTGTACTCTGACTTATACTACACCACAACAGCAGTTGTGGTATCCTCCAGGGACATAGTCATGTTCCTTTTAAATGTTCTTTGAGGTTTAAGAATAAAAATTTAAAAAAAAAAGAAAAGAAGTTTGAAGGGGTAAGATCTGGGCTGCAGGCTGGATGGGGTAAGGTTTTCGAACAAAATTCTCATAGGAAAGCCCTTCCTACCCTTGAAGAATGAGTAGATGCAATGTCACGATGAAAAAGAAATTCCCTGATGTAACTTTCTTGGCCTTTTTGTCACCAATGCCGTTTTTTTAAAAACATCTTTTATTGGGGGCTCTCCATATATCTATTGTATCAAACATATTTGCACATATGTTTCCACCATTATTTCCAAAACATTTTCTACTTGAGCCGTTGGTATAAGCTGCTTTCCCCACCTGCCTCTCCCACTGTTCCACCCACATGAATCCTTGATCAATTATATATTGTTATTATTTATCTTACTCTGTCCATTGTCTTTCTTCACCCACTTTTGTTATTCTTCCCCTAGGCGGGGGATGGGGAGACTATATATCCAATCTTGTGATGGGTTCCTCCTTACTCCCCCTCCCTCCTCCCTGGCCATCCACCTAACCTCATATGGCTACTCCCACTACTGTTCCTGAGGGGTTATCTGTCCTGAATTCCATGTGTCCAGAGCTCTTATCTGTACCAATATGTTCTCCAGTCCAGCCAGATTAGTAAGGTAGAACTGGGTCTTGGTAGTTGGGGGGAGGAAGCATTTAGGAACTAGAGGAATGTCCTGTGTGTTTTTGGTGCTGTACTGCACCTTGGCTGAATCACTCTTCCTTATAACCATTTTTGGGGGGGGGTATCCAATTGTCTACAGATGGAGTCTCCACTCCAAACACCCTCAATATAGTTGTTTGTTTTGGAACTTTTAATACTTGATACCTGATCCCATTGACACCTCATGATCACACAGGCAGGTGTGTTTCTTCCATGTGGGCTTATTTGCTTCCCTGTTAGATGGCTACTTGTTTGATTTCAGGCCTTTAAGACCCCAGATGCTGTATATTTTTACAGCCAGGTACCATCCATTGTCTTCACCACATTTACTGATGTACCCATTTTATTTTCAGATTGTATCAGGAAAGGTGAGCATCACAGAGTGCCAGGTTATTAGAACAAGGTGTTCCTGTGTTAAGGGAGGCCTTGAGTAGAGGTCCAAAGACCACACTTAAATATAAATATATGTACATTGGTCTCTATCCCTTTCATTATAAATTAGTATATTTACCTCTATGCATGCCTATGGCGATGCCTCTATAAAATAGCGTTTGCATCCTATTACTTTCCTCTATTTCCTTTTACCTTCTTCCTGTCCCATGATCATGCACACCTTCCATTCAACTCTCACTAATTCCTCCTGGATACATTGCACTTGATTAAACCCCACCAGGCATTATACGCCCTTCTTGCCATCAACTTTAGATCTTATCCCCGAGTTTATTGGCTCCCACTCCACCACCCTGTCCCCTCCTCTATGTCTCCATGGAACCTCCTATCCCTTTGTTTTCTCCTTGGGATTGCTTGTCCTGCCTATCTTATATAGACATAGGGGATAAGAAAAAGTAAAACAAAACAAGAAGTAAAAAAACAATAGTTCCAGGTCTGTCTGTTGACAATGCAGTTTTTTATTATCTTAAAACTTATTCATAATAAGCCTGTGTCCTTTGAAAAACTCTATCAAGAATAACTCTTTGGAATTCCAAAGCACAGGCTTGATAACCTTCTGCAACAATGGGTTAAAACATAAGAACAATTATGGGGACAGTACAGGACTGGGTGATCCTTTGTGCAGCGGTTCTCAACCTGTGGGTCACAACCCCTTTGGGGGGGTTGAACGACTCTTTCACGGTGGTCGCCTGATTCACAACAGTAACAAATTACAGTTATGAAGTAGCAACAACAATCATTTTATAGTTGGGGAGGTCACCACCACATGAGGAACTGTATATTAAAGAGCCGCGTGATTAGGAAGGTTGAGAATCACTGCTCCATGAGGTCACACTATAAGCCAGAACTGACTTGATAGAACCTAACAGCAACATATCACGGGCTGAACTGCTCTTTCGGCTTTAAATTTAACTGGCCCAGCACAACCCCTTGGAGGCTTTGATTGGAGTCTTTTAGAAAGCACCCTAACGGGACGTAGACAAGTGTGGGAGCAGATGGTATTACAGTGTATTTTGTTCTTCAGAATTGCCGAGCTTCTGAGTTGCATAGTGCATTCATGGGAGGATCTGTAATTCATTTTTCTTTCTCATGTAAGACAGGACCGTTGTCATATTCTAAGATTTAAGCAAGGCCATGAGAAAAAGCTCTCTGCTCTCTCCAGGGAGCTGATACTCTAAGTCTGACCTTCAACTAAGTTAAAGTAAATGCGTTCTCCCCGTTCCCTGGTAAATGGCTGAAACACAGCATTCTGTAGGTGTTCAGTTAACACTTCCCTCCATACCATGGTCTAATTGTCTAAAGATTCTTGCTTATTTGTTTGCCTTCAGAGAAACTGTCAACAATCCCTATGTGTGAGAACTTGTCACAAATGCAGGACACATGACAAGAACTGTACATAAACCTGCCTCAAAAAAAGTTCTGGACCCTGAAGTGTGTATTGCTTCAGGCGTCCCCTACGCCCCACCTGTGATCTTTATTTTATCTCGCTATTTTTCTTCATTGTAACCATGCCCCTCTTGACTTCTTGGTCTTGTGAGAGAGCTGGTTCTCCTTTAATCTCATAGACAAGTGTTATTACTGAGAGGACTTATTTGCAGGCAGCCACCTATAGCAGAGACACGTTTAAACACATTTTGTTTGGAATAAGCCTGTGCATGTATGAACTGGAACCTAGTAGCAATCCTTTCTGGCTTACTCTCACAAATACTTAGCTGTTATTCCAAATCTATCCAGACAGTACAACAATGTTTGTAAGATGATCAAGGCACATTATTCAAATTTATTACTAAATTAGAATAATCACTTTTAAGTTTAAGTAAGCCATCTCTGATGTAAACTACAGTGAAAAGTCTCCAAAACAAGCTTTCCAAAAGAAAACAACCAAGCTTTCTAATTTTTCTGAAATAAACTATGATACAGTAGTTGCATGCAAACGTAAGATATAAAAATGCAAATGAAGGTAGCAATATAATATCAAGCTTGTTTCTGAAAAAATGCAGAAATCAGTGTAAACCATACAAAGTTGTAGTTCATGAAATTGCTTTGATGAAATGGATCATACTAATTATGCAGAACCCTATCAGTCAAAAAAGATCTTGCTTCTTCACCAATCTATTCTTTCTACTTACTAATAATGTTAATTCAATGTGATTTTACAAATTTGTTGTTAGTTCACTATCCAATCAAGAAATACTATATTCAATCAATGTACAACTATATTGATCACATTATTATTCTATGAATAAACCTGATAATAAAAATTGCTCCGTGTTCTGTACAGTCAGACATGGAAGGACGTCCACAGGGAGGATACACCTCATCTCTCTGCTCAGATTTTAAGGAATCTGGGAGGCCTTCATGCTCGTGGGCTGAAGATGCATCCCAGTCACCTTTTTTCCCCAGAGTCCCCTAATAAGCAGCCAATTTTAAGGTGCTGATTGCAAGCATATGGCTACTATACTTAAAAAAAAATCATTTTACTGGGGGCTCTTACAGCTCTCATAACATTCCATACATCAACTGTATCAAACATATTTGTACATATGTTGCCATTATTTCATTTCTAAAACATTTTTACTTGAGCCCTTGGTATAAGCTCTTTTCCCCCTCTACCCCACCCTCCTACCCTCATGAATCTTTGATCAATTATATATTGTTGCTATCATTTCATAGCTGACACTGTCCATTGTCTCTCTTCACCCACATTTTTGTTATTCGTCCCCTTCAAGGGGTGGGTATTTATATCCAACCTTGTGATGGGTTCCACCTTTCTCCCCTGCTACTATACTCTTGAAGGTTGTCTGCCATCAAGAACGATCAGACCACCCACCCTGAGTATGGCCCACTCCCTTCTGATAAGAATAGATTGTTACCCTGGAGAAGAGCTCAGAGAAACCTAAGGTCAAGCCAGCTCAGAAATCACCAGGGTTAGGCACCATCTTAACTTTAGAACCCGCCCGTCTTATTACATATGTACTTTCCTGTCATGTGTATACCCCTAGCTCATCCCCTTCCTGTTACATGTATGCCTCTAATACAACCCCTTCCTGTTACCTATGTGTATGACATGACTTGCATGCCCGAGATTACATAAACCGTGAGAGAATACGTTCACCCTCTCTGGTTCCAGTCTCCATGGAAGAGGTGCGCCCTTGAATGCCTTGTCTGATGTTCTTTAATTTACTCTTCAATTACACAATCACCCCTAGGACCCATTCAGTTGTGGAGGCTGGTCTCCCACAAGTGACACTAACTCTAGCTACTACTGGATGGATGCAGATCTTTTGGTAAAACGACAGGAAACAAATTGTTTAGACTCCTTGATAAAGATCGCCAACTGCTGGGGGACAGACAACAGAAAAGTGGGTGAAGGGAGACTCGGACAGTGTAAGATATGACAAAAATTTTTTATAATTTTTTGCATCTTTTTTTTAATAAGCCATTTTATTGGGGCTCATACAACTCTTATCACAATCCATACATACATCAATTGAGTAAAGCACCCTTATACATTCGTTGCACCCTTACACGTCATTCTCAAAATTCGCCTTCTACTTGGGTTCCTGGAATCAGCTCGTTTTCCTTTTTTCCCTCCCCCCCCCTCCCTCCTCCCTCCTAAACCCTTAATAATTTATAAATCATTGTTTTATCTTATCTTACACTGCCTGGCGTCTCCCCTCACCCACCTTCCTGTTGCCCATCCCCCAGAGAGGAGGTTACATGTAGATCCCCGAGATCGGTTCTCCCTTTCTACACCCACTTTGCTCCCGGTGTCGCCACTCCCACCGCTGGTCCTGAGGGGTTCATCCGTCCTAGATTCCCTGTGTTTCCAGATTCCTGCTGCACCGCTGTGCATTCTCTGGTCTAATCAAGTCTGCAAGGTAGAATTGGGATCATGATAATTGGGGGGGATAATTTATAATTTATCAAGGGTTCATGAGGGTGGGAGGGACTGGGAAGGAGGGGGGAAATTAGGAGCTGATGTCAGGGGCTTAAGTGGAGAGCAAATGTTCTGAGAATGACGAAGGTAACAAATGTACAAGTGTGCTTTACACGATTGGTGTATGTATGGATAGTGATGAGTTGTATGAGCCCCCAATAAAATGATTAAAAATAAGAATGATCGCCAACTGAAGTTCACCACAGATTCCCCTCAGGGTAGGTTTCCTCTCCACGATTTATTTGAAAGTGTCTGTTATCGGTTTCATAACGTAAATTTAGAGTAGTGGTCACAGGAACAATGTAGCTGCTGACAGTGCTGAGAAATCATTGTATGCGTTCATACTATCAAGCCATTAAAATGTAGTTCTAGAATTTTAGATATAATTATAAACACATTTTTTTACAATATCTGTTTCCTCTTACACTCTAGAAGTTTGCCTTATGATGGGACTGCTCATTTTCTACCGAATATTGATTTTAACAATGAATTAGGCCTTTGGTCAAAATATATGTATAGGGCATCTCTAGTAATACCTTGGGGCTACAATCCTACTCCTCATGGAATTTACAGTTTAATGAACAAGAAACCAGGCAATTAGTTCTCTCTCCTATGTCATTCACTACAAGGAGCACTGGGACCATGGGAGAGACTACTTACCCAGACTTGTGGGATGGGGAGGGGGACAACGGAGGTCTCAGGTGTTCCTGAGGAAGTGATGTCTAATCGGAGGGAAGAGTTACCGTGACAAGTGAAGCTTGGAGGAAGAATTGGAGATGCTTTCCTCTGGCTGGAGAACGGAGTGTAAGACAAGGTAACGATGATAAAGAAATAGGAAGAAGCTAGACCAGGAAGGGTGTTCTACAAAGAATGACCACATAATTTATTGTAAAAACCAGATACGTTACAGGGTGTTGTTAATCAGTTATGTGGGGAGAACGAGATGAACCAGAAATGTCCTGGGCGAATGTGGATCATGGTTATTCTACTTGCAAGCCATGTCATGGTGCTTGACCTGCAGTGAAAGCATGGAGTGTTACGTCTTCTCTTTTTTACCTTATACACTTTGCCTGAGTGACTTCATCCATCCCTTTGCCTTCACTTGCTCATTTCACAAATATTCGTTGAGGACACACTTCTGGGCACTGAAGTTACAAAGAAGAAAAGACACGGTTCCTGTCCTCAAAAGTTCTGTCTAAGGACGTCAGACATCTAAAGAAACAATCCTAATGCAACTGTATAATTGACTTTCCTGCTGAACTCCACACGCACAACTGTCGTTTTCACTAGGATTATAAAACACAGATTTTAGTAAAGTAGAACTTTTAGTTTCTTTTCTAATTTTTCCCCCTTCGGCTGATCTCTCCTATCTCATAATGATACTATTATCCACCCAGCGAATCCAGAAAAGCAAGGCCTTGAATCAGTGTAGTTCTTCCTACTGTTATGAATTTTAATGTCTCCATGTATTTCTTAAATGTACTGACCAAACTGGAGCTTAGAATTTCAATGAAGGCTAACATCCAGTTAAGAAAGAAAGGTCACTTCCAGGAACCTGAAGCTACATTGTCCATGGGCACATCTCAGTATCACATTAGAATAGTGTTTCTTGTTGTTTTTTTTCCTATAATGCACATTGATGACTCATTTTTAGTTTGTTGACAATCTTGCCTTCCACATCTGGAGATATACACATATAGGTCCTACCAAAACCCACTGCCATGGAGTCAACTCTGACAGTAAGCCTTCAGGGCAGAGAACTGTTTCATAGGGTTTCCAGGGCTGCAAACCTTCAAGGAAGCTCACAGGCTTAGCTTCCTCCTGTAGGGCAGCTGGTGGGTTACACTGTGCCACCAGGGTCCCTTACATATGCCCGATCCAGTCTCAAAAGAAGTTCCAGTCTGTGTGAGAAAGACAAGATGCTATTTCCTAAGTATTTGACCTCATCTCAACTTTGTGGGGTGCTGGAAGTGGTTGTAAAGCTGTGGATGAAATGTCGACATTAATAAACCATCTATGAAACAGCTACTGTATAAAAAGCTAACAGCTGCAGAGTGATCCTTTTAAACAAATCTGACCACCCCTGGGCTCTTAACCCTTCTAAAGCATCCTAGTACCTAAATCCTATGCTCTAAATCCAACAATGGTAAGTAATTTGGCTCCTGGTATGTTTTCTACCCTTTCTCCAGTTTACTCTCTTCCAGGCACACTGGTCTCCTTGCTGCTCCTTCAACGTCCTAGGGAGTTCCTACTGCAGTCACTGTACCTCTGCTTCTCTTCTAGAAGTTTCCCTCCAAAAATTCATGTCACTTCCTTGCTCACTAAATGACTAGACTGCTGCTAAGCCCTTCCACCAACGGGCCTTCCTGGTCTATTGTACCTAAAAGGGCACCCCCAAATTATTGTCGACAATCCCAGGCATTATCTTTTACTTGTCAATCTCCCTCAGGACAAACAAGCTCCATGAGGCGGGGCTGTTTTGCTCACTGCTGACTTCCCGGCACCTAGAACAGGCCTTCCACAGCTCATTAAACACTGTTCAGCAGATTGTAGCAAATTTAGAACTATCCTATAATTACTGACTTGATGTGATAGGGTCTCTGGTAGAGTCTAGACCAGTGGTTCTCAACCTTCCTAATGTCGCAACCCTTTCATACAGTTGTGATGACCCCTTCCAACCATAAAATTATTTTCGTTGCTACTTCATCGCTGTAATTTTGCTACCGATATGAATCGGGCGACCGCTGTGAAAGGGTCATTCGACCCCCAAAGGGGGGGCGGTCCGCAACCCACAGGTTGAGAATGGCTGGGTTATCCCAAAATAGTACATGTTAGTTGAAGGTGACAGGAGCCGAGTTTTTGTCATTTGTGCTGTTAATTTTCTGATTGTTTTTACAATAAACTTGTACTACCTAGATACTAAACAACAATAACGAGACAGCACAGGCAGGAAGTTTGAAAGAAGTCAGGCACAGATTTGAAAGCCTGACTTGTAACGAGGTGTAACAACCTGATAAAATGAACCAAGGTTTGACTCCCCCGTCCCCAACACTTCCTAGCAGTGCGCCTTCAAGGTATTCACAGGCAAACCTCAGGGAAATCGCAGGTTTGGTTCCAGGCTGCACACAATGAAGTGGGTATTCCAACAAAGCGCGCCAAGCGGGCTGCTTGTCAGGGAATGAAAAGTTAAGTTCACGTTAGACTGCAGTCTCGAGTGTGCAACAGCAAGGAAACAAGTCTGCGCGATATTGGGAGAATGACCGCAATGTGACCCAGGCGTTCCCGTGGCTTCTATAGACTTGCTCCACAAAGGGTTGCCACAAATTTCAATTTATAAAAAGAAAACAAAACTAGGGAGTGCAGTTAAGCAAAGAACAATAAAAGGTGTGCCCGTCTATGCGTGAAGCCTAAATTTTTTTCCTCTGAAAAATGGGGAAATGATTGTGCCTGGCACACAGTTGTTTTTGCAGATTAAATGAGGCTTTGGTGTAACCATTGTATAATGCCTGGCATGCAAGAAGTACCGGACAAATTGTGGCTATTAAGATAATTATCAGCAGTAGTAAGAGATGGCGGGACATACCTAGCCCTCAAGATTGACATCAGAGCGGACCACCACATCCTCTCATCATTGCGCCTCAGTTTGAGCCTCTGAAGCCCAACGAGGTGATGCAATGGTTTCAAGGGAGGCAAATTCGATGTTCCCGCAGCATCTGAATACAGCGTACTCGGTTCACCGCGGCACCCCGTCCGGATACTCCATGGGTGGCATTCCCACACCGGACTTGAGAGCGGGCCTCGGCTCGCCGCCGTCCTCAGCCGGTTTCCCTTGCTGCCGAGGTGGGCGGCGGGTGGGCAGGGAGCCAGGGAAGGTAGGTTAAAAACAAATTAAAACAGTACGGAGTCGTGGAGGGGCTCGTGGCAGCATGCACAAGGGAGTCTCTGGCGACAGGCGAAGCGCCACAAGGGAACTCGTGCCTACAGGTCACACTCGGGAGGAAGTCTGGAGTGGCAGGGCGGGCGGGGGTCGGGGGTCGGGGGGCGAGGCCGGCGGCGGCGGCGCGGGCCTCGGCGAGGCTTCAGGCCCTGAGGGCCGGGAGCGGGCCGGAGGGGGCGGAGGCCGCGAGGTGGGTGGAGGCCGCGGAGGGACGGCGGCGGCGGTCTCGCGGCTGCGCCGGTCGGGAGCGAGCACGCAAGGCAAAGGGCGTGCGCGCGGCCGCCGGCAGCTCTTCGGCGCGGAGCAAGGGAGCGCGGCGAGGTGAGGCGCGAGGATCTGCAGGGTGGTCGGGCGGCGGGGCGCGAACCCCTCTGGCAGGACGAGGAGGGAAGCGGGACGACGAGAGGCGGCAGGGGTGGAGGAAAGGGGGCGCGCCGCGGCGCCGAGCGCGACGCAGTGGGCGGGCGGCGCCGGGCCACGCCGCGCTGGGAGGTGGGGGGCGGGGAGGGCGGCGCGGGGCCACGCCCGCGCCCCGCCCCTCCCCACGGCGTGCCTCACGTGCCCGCCCCGCCCCACGGCGTGCCTCACGTGCCCGCCCCGCCCCACGGCGTGCCTCACGTGCCCGCCCCGCCCCACGGCGTGCCTCACGTGCCCGCCCCGCCCCACGGCGTGCCTCACGTGCCCGCCCCTGGGGCTGGGCCGCCCCTCTGCTCTCCATACACGCTTGTCTGCTCTTGGCAATGGAGCGCGTCGAAACGCGAACTGCAGCTGTGTGCCACGCCCCTGACATTACACACGGCGTTTTCAGGTAGGCCTTCCAAGGTGGCAATTTTAGCTCCCATGTCAGTGCCAAGGAGAACCGAACTTGATAACTTGCCCAACAACATCCTACGGGTAACGAAGTGAGGGTTTAAATCCATGTCTGGAAAACTGCGGCTCCTGCCCCGTTACTCTGCACCACCTAAAGCTGTGCCTCACAATACCAACCTGCCCCCCGCCTCCCCCGCCTGCCCGTAGCTGATTTGGATTTGGCAAGTTTGCCCCTTCTCTCAAGGCTTTATGCTCCCATAGCGTTACAGTCTCAGAAACGCACAGGGGACAGTTCGTCGGCATCGACTAGACACTAGTGAGTTTGGTTTGGTTTTGGTTTTGCCCCTCGGGAGCTCTGGTGGTAGTGGTTACATATTGGGTTGCTAACCGCAAAGTGGCAAGGTCAGTGAGAGGAGGGCCGGGGCAGCACAAAGACCCCTCCTGCCAGTCCGAGTCTTTTGGCACCAAGATGTGAGGATGGAGATGGAGGACAGTGATAGAATTTAGCCAGAAATGTGAAGTTGAGAAAGGCTTTATTGAGGCAGGGAAAGAACTCCCAGGAGGGAAGGGAGAGCAGAGAAGGATGCAGGCAATCTTGAGCCCCCGGGCAGGTTCCCAGACCCAATGAGTTAGGTCAGGGAAATTGCACCTGGCTTGCTCCAAGGGCTTGGCGTGTGTACTGATATGGGGAAGGAGGGCCTTCTGGTGCTGCAGTTGCAGGGTCTGAGTCAGGATGTGGTCTGTGAGTCAATCATCCCAGAACACTGAGGGAAGGGGCCAGTACAGACCCGCCCCTGAGAGATAAGCTCCTTGGAATGCTGGAGGCAGGGACTGCAGTCCAGCTCTGGCCTTGAGAGGAGGGGAAGGGGCTGCACAGTCCAGCAGGCTATCTTTCGGAAGAGCTAGGGGAGGCAGCTGGATGGTCCAGACCCAGCCCAAACAGCAGTTGGAAAGCACCAGCCTCTGTAAGAAAGATGGGGCGCTCTACTCCCATAAAGAGTCAACAGTCTCCGAAACCCACAGGGGCAGCTCTAACCTGCCCTATAGGTTTGCTATGAGTTGGAATTGACTTGATGATGGTGACTTTCGTGGGTTTTTTGTTTGTTTTCTCTTAAGGTTGCTAGTGTCAGAACTGGGGTCTCGTACAAAGAGAAGAAAAAACGTTGCTTATTGAAACACTATGCATATGACAGAGAAAGCTGACAGCTGATGGCTTATCAGAGTGTCCTCACATTCTACCACAGAGGTCACTCACTACCTGTAAGATAATTATGCAAATAAGTCTTTCAGGCACTACTGAAAAAGGAGCACGTATAAATCTGACTTGAACCGTTAAAACCTTGTCAGTTGATTCCTCCTCTGGTGCATGCTGGACCTGATCTGGTTTCCAACATTTTCTGTATTGTTGTTTTGTTTTTGTTCATATTACAGTGTATCTCAGAGAGGTTGTATCATTGGAGGTCACGCTCTTGAAGTTGTGTTATATGCTGTTCTGTTTTTTGGTATATGTAACTCGAGACTGGTGAAGCTGTAGGAACAGCAAGTAAAATAAGGGTTGGGGGGCAGAGTAGGTAAAGGGAGTCGATGTCAAGGAGTCCAGAAAGCAAAAGAATGTTTGGAAACTGATTGTGGTAGCAGTTGTACAATACTGCTTGATGTGCTTGAACTATAGAATGTTATATGTATTAACTCCTGATTAATAATTTTATTTTTTTTTTAAAATCATTTTATTGGGGGCTTGTACAGTTCTTACCACAATCCATGCTGATTAATAATTTTAATTGAAAATGCTTTTTTAAAAAAGCAGCAGCATGCTAGAGGGTTTTGAAGCTACAGAAAGAAGTCAGATTCAGGAGTACCACCTGTTAAATCATGGTAGAATGGAACCAGACCCAGGGCCATCCCATTGGGTGCCAGTGTGGAACTCTGCTACATAGGA
The DNA here is from genome assembly GCF_050624435.1 of Tenrec ecaudatus. Lineage (NCBI taxonomy): Eukaryota > Metazoa > Chordata > Mammalia > Afrosoricida > Tenrecidae > Tenrec > Tenrec ecaudatus. Next base: position 119,720,603 of record NC_134539.1, on the reverse strand, counting down.
TTTTCAGTGACTGGGTTTTTTAGAAGTAGATCTCCAGGCATTTCTTTGAAGGCACTTCTGGGTAGATTGGAACCTCCAAACTTTCAGTTAGCAGCCAAGCATGTTAACCATTTGCACCACCCAAAAACTCGGGGAGAGCTCAATAAATGTTGACCATTTTTTATTAGAGTGCATAATATCTGTGATAGATTTGGGGTCAACTTGGCTGGGCCAGGATTCTCAGTGTTTTGACAGTTAGGATTTCGTGCTCCCTCCTGTTCTGACCTAACACAATGTAATCACCTCCATAAGATGTGGTATAAGCAAAGCAGAGAAATAATTTGTAAGAGGATTGGGGTAGAATGCAACACTTTACTTAGGTTGAAGCCCTGATGTAACTGGTCTCTTCTGGGGTGTGACCCACTTAAAATGTAAGTGGTAGCTTTAGAAACTTGTTTTTTACTGGGTCCGGATCATGCATTTGGCTCACTGACTTCTGGTTTTTTGGACTTAAGCCCCACGGCCTCCCTGTTGATCCTGAAAGTCTTCAAGAGACCTGTTATCTGACCTCTGACCTTGGATTCATTCACTTCTGCAGCCACTAGCCTACTGACCTTTGGATTTATCAGACCCCAAAGCTATACAAATCTGAAGTATCCAGCTTTGACATCTGATCCATGGACTTTGAACCTTGTGCTTGAATTTCCCTACTTCTACAACTGAGAGTCATTTTTGGATATAACTTTCTGTCTCTACACACACACCACATATATAAGGTTTACTAGTTTTGCTTCTTTAGCGAGCCCAGCTTGTCAGGGGAGTCAGCCCCTAACAAATCATCATGGGTCCAGTAGGCACAATTGTACAGCAATAATAAGTAAAGATTATAGTAAAATCACAGAATAAGAGAGATTGAAATATTGGAGTCAGACACATTTCATGGTAGCATGCTCACCTCAGCTTCTCTTGGTGGTACAGGGCAGGAGCGAGTGATTAATTGCTAACCAAGGCTTACATATCTTTAGGGTGTGCATGCCCCCTAATACCAGGTAAGGACATACATCACAGGAAGGGGGTGTACAATAGGCAGTACAGCAATAGGAGGGGTGTAGACAGTGGGCATAAGCGTAACAGGAAGGGGATGAGCTAGGGGTGTACACATGATAGGAAGTTAAGGGAGTAGGAGTATACATGTAACAAGGGCGGACCCTAGATTCATGATGGAGACCCACCCTTGGTCTCCTTTGAGTTGGCTTGACCTCCCTGGGTTCTCCTACAGGGAAACAATCTATTACTATCCTTATCAGAAGGGAGTGGGCCCTTCTTAGGGTGGGATAGACTATACAGTCTGATTGCTCTAGATGACTGATAACCCTTAGGGAGAATAACCTCTGACCTGTTTTCGATGACCTCCAAGTGTATAGTCATTTATATATATTTGGTGGGGAGACAACTTGGGAGAAATCTTTCAGTTTCCCATGATTCCCCCTTTTGTTTTATGTATTAAATCAAATAGAGCCACAGGGGTGACATGGTTATTGTCTATACATTGAAAGCTGTGAATGCAAAACTGATGACAATATTAAAGTAGCCAAGCCAAAAACTCAGGCTTATGGCAAGCATTTTGAACCCAGGCATGGGGGATAAAGTCCCCCTATGCCCATCTGCTATTGGAGAAAAGTATGAGAGGGATTGGATGCCGCAGCGGGAAGAAATAGAGCAAACAGGAATGTCTACTTCTATAAGGAGATAGAATCAACCATGTGCTCACTTTAAGGCAGCACAGTTTTCAGGGGAGAATCTGTGGAAATGATATATTACCACAAAAAGATATACTTGGTCTATATCTCCAACTGCCAAAATGGCGGCCTTCCTACCATGGGATACTGGCCTTCCAGATTCCCTTTGTACCAGCCAGGGAATAAGTCCCAGTCATATTCCCCTCTTTTGTTTCATATATAAAATTCAAAAGAGCTACAGTGGCTACATGGCCATTTTCTATACATCCATACCAGTCAGGGAATAAGTCAAGTCATATTTCCCACAGTGTTAATTTCCCACACCAGCCTAAGAGAATAACACTTGCTAAATTTATTTTCTTCAAAGACCAACTTTTCCTAGGTCTACAGCAGAGGGAAAACACCACCCTCCACCCCAATTAAAAAAAGAAAAACTAACAGCCATGTTATCGGAGTGTTGCCTAGTCAATAAATGATTGTCGCATGCTAAAAATCACAAGGTAAAATAAGTCACTCCTGGAGAAAAAGCCCATTCCATATACATTTATTGAGTTCTATGTGCTTGGCGCTTTTTAAAAGCCATATAAACTTGTGTTGGATGTTTTCACTGTTTCGTTTACTTTAATGTAAAAGTGGAAGGGAGCCCTGGTGGCAGAGTGGACAATGTGCTCATTGAGCTGCTAACACAGGGTCAGTGGTTCCAATCCTGTAGCCACTCTATGGGAGAAAGTTTAGACCACTTGCTCTTATAAAGATGCCAAGTCTTGGAAACCCAGAGGGGCAGCTCTGCTCTGTCCTACAGGCTTAGTCAGAATTGACTTGATGGCATTGAGTTAGTTAGGTTTTGAGAAGTGGAAAAAGTAGGCATCCAGAAGTTAACTGACACAAAGAAGAATGTGAAAAGTACAAGGAAATGGACCAAAAAGCTGAATGTAGAAGAGTCATCTAGTGTGAAATATGCCTTCATTCCCATCCCCCCCCCACCCCCCTGCAAAGATACTTTGCGCATGATTCCGTAAGTTTCCAGTAAGGATACTCAGGTTGAAATTTTATGATAAAGAGAGAAATTAAGAGCTGAACTGTTGAACCGCTTTGGGGATCTCAACAGCCCGGAGTCATGACCAAAATCTTAGTGAATGACTGGACTCAAACTTCCTTATATGTCTTACTCAAGATTCACATTCCAAATTATCAAGGGTTCCTGAGGGAGGAGGGGCTGGGGAGGGAGGGCAAAATTGAGGAGCTGATACCAAGGGCTGAAGTAGAAAGAAAATGTTTTGAGAATGGTGATGACAACAAATGTACAAATGTGCTTGACACATGGATGGATGTATGGATTGTGGTAAGAGTTGTACGAGCCCCCAATAAAATGATTAAAAAAAAAGATTCACATTTCCATAAGAAGCTATTGCATCTGTGGGAGTGGGGGGTGGAGTTCTGGGAACTGAATGCCATGTGGGAGGGTCAGCTCCTCCAATGAAAGAGAGCTAAAGAGAAATATCCTGTTCCTTATCAATAGGTAGCATTTATAGAGGGAGTAGCTAGGCCACAACTCTGGAAGACAGATTATATTATCATGCCCTGTTTTACAGGAGGAGAAAATAGTTGAAGAGAGAATTTATCCTTTAAAAGCTAGGACGTAATAGAGTTGAGTATATTGCATTATCCTGATCCATGTGCCATGTCTTTTGTCCACAGGGACTCATCAAGCTCTGGTGTACGTGTTGGCCAGTTCTGAAATCTTGTTGGAATTCTACGTGGACAATTAGGGAATGGACCGTTTGGGTTCCTTTAGCAGTAAGTATAGTGGGGATATAAGTCCCATGTAAAATTGAAGTGGAAGTTGATCAAGGAAGAAAACACTTGAAGTAAAACATTAAAGCCCCGTGAATCTAACCTTGAAAAAACAGTAGTATCAAATCAACCAATACTTACCAATTGCTCACTGAATATATGACACAAGACATATCTGACCTCTATAAGAAAACTAGCAAAGAATGTACAGATGTACTTTATACAATTGATGTATGTATATGTATGGATTGTGAAAAGAGTTGTATGAGCCCCTAATAAAATGTTAAAAAGAAAAAGAAAACTAAATGTAGATGGACCAGGTATAAGGACAACCTAAAATTGGACTTTAAAAGCACTGATTTCTCTTTAAGACCAATAAATGTCCCTGATAGTATAAAAGAAATTGATTCCTCCTAAGTTCACCCCCTTTGTAGATGGGATGCATGTTCTAAGAGTAATCTATAATTTTTTTAATGTACAGCGAATGGTACATGTGTGAAATTTAGGCAATTTCAACTACAAAGAAAAAAATTAGACTGTTACTTGATTCTAAAGAGATTTGACATACTGTATATACTCATGTATAAGCCAAGTTTTTCAGCATATTTTTAATGCAGTTTTTGTGGTAAAGTGGGGTGTCTTGGGTGGCATTCAGTTCGGCTTATACTTCAATACATACAGTAAAAAGAAACCCCATTATTAGATGTTTAGTGGAGTCTCAAAGGACTCCACTTTGGGTATTGTTTGCACATCAGCAATTTTGAAAATGGCCTTTACTCTCGGGGAGTCCTGAATGGCACAGAATACCGTAGTTGAACTTCACTACCGAAAGATTCGTAGTTTGACTCTCCCTGCTGTTCTTCAAGAGACAGGCTTAGTGATCTGCATCCAGAGGCAATAGTCTTGAAAACTGTATAATGTGGTTCTCCACGTGCACACAGGGTCACCAGTTGGAATCAATTTGCTGGCCCCTGTGAAAGGAGACGTCGAACAGTGTAAGATATGACAAAATAATAATAAATTACCAAGGGTTCATGAGGAAGGCGGGAGCGGGGAGGGAGGGGGAAAAATGAGCTGATGCCAGGGGCTTAAGTGGAGAGCAAATGTTTTGAGAATGATGAGGGCAACGAATGTATAAATATGTTTTAAACAATGTATGTATGGGTTGTGATAAGAGTTGTATGAGCCCATAATACAATGATTTTTTTAAAAGTGAAATGATTAAAAAAAAAAGAAGATAAATGTGATGGCTACTAACTAATATTTATTTTTGAGTGGCACAAGTAGTCTTGTGATTGCTGTTAACCTACCGTATATACTCAAATATAAGCCGACTAGAGTATAAGCCGAGGTACCTAATTATTACCTGGGAAGCCAGAAAAACTGATTGACTCGAGTATAAGCCTAGGGTGGAAAGTGCAGAAGCTATTGGTGAGTTTTCAATAATCAAAACAAATGAAAATAAAATTACTAAAAATTGAGACATCAGTGGGGTAATGTATTTAAATATTTATTTTAAATAAAAAACATAAAAGGACAAGCTATTTAATATTAATAAACCAGCATAGTAAGTGGAAAATAGGCTCAACAGTGATACCTTAAGAGTTCTATTCCCTGAGCTCAATCAGCAACCAAGCTAAAATGTAAAGAGTTAAAATTCTTCAAAACTGGATTCCTCATAATCATCCATATCCCAGTGCAGAGCTTCAGCTGGGGTGAGGTCATCATAGACGCTGTCCTCACTGAGCTCGCTGTCATCACCATCACTGCTGTCATTTTCATACAAGGCGCAGTCTTCACTGCCATCCACTGCATTACTAATACTACATTTCTGGAAGGCACGTCGCACCATGTCTTCTGGAATGGCTGCCCATGCATCTCGAACCTACTTTGCTATTAACTCTGTCAGGCTTCATGAGATTTCCTCCTCTTGTTAGTCAGGCTTGACCAAATGACATCCATTCATGCCACATCCTTCGCACAAGGTCTTTAAAAGGTTTGTTCAAAGATACATTCAGTGGCTGCAGTACAGATGTAACCCCACCTGGAATAACGGCTAAAGTAACTTGACTAGATTTTGCCAATTTTTTTCTCTCATCCGATAGGTAGGCGCTGAACATGTCCCAAACAAGTAACTATGGCTTTTTCTTTAAGGCTGCTCCTGGTCGTCAGTTCCAAATTTCTTCCAGCCATTTTTTCGTTCCGCCTTCATCCATCCAGCCTTTAACATGTGCACGCACAGTAATTCTTGGTGGGAAATTGATCTTTTTAGGCAAGGTCTTTCTTTTAAAAATAATGGCAGGACGCAGCTTAGTTCCATTAGCCAAACATGATAGAACAACTGTAAAGTGTTGTTTTTTTTTTCATTTCCTATGGTTTTGAGAAAAATGTTTTTTTCTCCTAAACTTGCCACAGTTCTGTTGCTTGGGAGATCAAAAGTCATGGCAGTTTTATCCATATTCCCAATATCTGCCAGGTCATAATTATAAATCCTTTTTTTATAATAAATGACTGGAATGACATAATGTTTTCTTCAGGTTTTATGGCAATTTCTGGGAAATCTTTGTTCTCTGTCTCAAACATAGTAGGCCAAACCTATTCATGAAGCGGGTACACCATCCTGCTGATGCAGCAAATTTTTCAATGCCTGGTGCTTTATATTTGTCATCCTTAGCCATTTGTAGAGCATGTATGTGGATTCCCATGCATGTTACGCAGTAACCATTTTGATGACACTCCATAATAACCCATTTATGCAATTCACTCTCTAGAGCCCCATAAAAAGACGTTAAACCACTACAAGCTTTTAGCTTTTGGAATCTGTTCCAAGTCAGGCTTCATTTTCTGCCACTTCCTCGCTTGCTTTTCGTCAACACAGAATTCCCAACTTGCAATACTGTTATTGCTCTCTTCTGCTCTTGACACAACCTTCATTTTGAAACCAGCCTCATATGACCGGCATTTTTGTTTTGGTTCAAGAGTATCCATTTCTAATAGGATAAAAAAACAAGACTTTGTAAAAGAACTTTCATGGTAATGCCCACCCCCTGCGACTTTGACGTGTTAGCCGGGAGGAGAGGAGGGGGAGTCCGTGCAGGCAGTTCAACTGCCGGTGTAAGTGAATCACTACGGGTACTTCTGTGAATTGGAGCCATCCACATGATAGGACGGCTCTGATTGGTTAGATGTGAGTAAACATTCAAAGCCCTGAAGTGTCAGCAGGGCTTTGAATGAACAGCAGGAGGAACCACAGTCACCCAGGAGATAATGGGCCCTCGTCCATTACCTGGGGGAGGGGCAGCGAGATGTTACACCTTTGCTGGGGTACCACTGACCCATGTATAAGCCGAACCCCAGTTTTTCAGCACATTTTTTGTGCTGAAAACCCGGCTTATACACAAGTATATATGGTATATGTTGGTAGTTCAAACCTACCCAGATTCTCCTTGGAAGACAAGCCTGGTGAACTGTTCTATAAAGATTACAGCCAAGAAAAGCTACCACACAGGATAGACTGAGTCAGGACGACTGCAAGGTGGCTGAAGACAGCAATTTACTCTTGCCACTCTCCCATCCTATTGGGCATTGATAGAAGGTTAAGACAGAATGGGCTCTTCAGGTACACTTCTGTAGTTCAACATTCATTTTACATCATATGGAGAAAGAACCTAGACAAATCGGCCCAATGCTGGGAGTTTATAACCACCTCTCTGTTAAATACAGTTTGAAAACCTATTTGGGGAGAATTTCAGACTTCACAGAAAAGTTGGGAGACAAAGAACAATACATTCATGTACCTTTTATCCCATTTGCTTTGTTGTGTTCCCTGTCTATAGATAGGAGACCAATATGGACAACACACACCATGGCTTCTTTTCCCTCATTATTTGAGGGTGACATGTATTATGGCCCTTTATCCCTTAATACTTTTAATATTCATTTATGAGCAGGAATTTTCTATTATATCATCCCCGTAGAGTTTGTCACTTTACCATCTGCTTTTTCTAGTGCCCTTCAGGGGATTTTTCCTTCCAGGACAGGATCCAGTTCCGAGTTAGGGCTTTCTTTTTTAATCTTAATTTTAAAACATTATTAAAAGACCATCTTAATTTTTGAATATTTTACCATAGGTCATGAATTAAATTTCCCTACCTCACCTCTCACCCACTCCTACTCCAAATAGTGTCAGCTTGACTAAGCCAGATTCGCAGTGTTTTGGCAGATGCACAGTGATGTATAATCATTCCCAGGTGATCTGATGTACAGTAATTGTTACTGTTGGGTGCCACTGAGTCAGTTCCAAGCCACGGCAGCCCCATGCACAACAGAAGTCCTCACAATTGTTCGTGTGCTTGATTGCCTTACATCCACTGCATCAGGCCTCCTTTTTGCTCCTCCTCCACTTCATCAAGCCATAATACCCTTCTCCAGAAACTGGTGTCTCCTGACACGTCCAAATTACTGTGACATGCAGTCTTTGCCATTGCATCTAAGGAGCGCTCTGGCTGTACTTCGAGACAGATTTCTTTATCTCCTTGGCAATCTATGATACTTTGAATATTCTTTGCTGGCACAATTCAAATGCATCGATTCTTCTTCTGTCTTCCTTATTCAGTGTTCAACTTTCACATGTCTGTGGCGATTGAAAGTACCATACTTGGATCAGATACACACCTTAGTCCTCAAAGTAACATCCCTTTTATCAATACTTGTAAGAGACCTTACACAGTAGAGTCACTCAGTGCAGTGCATTGCATTGTTCCATCTGGATTGCTGCTTCTGTGAGCAGTGATTGTGGATCCAACTAAAATGAAATTCTTGACAACTGCAGTCTTATCTCCAGTTATCATGATGTCACCTATTGGTCCAGTTGTGAGGATTTTGGTGTTTGCATTGAGTTGTAATCTATACTGTAGACCACGTGCTTCAAGTCCTCACTTCCAGCGCGCAAGGTTGTGTCACCTGCACACCGCAGGTTGTTAATAACAGAGATCAGGTCCCATATTTCAGTGCCGTTGTCTTCTCCCCTCACCCACCCGTTTCCCTCTTGCTTTTACTTTTGAACGCTCTAGCCTCCTTTAGACTGAAATATTTCCACAGCCTTACATTGCCTTGTCTGACTTGGACACTGAAGAATACAGGCCTTGTCTTTCTAGAAATTTGTCAGTTTGAGCTTCCCACCAATCTCCCTCTATCCTCACCTTACCCCCTTTATATATTCAATTTCTGTTGTTTGGTTTAACTGCCTCTTCTTTTGTAAAGCAGGTATGTATATGTTTTTTTATATCTCACAGAAAAGATAGCATACTGTTTGTGCTTTTTCTACCCCTCCATCATCCCTATAATTTTTTAACATTTTTATATCACTCTTGCAACCATGCTAAAGCTTATTCAGCTAATATCCAATGCTTGAACATTCAGTAGTTTACAATTACAAATGATATTTGCTGCATAACTTTGTAGGTATTTTTGAGTTGTTCCTATATTGTTCCATATTCATGGAAAGTTCTCAGAAGTGGGATTACTAGATCAGAAGACACTCAGTTTTGCTTAGATATTGCTAAATTCCCCTCTAGGGGCTCTGCCATTTTATATTCCTACCAACAATATGGGGGTGGGAGAGAGGCTTTCAAACCATTTGTGGAAAAATTCCATAGTCTTTTAATTCCATTTCCTATGAACTTTAAGCATCCATTCATATATAAGAATGCTTCTTTCCCCACAGCCACACTAAGAGAAATCCACTCACTCGGGATTTTGCCAGTCTAGTGCTTGAGAGCTAGCTCAGTAGAGCTTTCATTTTTACTTCTCTATGAAGCAGAGTATCACTTCATAGGATGAACCATTTTTATGTTTTTAGTTTTGGTCTATGTATAGGTTCTTCTCAATGTTACTCATCATCATGAATCACATGACTGAATGCCTTTGGATAATAAGACGCATGTACACATCTTTCTGGTATTCCCTGCTTTCGGTCAAGACCTGATGTCAGCAGTGAGATCCCTGGTTCAGTGTCCTCTTTTGGATCCAGCTGGAATTTCTTGCAGTTGCGTGATGATGTGCTGCTACAATCAATTTTGAATTTTTAAAATTTGTATGATATATTAATGATATTCAATAATTTACATGTTTTGTTAGAACCTTTCTTTGGAATGAGCACAAATAATGGAATTTTCCAGTCTGTTGGCCAGGTAGCTGTCTTCAGCTTTCTTGGCTTATCCCTTGAGTTTGCAGCACTGCATCAATTTGCTGACGCACTTCTGTTGATATTCTGTTGGATCCTTGTTTCATGCATCAGTGCTTTGAGTGAGCGTGGAATTCTTCCTTCAGTGCCATTGGTTCTTGATCATGTACTACCCTCATGAAATGGTTGAACATTTATTAATTCTTTCTGTAATTTTTTCATCTTTTCATGCTTTTTGCATCATGATATTTTCCCCATAGAATCCTTCAAAACTTGAGGCTTCAATTTTATTCATTTCTTTCAGTTTGAGAAATGCTGAGCTCTTTTGGCTTTCTAACTCTAGGTCTTCACATGTTTCATTAAATAATTTGCTTCTTGAACAGCCCTTTGGGATGTTTCGCTCAGCTCTTTTACTTTATTCCATTTGCTTCAGCTACTATACATTTGAGAGCAAGTTTCAGGGTCTCTTCAGACATCCCCTTTGATTTTTTCTTTTTTTTTTTTTTTTTTGCCTTTTAAACCATTTTATTAGAACCTAATGCAGACATTACAACACCATGCTATATAGTTCAGTGCAGTCAAGCAGTATTGTACAATCACTACCACAGTGTCTCAGGCCATTTTCTTCCTACTTGTACCCCTTGGTACCAGCTCCCCATGACCCACCCAGCCCCTCACACCCTGCCGTCTTCCCCAGGAGTGCTTATTCTAGTTATTGTCTCGATAGATCCATCTATCCTGGGTTTATATACCAAAAAATAAAGGAAAATACTTAACAGTCAAGAAGGCTACCAAGAATGTCAAAATACAAGAGGTAAACCCCAATATGAAAAAAAAATACCAATCACAAAAACACTGGAAATTAGATCAAGCACAAAGTGTTTCAAAAGGGAGGCCAGATGACAAGGTGTTCACTGTCACTTTCACTATTAGGGTTGTGCCTATAGTCCCTCCACACCAGGTTATTTCCATCCCTCAGTTATGGTGAGAGGGAAATCACCAGGGGCTTATTTCTGGTGTGGATCCTACAAATGTATTTTGGGCCCCCACTGTCATCCATAGCTTTCTACACACTGGAATCTCATCATGTAAGCTCTGACACTGTTCCTTCCTTTGGATTTGCATTATATAATTTACAATCCTTGGATTAGAGCTATTGGTGTGCTGCTTTTATGTGGGCTTAGTTGACTTCACGCTTAGATGGCTGCTTGTTTGAAACAAGCCTTTAAGACTTCCAGATGCTCTTTCTGGTAGCCAGACACAATCTGATCTCTTCACCACACTTTGCTGTAGTGCCCATCTCTTCCTTGCTTCCTTCATGAGGGTGAGTATCCAGCAGAGCCATGTGATTAACAACTAATTGTTCTTAGAGCTAGGATTAAGTGTGAGCCCCCAATCCATTCCTGAATCTATTTTCTATCTGTCTCTGGCTCACCATAGAAACATCTTTGTTATTTTAGAGAATCTTATTGATCATCTTGGAGCATAGGGTCTTTCTGCTAATTGTGTCATTGATCTACCCCATGGTAATAATTTTAAAACAATTGAGAAAGGGAGACTGAACAAATATAGGCTAACTATAAATTGCAATACATAGATTATTGATGTATAAAATAATTCCATATGTGACTGGACACTATTTACACAAGCATCGGGAGTTGGTGGTGAGGCAAAACTTACAATAATCATTGACAATGTCAGACATAGATCTGCCAAAATAATACATATCTTAATACAGCAAGTAGGGCATTGAAGAAGTAAATATTAGTCTGCCTACCGACAGTTCAATACTCTTGGTATAGTTGTCATCTGCTTCTTCACACACACTGTAGTTTCTTTTTAATGATCTTTTGTTTTATTCATGTGTGTTCTTATCATCCCATTAATGCATCTGGTCTTCAGTGATTAGTGCATCATACCTGGTCTTTAAAATCAGGTGGATGTGCCCAAGGTTGTATTTTTGTTCTTGTGAGCTTGATTTAATTTTTCTGACCTTCAACTTAGTCTGTTTTGGTCTGGAAGCTCCATACAAACCGGGCCAGCACAGGTGACCGTGCTGGTATTTGAAATACTACTGGTATAGCTTCCAGCATCTCAGTAACCCTCAAGCTCCTGCAATATACCAGAAGGAAAGATGAGTGGTGGAGACTCCTTGGTAAACAGAGATAACATTGAAGCTACCAGAGGTTTCATTTTACTTGGATTCACATCCACCACCACCACCACCCCCCATGGTAGTTACAGCCAGAAAATCAAATGATGTATTACATTGGGGAAATATGCTACAGAAGACAGCTTTAAAGGACTCAAAGTTGTCACTGTGAACATTAAAGTGCCTCTGACTCGACTTTTATTTACATTATTTTTTAATTGCTTCATATGAAGCTGGACAAGGAATAAGGAAGACCAAATAATGTCTTTGAGTCATGCTGTTGATGAATATTGAAAATATCATGAGTTGTCAGAAGAATAATCAATTCTTGGAAGTGTAGCCAGAATGCTCCTTAGAAGCGAAAATGGCTAGACTTTGTTTCATTGTTTTTGGCCATGCTGTCAGGAGGGATCTGTCTCTAGAAAAGGGCATTGTGCTTGTTAAAAGTACAGGGCTAATGAAGAAGGCTCTCAATGAGATAAATTGTTACAGTGGCTGCAACAATGGGCTCAAAGATAGGAATGATTGTTTGGAAGGTACAGAGTCATTTAGAACCAATTCAATGGCATCTAACAATGAACATCTACCTGTTTTTTGGCCAAGAAAGACTTTGATTTTTTTAACAATAAAATATTCATTATTTTAAAATTTGGTAAATATGTATGTACAAAAGCATTTGACATTTTAACGATCTTTGCCTATACAGTCGAATGATATTGTTTGTTGTATTTATTTTTCTTCTTGTAAAGGTATAATTCAGTGGGACAATCAGAAGAGGAAGGTGGGAATGATAAACACAACTTGAAAAATGTGGGGAGGGAAAAAAGGAAAATAAGGAGCTGATTTCAGGAACCCAAGCGGAAAGCAAATGATGAGGGCAACCAATGCATGAGTGTGCTTTACACAATTGATGTATGTATGAATTGTGATAAGAGCTGTATGAGCCCCAATAAAATGATTTTTTTTAAAAAGAAAAGAAAAATGTAAACAATGCCACTGAACTGGACATACAGAATTTGTTATAAGAGTTTGTTTTAATGCAGTTAAATTTATTAATCTCTTAATCCATCTGCATTTGACTAATTGGTTTTTAAAAAATGCTTTCCTATATTCTCAGGTGATAGAAAAGTTCTGGAATATTTTTTTGAAGGGCAGGGTATGTAACAAAAAACTTTTCCTGTACACTTGATAATTCTAGTTCTCGGAAGATACATATCCTGAAGAACATATATAAAATATACATACATTCAGGGATATTGATTTCAGTATTATTTAAAACAGGAAACACCATAATGTCCACCAATGGGGATTGACTGGATTAATTCTCAATCTTACCAGAACCAGTCATTTCTTTTTATATTTTTAAATCTATTAATACTGAGAAATTAAATACATAAACACAGCATACAGCTAATATTATAAATGTATAATATACCAAAGTATGTGTCATTTAAAAAAACTAGCATGGCCTGATCCAAATAAAAAATAAATAGGCAGTAACTTCAAGCAACAGAATGCAGTTTATATAATAAAATCCAGTGTTTCAGTATGTTCAGGTGTGACACCAGCCGAGGCAGTCCCCCACGATCCATTCATAAGTATGTTGGTTTTAAGTCAAACTTATAGGTAGGTTGGAAGAGGTGCTTATGGTTTTTATTTGGTGAAAGAGTCAAAGCCTTTCCATCGTTTTAAAGGTGCATGTGGAGCAAGTGAAGATGACTGTGAGGGAGAGCTTACTGTGATTAGGGCTTGCTTCAGTTGTCTCAGAGTGAGGGCAGCTCCAAACTTGGGGACTCACAATAGAGGACAATGGCTTACATCATCTTCCCATGTTTGTATCCATTTGTTGAATCACTGTGGATCATAACAAATGCAGAATGATTCACAGGTGCTGTGTTGGTGATTCCCAAATACCACAAGTTTCAATAACTCCTTGTAAATTCTGAGAGGATGGGGGGGCAGGGGGTGCACAAACAGAATCTCTAGAATATATGCCATCCTCTCCTAAAAAGATCCTCATTTAGTAACACTTGAAACATCTGTTGTGTTATATATATAGTTAACTTCTAGGCTCTTGTAACTCTGAACAAGTTTTTCACTACCTTGAGTATCTATTGGGATGTTTGAAAGTTGTGCAGGACAGACCAGTTCTGTTTTATGGGACTGTCTCGAGCATTGTAAAGTTTCCAGCCTCTCGGGTGCTGAAAATGTTTTGGAACTCAATAGAGGGGATGTGAGTGTACGAAATGCCATCAGGCGAACACTTTAAGATGGTTAATTTTAAGTTTTGTGAACTTTCCCTTATTTACTAAAAAGCCACCTCATTCTGATCAGTGCCTGAAGCTTTTTTAAAAGGAGCTGGAGGAAATAAAAGCATGCTGACATCAGTAAAGTCACAGAAGTGAGGAAAAGGATGATTTGGAAAAAATGGACACCTTGTGCTTAACATGAAATATGTGAATTTCATCCTATCACAATTTTGAATGTGAGAAGCGGGGCAGCAAATGACAGAAAGAGTTGTTTTGCTTTTGTTTTTTAACCCCTGTCACGTTCCTCCAAGTCTTCATTTAAAAACAGTGAAAAAAAACAATAATCGCAAGTGTGGAGAAAAAGGTGCCTGAAGTAATGTTTCTGAAATACCAGAAAATTTCAGGGAGAAGAATGAGAAGTGTCTTGCCTCAGGCTGACGGAAAGAAATGCCTTCATCTACTCCCGACTCCTGCCACGGATCACAGAAAGCAATTCACTCACTTGCTGTGACTCCAGGGCCGCGGGTTTGGGCCAGGAGTGACTTGTACTCGTTGCTTTAGCATTCTAGACGCATGATACTGCCGTTAGAACTGGAGACTTAGCGATTACTTCTGTGCTGAGCATGAAGAAAGGGCAAGAGCTTACCTGCATCGCAACACATATAATTAAAGGACACATATAAATTTTTATCATGGATTTCAGACATAAAAAATAACTAGATACAGGTACCCGAGGAGAGAGACACCAGATACATACATAGGCAAAAAAAATCATTGTCTAAAAATGAATTTAAGAAAAGCCATACAATGATATACTTTATTAAATGGATAAATGGAAAAATGTGTATGATATGTAAATTTATAACTAAATTTTTCCCCAAAATTATAACAAGATCTCATAATTAAGGTATAAGCTCCAAAAAGAAACCATCTGTAAATACTTATGTTTGCATTATATCCTTCCTTTCTCCCTGTTTTATAAAAATTAAAATAGGAGTGGTTACTTGCATGCCCACTACCTAGATTAACAATGTTAACAGATTTGCTTTATCTTTGTGGACATGTGTGCCCATGTTGCCCCTGCCCCGAACTATCAGGAAATAGGGTGTTGGTGTCCTGACAGCTCCAGGTCAAACTTGTTTGTACAGTATTCCGTAGGGGCCATTCTGTTTAGTGTTGTTTGGAGTAACGTACGTGAGTGTAGGAAGGAAGAAAATTGCCCTGAAGTAAAAAAGTTTTTCTCTTGTTTTCTTGTTTGGAATGAGCTCCCCGTGTCTCCATGAACTTGGCCACACAGCTGTGTGTTAGCAGGTCTTTGCCTTCTTGCTCTCCAGGTGGGATACAGAGGTTTTCTACTCCTGTAAAGAGTTGCTATGGGAAAACTAGAAAATATCTGACATTCTTCCGTATTGAAATAGAAGGTCAACAGATTGTTAAGGGCACTAAGGGCAGCTTAATGTGCATTGGAAAGTGATAGCAAATATCTTCTGTATTTTTTTAGAGAATTCTCAAAATTATGAATTGCGCCATCCCTACACATCATTAAACCGAAGCTTTGTCAGGGTGGTGGGCAGGGGGTGGCGGTGGGGGCAGGAGTTAGCAGTTTCAGAGTCCCACAAGGGACAGTCCTGTAGGGTCTACCCGGTCCTCTAGGGTCACTGAGTTTTGGCTGTGAGGTAATCATGATTTGACGCGAGTGTCCTTGTTTTCTCTGTTCTAGATAACCCCTCGGATAAGCCCCCTTGCAAAGGCTGCTCCTCCCACCTCACGGAGCCCTACATCAAGTGCGCAGAGTGTGGGCCTCCTTCCCTTTTTCTCTGCTTGCAGGTAACCAACAAGGAGAGGCTGTCCTCGCCGAGCTAGCTTGGTTTCTGTAGTGAGTTCAATTACTGATTGCTCAGGAGGGCTGTACCTCATTAAGTCTGTTTCTTCCTGTCAATCCTCCATTGCATAATTTACCAGTGAATGTTGGGGAATGAAGCCGCCGAATAAGAGTATGTTGAATATTCCACATCTGTGCATCACCTTTCTATTTAACCACTTCTTGCCAGTGGGTTTAAAGGATTAGAACCACAGGAAACAGAGCTGGAAGATTGTTCCTGTTTACTGTCTTATTGAAGAGCAATATCTGGGTAGGTGACAAAGCAACAAACCATGTTGCGGTGCTTAAGACTAATTACAAATGTTACTCTGAATGATTTACATGAATTAACTTGTATAATCACCACTATAAACCCTATGAGGTCAGGGGATGAACAACGGAAAAGTGGGTGAAGGGAGATGTCAGACAGTGTAAGACATGACAAAATAATGATTCATAAATTATCAAGGGTTCATAGGGGAGTGGGGAGGGAGGGTGAAAAAGAGCAGACACCAAGGGCTCAAGTAGAAACCAATGTTTTGAGACTGATGATGGCAAATGATGTATAAATGTGTTTGACACGATGGATGTATGGATTGTGATAAGAGTTGTACTAGCTCCCAATAAAATGATTTTTTTTAAAAAAATTCTACTCCCCCAAAAAACCACTATGAGGTCTTACTCCCTTTTTGTAGGTGAAGCAATGTTAGATAACTTAGACCCAAAGTAACAAAGCATATACCATATTTTATCAGATCCAAAATGCCACTGATTATTTCATAATTTTTTAAATGGCTGATGGAAATAATTTGCTTTAGACATTGGAGTGCTAAACCTTCAAGGTAGCTGGTTCAAATCCACCAGCTGCTTCACGTGAGAAATATGAGGTCATCTGCTCCTGTCAAGCTTTATAGTCTAGGAAACCCTATGTAGGGTGACTGTGAGTTAGATTGAATTGATGGCGCTGGTTTTTTTGTGGATAGGGATGGTTTTGTTTTTTTGAGGTAGGGAGGGGAGAATTAGGGTTTCAATTATAAAATGAATTCTGATTGTTTTAAAATATGAAAACAAAATGTGTTTTAGAATTGCTGAGGTGTGGCAGGTGTGGAACCAGGATTCATATGTAAGCCATCTGATTACGGGACATGTGCTAGTATCAAAGGAGGGTTGGGCCTAGAAAAACTCTTTTTTTCACATTGCCTTTTTCTTTTTGAGGGCCATTAAAAAGCTATGATCGTGCATATAGGAGGGGATCTTCAAAAGCTATGGAAAGATTCATCTTCTCATTCCATTTTTCCGTGGGCTTTTTGAAGTCCTGATTACCTCCGGGAAAGCCGTGGGGGCATAGCTGAGTTTTAAAGTACCCATACTACCTCCTCACCGATGAGAACGTTTCACAAAGTAACTTGTTGGTAACTTAATTTTCCTTTCTTTTGCAGTGTTTTACTCGAGGATTTGAGTACAAGAAACATCAAAGTGATCATACTTATGAAATAATGGTAATGAAGATTTTTGGGATTTTTGTTGTTGTTGGTAATGAAATTTTATGGAAGTTTTATTCCTTTTTCAAGTATTCTATTCTGGGAATAGATCTTTGTTGCATCTCCAAGTACCTTTTCCGTCCTTCTTCTGAATTTGATAATCAGTACTCAGTACTTTCTTTTAGTTTTGTGGCTCTACTAAGGTGTTTAAGTCCAAAACCAGTTTTATAGTATTCAAATTTCAAAATAACTTTTAAAGGATATACTTTTAAAAATTTACTGATAGGAGAGGGATTTTTTTAAAGACTTGTTGATAAACATAATAGCAACTATGTTGTTAATGTGCTTTAATTTAGCTAATAACACCTGTATGCCATTCATGTGAGCAGTAGAGTTTATGTCTGGACTCCATCTCCCTGCTTTTGGAAATTTGTTACCTTTTGAGAGCTATAAAATGAACATACAGCATGTAAAAGAAGAAAAGAGAAAAAAATGATTAGGGCAAAGACTGTACAGATGTGCTTTATACAATTGATGTATGTATATGTATGAACTGTGAAAAGAATTGTATCAGCCCCAATAAATTGTTAAAAAAAAAAGAACATACAGCAAATGAGATCATTAGTACATAAAATCACATTGATAAGACAGACTGGTTTTTAAGCCAAAATAAAACTTAGCTGTAATTTGATTGATGGATGCTGTTTTCACCTGTAAAGAAAAGAGGAGAGGCAGATGTCGGTGGTAATCTTTTAAATTCTGTCCAGGACCAAAGTAGCCAAAGTAAATTTTTGATCTGCTTGAAGGTGTATGAGGAGGCTTCAAAAAGTTTATGGAAAATTTAATTTTAAAATAATGGAATTTTCTCACAAACTTTTTGAAGCCACCTTGTATACCTTTGTCATCTTTCAAGGTATATTAAACACATAACGTGTTCACCAAGTAGTTTTATGACATTTGCTCTCCCACATAGTTTTTCTTACAGGAAGAATGTTGGCAGGTATCTGCTCGACAATAACAACGTAGGAAGAATCAGTTGGTGCTGTGTTAGTTTTGTATTGCTAGTACTATACCAAAATACCAAGAATTACCTGGCTCGAAACAAGTTTATATCTCACGGTTCTGTAGAAGTCAGGTAGTCTTGGCTGGTTTGCTTTAGTGCTACAAGGCTGAAAGCAAGTTGTTAGCAGGCTCGTATCTGGAGGCTCTGAGAATCCAGGTCCATTCAGGTTTTGGGGGGAATTCAATTTTGTTTCAAAAGTTTCAATTGAAACTTTTGTGTCCATACTAGCTATTGACTGGGTGCTGTTCTCCTTTCTAGAGGGCGTCTCATTCCTTTCTCTATATTTAAAGCCAGCAACTGTGGGGTGACTCCATGCTGAGGCCCCTCCTCTCTTCTCTGATTGGCTCCTCTGGCGCGCTCTTCTACCTAATATAGACTCATGATTTCATTGTGCTCGCCACCTGGGGGAACTAGGATTGGCTCCCTAGTTGAAGGCCAGCTGAGTAGTAACCTTAGCTTCAGCTGAAGAGTCCCTTTATAAAATGTATGATTGGTAAACCAGGGAGGCATACCACAGCAATTTATCGACTTTAATTTCTTAAAAATCACGTTAGACAGGGCTGATCAGTATTGTTGAATCACACCATTTTTGAAGTCTTGCTGCGTTTCTAGGCCTATACTGCTAAGTGAGATCTTGGACCATAATGAATTAATCAAAGAAATTCTAAGTCGTAAACTTCTTAGCAACCAACCGGCTACCCTTCCCTAAACTTTATCTAAACACCTCCCTTATTTTCATTAGTATCTTCACTAAGTATGACTTAATAAAATTTCCCCATTTTTTGTTAATTGCAAAATCAGTGAAGAATTGGTGGAAATGTGGGGTTCCTATGGTCAAAGTTCATTTCACCAAGGTTATCAGATCACTAGAAAGCTGACTGATTTTTCTCTATTCCTGTAAGAATGCCTAGAACCACAGGTAAATTTATGTTTTCATTAGAAAAATAATCCTTTGAGGGACAATTTAGTTTTGCTTGGGTAGGCTGGTGAGCCATGCTCACCCACTGTAAGAAAACGAACCATAGATTCTCTTGAGCAATTCTGGACACCATTGCCTCTGCACAGCGCTAAAAGCGCTAAGTTTCACTCCCAAGTCCAATGAATTCTTCAGATGACATCATCCTTTACTTACATATTCAACATTCATACAAACACATTTTAGAATTCTGTCCTTTGGGAAGCTTTTGCAGGTTGGTGATCTTACTCCCCACTCCTTTTTGGCCTGCCTTTTTCATCTCCAGTGATTCTTTCGGAGGAACGATGACATTTTGCCTTTCTACACACGAAGCCACTAAAAACTTGAGTTTTTTGCACATGAACCCCAGATAACTTTAAATGGATACTTGTGTCATCTCACAGTGCTGTATTTTTAGGACTTACTCATGCTGTGGTGGGTGGTGCGTTAATCAAGATTTCTGAGTTCTATGCCTATTTTTGTCTTGTAATTCTTAGAACCTTGAATAAGTTAAGGCAGTGCCTTCTGCCACACCCTTTATATCAGTGGTTTTCAAACTTTAATATATAAGGATCACCTGTGAGTTTGTCAAATTGTAAATTCCTCTGATTCCGTAGAACTGAAGTGTGGTCCAAGCACTGAATAACATTAATTCAATTTTAGTAAAAACCTTTCTTATGCCCTTTTTGGGAATGGTAGTTAGGGGGCTGGAAAGTTTTTCTCCTTTATCTCACCATAAAGCTGATGAGAACAAATTCTATAACACTCTAAAAGACAATTGGGGGACTAACCTAGGGTCGGTAACAGAAGACTAAAGGAGCCTTAGTGGCATAGTTGTTACACATTGGGCTGCTTACCCAAGGCCAGCAGTTCGAACCACCAGCTCCTTCTTAAGAGGAAGATGAGGCTTTCTACTCCTGTAAAGAGTTACAGTCTTGGAAACCCAAAAGGGCAGTTTTACCTTGTGTATCGGGATCAACGTGATAGTATTGAGTTTGGAGTTTTTTAATAACTAGTTTGTCATATTTTTTATCTATGTAGTACTTGCCTCTAAGTGGTGCAAATGGTTATACACTGGACTACTAATCGAAAGGTTAGCAGTTCAAATCCATCTAGAGGCACCTGGAAGGCAATAGCCTTGAAGGCCCGGGGAGTTCAATCCTCCCTCCCTTCCTTCCTCCCTTCCTTCGTTTCAGCAGTTCTCATTTTTCTGTAGCGTGGGTCACCATGAGTTGGTGGTAGCTCATCATGTCAACTTCCCTCCCACGATGGGTTTCCTACACCAGACCATACAGAAGCCCTAGTAATGTTTGTTATCCATTTTACTCACAGAATGATAGGGGATAGAGCTACAAATTGCTTAAACCTTTCATGACCTCGTTATTATTTCTTCGGTCACCCAGAAGTAACATTTGTACAGGAAAGGCAGGATAGCTGCTTGATCATTTCCTTTTATACTAGTTTTAAAATATAATTAGACTATCATCCTTGGAAAATTTAGAGTAGTTGAAGTGTTTCAATTCTTTGCAATTACTATCTTTATCAATGCCCAAAATGTTCCTGTAAATTGGCTCCTGAATCCCTTAGCCGTAATGACACTTGTATTCTCTGCTTTCTGTTAAAACAAGTTGCTTCAGAACTGGTTTTGTACTTTTTCTGATTCAGACTTGGAATCGACACTTTATTTCAGGCACGCTGGTTCCTTTTGGTGGGAAATGGTGTGCAGAGACTGGGGACCAGACGCTGCTACTAAGTCGCCGTCTCTAGAATTGCTTTTGGACTTTCCCAGTGGGTCGAGTGTGTATGGAATTGAGTAGTGCTGTCAATTTCAACTCCACTGCACGACAATCATTTTTTTTTTTTCACAAGAGAAAAGCTTGTAGTTAGTTCGGGGATCGTTTGCTGGCCCTTAGGAGCGTTTTCCAGTCCAGTCTGTTGGGGCACCACGCCCTGGCACCAAAGTCCACTTTCAGCATTCCCTGGGGACCTTGCCACTCCATTCCCTTGCTGTTCCGCTGCACTCCCCCAGTGATTTGCCTCGGTGTGGTGGGATCAGGTCAGGTGCAATTCCCACACTGTGTCTCCGGTGCTGTCCCCTGTATCGCCCTTAGTCACTGAGGGGCATCATGTCTCATAGTAGGGCCAGCCATGTTGTTCTCTCTGTGGACAATCATTTTTTAAAGTCAAACCTCTTTAATTATTATACCTGTCATCTTTTTTTTATTTCGTGCCAAAGTCCCACTTGCCAATGTGGCAGTAAAAGCATTTGTTAGCTCTACCCCCATGACACATTCATATATGAGGGGGCTTCAAAAAGTTTGTGAAGAAATAGAATTAAAAGTAATGGAATTTTTTCACTTGCTTTTTAAAGAACCTGTCTAAAATAATTTCAGAGTAACTACACTAACACTACTGGAAACAATGTAAGATTTAGGGGTGGGAGGGTCAGTTCTTCTTCCATAAGGTATATCTTATGGAGGGACACACAGTATAATTCCAATGTTTTAACGTCACTTGGAATGGTTCCTTTCTGTGTGATTTCACCTCCATACTGATTCACAGGTTTATTTGTTAAGTCTATAACATAAGGAATACTAGAAAGATTTAGCTTCCATTTGTGGCTTTTCCACTATTCGTCCTTCCCCTCTAAGTAGTTCTTTTAATTTTTATTTTTAGGTGTATGATCTTTTTCTTCCATTAAAAAATGAATATACGAACATATTTATATTTACTTTTCCCTCATAGCTAAATGGGAGCATGCATATCTCTAATTATCTCACGCTTAACTCATCATTATCTCTACCTTTGTTACTAAGCTTAAAAACATACATTTCTGCATGAAATTCTTGGCACTTATGAATGATCATATTTATTGGAGACCCTTGTAGCTAGTCCTAGAAATAGGGATAGGAATATATTGTTAGTTACCCATCGATACAATGTGACTAACAGGTATTCAAAAATAAACTAGTCCTACAGCTGGGATTCCTATACTTCATTTCTGTCTCTGTTCTCAGACAAAGCCTTCTCTCCTTAGACAGCAGATTTTCCCGTTCTTGACCCCAGTTGGACGGCTCAAGAAGAACTGGCCCTCTTGGAAGCTGTCATGGACTGCGGCTTTGGAAACTGGTGAGAGCTGGATAAGGGCTGTCTTGCTGTGGGGGGTGCACGAAAGAAGCCACTGTTGAAGGCCTAACCGAGGAAATTGAAAAGAATTTGGGAGCCATGGGTTTCTTTCTTACTGACCCATGATTTAAAGACATGTTACCTTCCCCTCTGTATATTCATTTCTATGGCTGAAATGCCTTACAGGGCTGTGGGATGCATCATGGTCTAAGGCTAGACATCTGTAAAAGGCCACTCTGGACGTATTAACCCTGGGAAGGCTAGGGCTCTTTCTAAGGAACAGGGGAAGTTTAGATTCACCAAGGAGCCCTGGAGGACAGTGCTTAAGTGCTCAACTGCTAATCAGAAGGTTGGCGATTTAAGCCCATCAACTGCTCTGCAGTAGAAAGATGAGGCAATCTGCTTTTATAAAGAGTTCCAGCCCTGGAAAACTTATGGGGCAGTTCTCCTCTGCCCTTCACGATCATTGTGTGTAGAAATGAGCTTTGGTGGTTCTTGGTTTGGTTTGGGTTTGGTTAAATTTATCCAATACATTTTTTACTTATATCTGAATGTATACATTCTTATTGGCCATAGATGCCCTGGTCATTTGAGAGAGTGAGACTTGAGGTTCTGTTTAGTATTTTTTACCTTTAACTTTTAAACATCTGCCAAAGTCAAGACAGGGAAAGATTGGCCAGTTCTCAACGCTATTGCCCTAGGAGACAACACTGCTTGGTATTAATAATACCAGCACTTTCATTCTTACCGTTTGAGAGCACTTTCACACTAATGATTTTATTTTGTGAACTAAATAGTGGAGACATTAATAAGTATATTTTGTTTATGAACAGTTTGAAGCTTAGTGAGTTAAAATGGTTTTAAATGGTCATATAACTTATTAGGGAAAGGCTCTTAACTAGATCATGCCCATTTTTATCTCCTAATGTATACAGATTTTTCCTTAATCCAAACATACATAATATGTTGCTTCCCTTATATCTGGGTCCTTGAAGAAAAAGACTTGAGTTCCATTCACATATTCATTCAGCATTTCTCAAACATAAAATATTGTATACTGTGGAAAGTACCAAATAAAGTAGAAGTCTTTAGTCTAATTTTTAATTTTTTGCTTGGTATTCTACCACTATAAAATGGTTTCGTCCTTCCTGTCATAGCAGACCACATAAAAGACCGTTCATTGTGTCTCTACTCACTTTGAGTAAGGCATGCTAAGAACACAAGGTAAGAATTAGACATGGACCCAGTCTCAAGAAACATCGTCTATTAGTGGAAACAAAAAACATACACCAATGTTTGAAATACACGATGCCTAGGAGAAGGACAAGTGGAGTACTGTGAAAGAAAGAAATTGAGGTGGGGACTTGGCGAGAGTTCACCTCTAGTCACTACCATCTGGGCTAGGAGTTTGGGGTCTTAAGTATAAATTGACATTGTCACTTTCTACTTTTGTGTTCTGGAACAAGTTGCCTTAACTTTTTTTGTGCCCTACTGTTTCTTTTCTTGAATTGAAATAGTAATACCCACATCATGAAGTTAATGCTAGAATTAACTTAAATTTGTATTGTGAATGTTTCTAGTTCAGAGTCTGGCATTAGAAGAAGCTCTCGTAACAGTGGTACTCTACAAGTAGATGCTTGGACAGATACACAGGCTGAACACGTGTGGGAGGGAGAGCGGGAGTTTACCCATGGGACGTATACCCACCATGTATGCATTTTTGTACACATGCACATATTCATTTGACAGGGTATTTGTAGATGTGTTTTCACGTGTGCTACAAATACCTCCATGTATGTGGTGGAACATACAAGGGCCAAAGTTGTGACAATGTCTTAGATATAATCAAATACCATGAAGGAATAAGGCTGGGTCTGGGGGATCAGGACCAAGATCAATTGGCATAATAAGAGTCTCGGGGAAAATCAAAGTCAATTGGCATAGCCTAGTTCATTAAAGACAATGTTCTACATCTTACTTTGGTGTATAGCGCCTAGGGTCTTAGAAATCCATGAGCTGCCAACTGAGGTTTAAATGCTGGTCTCTCCCTGTCTAGAGGAGAGAAGAGTAATAAAAATGGAAAAACCTGAAAACAGTAGTCTAATGGACCATACAAACATCAGAGTCTACAACTCGTAAAATCAGAAGAATTAGATGGTGCCCAGCTACTGCCAACTGCTCTGACAAGGATCCCATTAGAAGGTCTTAGCTAAAGTGGGAGAACAGTATGGAACTGAACTCAGTCTTTAAAAGAGACCAAGCATATTGACCAGGTGGAAACTCCCAATAATGTGTCCTTAGTCACCTTTAGGGATGGAACTAAACTTACCTTCATGTTAGAATAGCCAACCATTTCAGTTCCAAAGGACAGCGTTTACCCAGACACAGGGCCAGGAGAGAAGGAGGGATGGAAATAGGAAGCACGAGGAGGAAATGGGATGTGATGGTACATTGCAATGGATAAGCTGAAACAAAACATATATAAATTGTTGCATGTAAAAGTCACACTCTTCTATAAATCTTCACCTAAATCACTATAAAAAGTTAAAAAATAAAATTGTTCATATGAAATATTTTATAAACTAAAATGATATGCAAACATAAAACTATCTGTATATTCTTATGTTCTGAAGTGATTTAAAAATCTGTAGCAATTCTTTACTCTTGGACTAGCCTTCAGAGAAGTGTACAAATTTTCTAGTGATTATTAGTGATGTAGAGCTTTCTGGATATTATTTCTCTATCTTGAGTAGCAATATTTGTAATGGCAGGTTACACTAATGCTAGGCTTACATGTGTTTCATTGTTCTGCTGATACCTTTGTGGGACTAGTTTGGAGATAATTGGACTCCAAACATATGGGAAAAACACACCATGCTTTTAGCACCGTCCATGATGAAAGCACTGTGTCCTTTATTTTTCCCACACTCCTTCTCTAGGCAGGATGTAGCCAATCAGATGTGTACCAAGACCAAAGAGGAATGTGAGAAACATTATATGAAGCACTTCATTAATAACCCTCTGTTTGCATCCACATTGCTGAACCTGAAGCAAGCAGAGGAGGCAAAGACTGCTGACACAGCCATTCCATTTCACTGTAAGTGTTTCCCTGTGTGGGTTTGTGATACATAGTTCATCCAGAGGTCTGTTTCAGTAGCAGACGGTGGTTTGATGTCTTGGACAAGCAGAGCTTATGGAAGCTAGAAAAAGTTAGCATGGCAGTTACTGAGAGTCAGATTCATGAGGTGGCAGGCATAGTTCTGTACTGATGAGGGTGCCTGGAGCTAGTGCTAAGCTATCAGTTAACCTTCATGCTTGCTTCCGCAGATGAGATGGACAAAAAGAGCCAATCTTACAAGAATCTACATATAGCCTCCTCCCTGGGAGATGGACAGCAGAGAATAGGGCGGGGGGAGACGTCAGACAGTGTAACATATGACAAAATAATAATAATTTATGAATTATGAAGGGTTCATGAGGTAGGGGGAAGTGGGGAGGGAGGGGAAAAATGAGCAGCCGATATTAAGGGTTCAAGTAGGAGGCAGATGTTTTGAGAATGATGATGGCAACAAATGTGCAAATGTTCTTGACACAATGGATGTTTGTATGGACTGTGATAAGAATTGTACGAGCCCCCAATAAAATGATTTTTTTTAGAAAAAAGAGCCAATCTTCTCATGCTGTTAGAAGTATGAGCCTTTTTGCAATCTCTTGTGATCATAGATGATAGCTACAAAACCTAACCCACTGCCATCAAAAAGATTCCATTATAGCTATCCTGTAGGACAGAGCAGAACTGTTTTGTTGGACGTCGTAGACTTTAAATTGTTCTGGAGCAATCATCCGCTTCTTTGTGAGGTTGAGCCAAAGATCTCGTGGTTAGCAGCTCAGTGCTTAGTCCACTGCACCACCAGGACTGCATTAGTCACTTGAGAGAGCTTATTAATTATTATCAATCATCGCAGTGTTCAAACCAAGGAGTAATCTATTACTATTGTTGACTTGGTTGTGGCTGTGATGATGAACTTTTATTTTCGCCATCTATTTATTTATTTATTTATTAAGTACTTTTATTGTGGGCTCTAACATCTCATGACAATCCATACATTCATCCACTGTGGATGAACGTTTTTTCCCTCCCAATTTCATGTGGCTGAGAGTCCCATGAGACTTTTCAGAAAATATAATAAAAAGCATGATAAATTATAAATGGACATCTTTTCTGAATGACTCCCAGAGCATAAGTAATGACTTATCAATGTTTCCTCCTCCCTTCTCCGTTTTCTCATAGTTATTAGAAACGTCTTCTAACTGACTAACTTCAAGCTTCCTGCTAGCCACTGTGGGTAGCACTGTGGACATGAGTGTGCACCTTGTGTCCACATACATTACATCCTGTGTTTCTCAGAGCAATCCAGTGAGCCAGGCAGAGAAGTGTTACATCATCTGGACAAGATCATGTGTCTGTACTTGCTAGGTGCCATGGAGTTGTTTGCACTTATGGGAGCCTTAAGTAGAACAGAACCGAATCTGCCCAGTCCTAGTCCAGCCTCACGGTCTTTATGTTCAAGTCCATTGTCAATTCATCTGCCTCTATTTCACTGATCCACTCCTTCACCAAGCAATGTCCTTTTCCAGGGACTTGTGTCTCTTGATAATATAGCCAAAGTACATGAGATGAAGTCTTGCCATCCTTGCTTCTAAGGAGCATTTTGACTGTATTTCTTCTTTTTTTCTCTTTTCTTTTATGTATTAATTTATTTTTGTGACTGTATTTCTTCTAAGACAGACTTGCTTGTTCTTCTGGCAGTCCACTTCAATATTTATTGCTAGTAGCATAATTCAAATGCATCAATTCTTGTGCTGTCTTTCTTAATCATTGTCCAACTTTCACATGCATATGAGGGGATTATAAAAACATGGCTCGGGTCCGATGCACCGTAGTCTTTAAAGTGATGCCCTTGCTCTTGTGCAGCGGGTTTCCCCAATGCAACACAGCACTTTATGTCTTGGGCTGCGTCTAGCCAATGCAAGATGACATCCTTGACAGATTCCATCTCTTCTCCGTTCATCATGATGTTCTCCATTGGTCCAGTTGTGAGGATTTTGTTTTTCTTCACGATGCGTAATTCATACTGAAGTCTGTAGTCCGTGATCTTCATCAGGTCTTCCTTGCGTTCACCAAGCATAGTTGTGCCATCTGCATATCACAGGTTGTTTAAAAGCCTTCCTCCAGTCCAGCTTCCCGGATGATTAGCTCAGCAGACAGATTGAATACGTGTGGCATACAACCCTGACACCCACTTTTCCTGATTTTAAAGCACTCATAGTTACCCTGTTCAAACGGCTGCTTCTTGATCCCTGTGCAGCTTCTGCAGGAGCACCGCGACCTATTGTAGGATTCCTATTTTTCTCACTTCCCTAGGGTTTATGGTCCACACAGTCAATTCCCTGTGGATAGGCAGCAAAACACAAGCACAGCATTGGCATCCCTTGTCCCATATCATTTTCTTGAATTTCTGGCAGTGCCCTGTCAATGTACTGCTACAATCCTTATTGAATTATCTTCAGCAAAATTTACTTTCATATATAAGAATGATATTGTTTGATAATTTGCATATTCTGTTGGGTCACTTTTCTTTGGAATCATCAGAAATATGGATCTTCTCCAGTTGGTTGGCGAGATAGCTGTCTTCCAAGTTTCTTAGCATAGATTAGTGAGCACTTCCAGTGCTTCATCAGCCTGTTGAAACCTTTTGATGGATATGCTGTCAATTCCTGGAGCCTTGAGTATTAATTCTTCAATGCACCTTTGACTTCTTCCTTCTGTATCATTAGTAATTGCTCATATGCTACTACTTAGATGATTGAATTACAGTGACTCTTGTGCATTCCTTCCATTATCTTTTGACACCTCCTGCACCATTTGATATTTTGTCCATAAACTCCTTCAGTATTGTAACTTGGGGTCTGATTTTTCTTCTTCTCTCAGTTCTTTCAGCTCGAGAAATGTTGTGTGTTCTTCCTTTTTTGACTTTCTAACTTCAGCACTTAGTTATAATATTTTTAGAGTCTCTTCTAACAGTGGATACTAGAGCTGGAACTCAGTGTTTATGGCTTCCTAGTTGAATAAAATGTTTGAGTTGAAATTGGTCCTAGGGGAGGCAAAGCCAATGAATTAGGCAGGGTAATACTTTGTAGCATACAAAGAAAAGGTTCTCAACTTCTTTTCATGTTGTTATTGCCTTGTCATTGTGTAGCTTCTGACTCAGAGACCCCATGTGATGGAGTCGAACCACCTTGCAGGTCCTCTGGCTGTGATTCTGTGGAAGCATATCACCAGGTCTCTCTCCTGTGGAGTTGCCGCATGGGGTCAAACGGCCAGCCTTTTTGCTTGTAGCTGCCTGCTTACCTATCACACCATCGGGCCTCATGCCTTTCATGTTAAGAAACTGAAAATTCCAAGGGCTCAAGTAGAAAGCAGGTGTTTTGAGAATGATGATGGCAACATATGTACGAATGTGCTGGACACAAATGATGTATGTACGGATTGTGAAAAGAGTTGTATGAGCCCCTAATAAAATGATTTTTTAAAAAAAGAAACTAAAAGTCAGAGGAATGTCTCCATTTAGGGGATTCCTTAAGTTTTTGTTCCTTTTTTTAAAGAAATCAGTCTGGCTTAAGCCTATGGCCTCCAGTCACTCTTCAAGCGTGGAAATGAACTCACCCTGTGGCTCAACTTTCAAACACTAGACAGGCTTTAATGTGAACTAAACACAACCACCAGGGAGCGTCACTCTCCGTAGAACAACCAACCGTAGATCAAAGGGGCAGTCAGTAATTTGCCGAGAGGGGAAGCTCAGAAGGCAGGAGAGAGGAAAGAAAGGTGAGTGGAAATGGTAAACACCAGGTGGAAGTGGAAAAGGGTGTATTACATTGTTGGGGTTGCTGTCAGTACCACAAACCAAAATGTGCATGAATTGTTCATGGAAAACCAATGTGCTCTGTAAGCTTTCTCCCAGTCACAGTAACAGGTTGGGAAAATCTCTCTCCAAACAACAATACTTCGCACTGCCCTTCTCTCTGTTGTTTTTCATAGTAATATTTCATTAAGTGGCTAAGACAAATTGTAAATTCTTCTAGCTGCAGATGACCCTCCCCGGCCCACCTTTGACTCCCTGCTCTCTCAGGACATGGCAGGATACATGCCAGCTCGTGCAGACTTCATTGAGGTAGGAACAACTTGGTTTAGCATGAACACAAGCTCTTTGTTTGCGATGAGGCTTCTTTCTCTCGCTCATACCACTGAAAAGAGATTTCCACGGCAGTGTGATTTGTAGGGCATTACGTAACCACATTTTCATCTGTTTGAAGGCCTTTTCTCTTTTGTAAACATTTTTATATGTGAACAATAAAAATTTTTCCAACCAAGACTTTCTCACAAGTGACATTGGTGTTGGGTTCCAGTCTTCAGTTGGTAGGAATCTGCAGCCTCATCGCCCTCACAGCTGGGGTATTGTATCAGAGTTTGGCACGCTGTCTCTACAGGGCCTCAGGGCAAATATTTTAGGTTTTGCAGGCCTTCCCATGTCTGTTGTGACCAAACTTTGCCATTATGGTGCCAAAGCAGTCATACATTATATAAACAAACAAATGTACATGATTTCTAATAAAACTGTATTTACCAGAACAAGTGGTGGGTTGCATTCGGCTCAAGGATCCTAGTTTGCTGTCCCCTGTAGACATACAGAAGGAGGGGAATGTTTACAAAAATGACATGTTCCTCATCAGGCGTGGGATTAAAACTTTGTCCATAACCTTGCAAGTCTCTTGGTTTATTATTTATTCCACAGCTAGCATGCTCCTGTAGGTATCTTAACAATTAATGTACTACAAAGAATTTTGCCAACAAATACCTATTTTATTCATGGTAGATGCCATCGCAGATCTACCCCACAGACACCACTCCCATGAACTGTACTGACTGACTATTGAGATGAACAGATCTGCCCACTGGGCTACACGAGCAGTAGATCTGAATAAGTAGAGGCCTCAAAGGGTAGTAAAAGATGAACAAATGCAGACAACCTTCTTATATAAATACTTAAAAGCCTGATCAAAGTTAGGTTTTCATGGGAATGAACAGACTACTTTTAATTTTTAGAACAGTTTTATGTTTGACTTTTCTTTGAACTCCTCACTATTCTAAGTGTTGTTTTCTTTACTGCCTCGCGTTTCTCACATTTGTCTTGTGACTCTATTACCTGTAGAGATATCCTGGCCTTCTACTTCATTCACTGTTTTTACTTTTTATAATTTTGTGTGTTGTTGAGAACACATACACCAAGACATACTCTAACCAATAGTGTTTACATGATTAAATGCTTCACTTTGTATAACCTTTTTCATCTTCCATATTTTTTTTCCTAAGTTGTACCTCCCCCAGTAGTATAAACTCACTGTCCTTAAGGTTCCAATCTAATCTTTAGAGTTGCTGTTTAATTGTAATTGGATCCCATGTAGATAGTTTTTTTAAAAAGCATAATGTTCAAGGCAGAGAGAAAGACAAACTCACTGCTGTCAGTTGACTCTGACTAGGACAGAAGAGAATTGCCCCTGGGGGCTCCAAGGCAGTACCTCTTGAAGGGAGCCGAAGGGCCACATCTGCCAAACATTCTTTACTGTTAAGCTCAGAGGATATTTTTTTGGTTTAAGGTGTAAAGACTATCTCAGGGTAATAGTTTCAGGGGCTCATCTAGCCTCCATCCGTGGCTCCAAAAAGCCTACAGTCCATTTGGAATTCTGGTCCATATTCCCTGCCTTTTCACCACTCGCTGTTTGTAACCAAATGTTTGCATGTGTGTGTTAGCTTCCAAGTCATGAATTCTAAGTCGTTAAAGTTAATGGTTTTGGGGTGGGTTTTTTTTCCCCCCACAACAGGAGTTTGACAATTACGCAGAATGGGACTTGAGAGACATTGATTTTGTTGAAGATGACTCGGACATTTTACATGGTAACATCTGTTTAATAGCAAAACATTTCTTGACATTGCAAACTGTGTGGTAGATGCTGTATTGGAAGCAGGTATATAAGGCTGAATTGAAAGCATCTTCTGACTTCTAGGAACTCAAAACCTACTGATTGCATTGCTGAAGTTACCTGCTGCTGTTTTTGACCAAACTGATAAAAATGGATTGTGGTGATGACAGGAATGTTGGTAATGGTAGTTGGAAATAGCCCAGCCCTCAGACTATATGCCCTTTTGTTTGACGGGTTAAATTTGAGGCTAAGTAACTAACTACCTCTTCTTCCTCTTCGGAAGAGAATCTGGGTGAAGACCTGGGTACTTCTGTGGCATCTGCTGGTAGTAAGTGTTCACTGTAATTTAGTTACTACCTCAAATTTCCCATGGACAGGTAACAGTTGCACTTTTCCCAAAGATTGTAGACCTCGATTGGAAATTTCTTCTTTCTTAGAACTACTCAATTTATAACACGTCTGAATTTTCATTATAGATTAACCCTCTAAGGATTTATGTCAACTCGTTTGCTATAATTTGAGTAGTGAATACCACAGGATCTTAAAAGTGGGTGGTTAGACTTTTAGTGAGTCTCTGTTTTCCCCCCTACCCATTTTGAATG
The DNA here is from genome assembly GCF_050624435.1 of Tenrec ecaudatus. Taxonomy (NCBI): domain Eukaryota; kingdom Metazoa; phylum Chordata; class Mammalia; order Afrosoricida; family Tenrecidae; genus Tenrec; species Tenrec ecaudatus. The sequence continues at coordinate 119,688,379 of NC_134539.1, read as the reverse complement.
AACCGCATATATAAAATATTACTCAGTCTTCCCTGTGGTTTCAGTCCTGAATTGAACATGATGCAATAAATAATACTCTCTTGGCCCCTGTATTCCCCAAACAGCATCTTCATTGTTTCTCTTAAATCTACATCCTAGACAGGGAACAACAACAAAAAACAATCACTACCATCAAGTCAATTCCAACTCATAGCGACCCATAGAACAGAGTGGAACTGTCCCTTTGGGTTTTCGAAGCTATAAATCTTTGCAGGAATAGAAAGTCTCATCTTTCTCCCTCAGAGATGCTGGTAGTTCTGAACTGCTGACCTTGGGGTTAGCAACCCAATGTGTAGCCCACGACACTACCAGGGCTCCTCTCAGAAAGGCAAGACAAGTGAAAATCTGAGTTGAGATATAAATCAGTTTTTCATTTTGCTTTAAGTGGTACTTTGTCACAAGAAAGGAAACTTGATTCTTTCTGTAAGTGTGCTGCTGAGTTATTTGCTACACGAGATCTAGGCCCAAGAAAGAGTCCTCATAAATTTTTTTTCTTCTAATTTTTTTCTCTATAATTTTCTGATCACTTTTTGTTGGTGATGCAAAATTCCATTCCTCTTCTCGCCCACATAACTTTTATTGAAAGTGAGAGTGATGCAGATTAAGCTAAAAGAGGAAAGCTTAAGAGCAAACTACTTGAGCATTCACTCGATCCATTGTATTTGTTCATTTTTCCATGTCAGTCTCTTCAGCCTCCATGACTCATGTTATTGCCTTTTCTCATTTCATAGAGATTGCTATTCAATATTTCTCCTCACACCCCTAGCTTTAATTAAAATTATATCATCTCCTGGCTTGTATCTTTTGTATTCAAAACACTAGTCTTCCACATATAAAATTAACAGCTTCATAAATAACATCCTTGTAGGTACTGTGCAAAAATATTAAACTTTTGAAAATCAAAATCTATTTAGTGTTGATAATGGCTTAACTGTGCTAGGGTCTTGCTGACTCATTTCTCTGTGTCCTAATTATATGTTGACATTAATAAGACAACTGTTGTAGTAATTGGTCTTCAATTCCCTCTGCACTCTTTGCACCAGAAGGATCTGCCATTTATTCTGGTGCATACTCCTTTCTCTATGTGAGTATGAACAAAGGGATAATCAGAAAGAAGCAGCCAATTAGCAGTCTTTTCCAGCGGGCATTTCAGATAGCTAGCACATACTTTAGCCATTTGTGCCTTTTCTTTTTCTTCCTATAGGTCTGCAATCTTATAAATGGCCTGTTTTTCATTTGCACTAGAACGAAAGTATTAGTTATGAATCCTTATACACAAGTACCTTTAATAGAAAATAAATACTAAACCCACCTTCCTTCTCCCCTTGAACCATAAGTGTTTGGCTAGGTGCTTTGATAAAGATGGCAGCATTTTAAAAAGACTTGACGGCATAGGAAGCCAGGGGGGATGCTGTCCTAATGGCTCCTGAGTCTCAGCACTCCACCAATACTCCTCCAATACAGCATGACTGGCTGACCATTGGGGCCAGCCCAGAACACTCAGTTCACTCAGCTAGAAGCTGACTAAGCTCAGGAGAAATGTACACCTGGGAAAGAGAAGCAGGGATTCTATGGAAATGACACTGATTCTACCTGGGTCATGCTTATGAGTCACCTGTGATCTTGGACACATTTTTGAAATCTTGCTCACTGTTCCTTTGTGTCCCTTGCCATTAAAGAAGGGGTGACACCAGTTAGTCAGAGTGTGAATGTCTCCAATGAAGGATGATACATAATTCTGATTGGTGTCATTACCATTCCTTTACACCATTATGCTCAGTGTGACTGAGCACTAACAACATTCTTTTTATGTTCGCTCACAGATAACTAGTTGAAGGAAGCCAACTGATTGGCTGGGCTTTGTTTTCAATCACATGGCATCAGGAAGATATACTGAGGCCATCAAGTCCTTTCCTCACCCAAACAAAGGTTCTTGCTTTGATTTGTACAACTTGTATAATATAATTGGTTTGGATGATCCTGTATAATGGCTCTGGCAAACAATGGAGAGACAATTAATTACATTCTGACCCTTCCAGAGCTTTTCGGAATGAGCCAAAAAAGGACACTGTAAATAAAACCATATCTGGGAACAAAATAAGGACATTCAGGAATCTAAGTGGTTCATGTTGAGAAAACAGAAATGACTGATTCAAAGGAAGAGAGAGGCGCTTCTCTCCTTCCAAAAGAGATCCTGTGGAACTCTGCTGTCCCATCGGCTGACCTGGGATCTCAGTGCTGATGGGTAGTGTAGTTCCCCTTTGGCTGACATCTATTTCCCTGTCTCCCTCATCTGGGAAAATATCTCCGAGTTGGTTTTTATGGACTCCTCTTTCCTGAAGTTGTCAGTGGCCTTAACCCTGAGCAGGCCATCTCTTAGACATTGTTGTCCCATTACTTGGGCAAGCAAGAGGCCCTGAGAACTCCTCCCTGTGTGTTGGTGTGTGCATTCACACTCCTACCTGGAGAGCTAAGAACCCCTGCCCTCCACTCTCTCTTTCTGATATTTTTTCCTTGACCCATATATTGGCTTTTTGATCTTTTCATAGTTGGTCAAGCAAAAGCCCAGCTTGGGGTCTGAATGTACTCACCTACTGAGCAGGTATTCTCCTTTACAATGATGGGTTACATTATGCCTACATCATTTTAGAAAATACAAAAGTGATTATGATTTATAGTAATACTACGGAACAATAACAACTTTCCTTTTATCTTCTCTCACAACTACTTGGAGAAGGCATACTGGTGGATGTATAATATTAATAAGAGATTATAAATACTAGATCGTGCTTACAGGAGGAGCCCTGATGGCATAGTGGTTATGGGTTGGGCTGCTAGCCATAAGGTCATCTGTTCGAAACCACCAGTTTCTCTATGGGAGAAAAGTGAGGCTTTTTAGTTCCTTAAAGAGTTACAATCTCAGAAACCCACAGGGCCAGTACGACCTTGTCCTTTAGGGTCGCTTTGAGTTGGAATTGACGTGATGGCGGTGAGCAAATACTTAGCAGCACTTAGAGTATGCCAGTATCTTTTGGAGCCTCGTATTCCATTGGACTGGAACTCGTTCTGCCCTCACAGAGCCCTGTGAGGTGGGTATCCTCATTTTACAGGTGAAGAAGTGGACACGTAGAAAGGTCAGGGAACTTGGCTGACGTCATCTAGCCCGCAGGTGGCACAGTCATCTCCAGAGTGTGCTGCTCATCCCACACTATACTTACTGCCTTGATCACTTTGATTTCTTTTGTTGTCGTTGCTATTTTTATGAGGCTTCATGTATTTTGTCCCCTAGAGCCTCACCACATTCCTGAAAAGTAGGAAGAGACATACCTGCCTATTTCTGCATTTGGGAAATGCACAAAGAAGTCGAGTAACTTGCTTGGGGCATCCCTTTTGGTGACTTGAACCATAGGTGTCAGGTTTAAGCCCTGGGCATCTTGGTCAGAAGCTCAGTGGAGAAAGGCCTTTTAAACAGCTTTGCTTCAGGGGAATACCTGAGCCTCAGGTTTGTGCTTGCTCGAATGCAGTAGGGTTTTGACTGGCTGCTCAGCAGCGAAGGCCTCTGAGTTGGTTTTCTTGCCAAGCAAGCAGTAAGTGCCTTCTGTCAGGAAAACAGAAACATGTTGCCAGCTATTTTGAATAATGTTAGAAATACACTGCAGTGGGAAGGAGCTGCCTCTGACTTCTGCCCACTTGAAGTATTTTAAGGACAGCCTTTTGGAAATTTTCTTATCAGTTCCCAGAATATTATAGGAGACTATTCTTTCCGCCAGAGCTGAGGTATGGGGGAGCCAGCATAGATCCTGGGTGGTTCTTTTGCATCTAATGATCTCTGGTTCTCTTTTCCGGCTTGTATTAGAGTCTCCAGTCACTTTAAGCAGAATGTGAACCAACGATTCTGTGCCTTCTCATTTCCATTTTGCCTGCTGTGCTGTGGGCCTCCCCGGGTTATTCATGCCCTTGGCTCTTATAAGCAGTTGCTGGAGAAGAGACAACTTCAAATATGAATTTTTCTCTGGGAGAATTCCAGTTCTCCTCCCAGTTGCTTCTATATGTTTCTTTTTCCCCCTTGATCAAACAGTAGCAGTATTTATAGACTTTTTTCCCCCTTTTTTTCTCAGTCTCTTGAGATTTTTCTTTTTCAAAACATTAAATACTACTTATAAAAATCTCAGGAAAAAAATCACAGGAAATAACATAGTAAGGTTGTATCTTAAATTATAGAAGTTTTTTCTCAAAATTAGCAGCAATTCCCACTAGATTTCAAGGCCTTTATTTTCTATTGAATTTAGCTTATTATTGTCAGAAAAATGAGATAAGACATGTAAAGTATTGTTTCAGCTATTATTATTACTACATTTGCTTTTGTTTTTGCCTTGAACTGTTGAGTTAGTAATTCTTCTCTGATAAGAAATAGTTTACTCTCTTTTTTCTCCTAATTTTTAAAAAATATTTTATTGGGAGCTCTTACAGATAATATAACAGTTCCATTAGATCAGACATAGTTGTACAATTGTTGCCATCATCATTTACAATAGTTTTCTTTTTTCTTGAACTCCTTTATATCAGCTCCATTTTATCCCCTCCCTCCTGAACTGTACCACCCCCTGAACCCTTAATATAATTATGTTTATATTAATATATATAATATGTAATTATACAATACGATTATATATGCTATATAATTATATATATATACTTTTGCCATACTTTAACACCATCTTAACCTTGTCTTTGGTTTTATCTCGTGTCTGAAACACATTCTCTCCTTTCTCTTTCTACTTGTCCCTTCTACCAAATAACCCCTTACCCCCACTCACTTCCAAAAAACTCCTAACTGCCAGGAGGACAATTCCAACTCATAGTGACCCTCTAAATCAAGCCAAACTTGCTGCCATTGAGTCAATGCTGACGCATAGTGAAGCTTTACAGAAGTAGAAAACCTCGTCTTTCTCCCTCAGAGCACCTCGTAGTTTTGAACTGCCAACCTGCAGTCAGCTATACCACCAGGGCTCCTTCTAGAACAGAGTAAATCACTCTTTAAGGTTTCTGAGACCGTAAATCTTTACAGAAGCAGACTGCCTCATCTTTCTCCAATGGAGTGGTTTTGTTTAACATGGTTATGTTTAACCCACTGTGCCACCAGGGCTTATGGCTACACCAGCATAATCCTGGACACTGTTTTATAACATTGACAGGGTATCTGTCATTCTTTGATATCTTAACTTTCATATGGAATAACCTTGTAAATCAAGAAATATTTCACTTATAGACAGAGTTCTGCTACCTAAATAAAATGTTTGAAAACCACTGCCTTACCACTACAACCACGCACCCACCACCACCCCACTACCCCACAAAAGAAAAAAAACCCATTGTGTTAATTTTTGAATTTGATAGTGTAGTTCTTTTAGTTTGTGGGAAGTTATGGAGAAAATCAATGTCTAAATCGTTGAATTTGTTAGAAACTTCACAAAAAAGAATCCTTGATAATTAATTCTTACACTTTTTATTCACTTAGGTCTCTAGACCATCCAGCTATGGCTTCTTAGGTTATTTTTATATCAGACCCAGGAGGGAATGGCCTAGATATAGAATTTCTGGATATCTTCCTATGATTGAGATTAAATACACATATATGTGTGTGTATATACACACATATGTATATATACACATATACACACACGTGCATCTACTCATAGCCCAATATATGAAAGTTTAGTATTTCCTCCTTAAGATAGAGTTAGCAGAGTCAGAACAATTTATCCAGAGTCTTTGTACTGCTTTGACAGGGCTACCATAGTAACAATATATCAGGATTGTGTGTTGCTCAACAGCTTTGGTGTGCTGTCACATACTAAAAAAATTGGATCATTCTAATAAACCATTGTGTTTTATTCGCTTACTTGGTTGTCCCCAATTTTTAAACACAAAAATGTAGTTCCAGCAGAAGTGTGGGTTTCATATTATTTCATGGAAGTATCCTTAAGGGCCTACTTCCAGGAAAAGTAGTTAAGGATTGAGTAGGAATAAAAGGATCAACTAGAGTCAGTCTACTGTATCTGTTCTGATTAAGATTTTATTTGAACACAGTTTAAAACTTACTCCAGTAGAACATATAAAATTGTTGCTGACTCATTGCCCCCACGGGCTAATTGAACTTGGATCGCCTGTTCTTTGCATGAGGAGCAAGGTTATTTATATTGCTTTGAGTCTATCAGCATTCCAAAGGCTCTGGGCTATATTTTGGAATGAAGTTTATTATCCTTGAAGTGATTCTCATCCACAACCAAATATTTTGCTACAAAGGCTGATGTGTGATTAGAAATTCTGTTGCCTAACATTTGAATCATGTGTTTCGGTTGTTCTAAGGACACATAGCAGGTCATTATATTATGTTGTAGAGCTTCTCTCTTCTGGGAACACATCTAGTAATTAAAACAAACAAACAAACAAAAAGAACCCACCGAACTTTAAACTTACCCAAAGCTTATGGGGTAACAAATCATTCAGATTGTTTCAACATCTGTTCAATTTAAATCTTCATGATGCCTTCAAAATCCATAATTATAAATGAATAGAATGGTTTCATGTAGCTTATTGCTAAGCTGTGTATTACTCATAGTTTCTCCTGGAGTTATTAAGAGTTGTTCATCATTTAACTCTAGAGAATTTTTAACTACAAAAAGCCTGTGGGAGCTTTTTACATTTGAAATAAAAAAAGAAACAGACAAATTCAGGGTATAGGACTAACACGAAGAACATAAACTTTTTAACAGAGAAAGCAAACATGTCAGTCAATTTCAACATCTCTTCTACCTTGGCCTCTGGAGCCAGACTATCACTCAGAGTTTGGCTCTCTGCCCTCTGTGTAGCAGCTGATCTTGTGCAGGTTGTCTGTGTATATGGATGTAGGGTACATGAGGGACAAACCAGAGAGATTGTAGGACATAAACAATAAAGAGTCTTTATAACATGTAAGAGTTTGATGGAAGAATTATAAGCAGGGAATTACATCATACAGGTTGTGCTGTAAAACTGAATTATAGTAAGGAGGCTGATGTAATGATTTAGGTGAGACAAAGAAAGAGTAGGATTAAAGATGAAGAAATGACGAGTTACACATGGGACTGTTATCCACAAGATCAGCATTTCGTACCCATCAGCCACTCCTCAGGAGAAAGCTGAGGCTTTCTATTCCCATGAAGATACAGAGTAAATAGAACCCACGGGGCAGTTCTACTCTGTCCTATCAGGTTGCTGTATGTCAGAATGGATTCAGTGGCAGCGGGTTTGGAGTTTGGAAGTGTTAGGCTTGTTGACGGAATATTTATAGAGAAGGGATGTTGGGGGACTGGCGTCCAGGTTTCTAATTATCTTGGATACCTAGGTGTACTGCGATGCCATTAAGATAAGAGTTTGGGGACAGAATACACGTTTGCAGTTAAAGGTCATGAGTGAAGGAGATAGCTAATAAGGTCTAAAGCTTACAACGGATGTCTGAGTGTGAGGATGTGTGTGTGTTTGCTTGTATTTATGTATTTATTTATGCGGGTTACCATTCTACCTTTGTGGAATGTGGAGGAAAAGTATATAGATTTTGGAGTTTCAAATAAATTTTAGCAAGTAGGCAAATTTTCTAGTACCTACTCTCATTATGAAAAGCGACTTTAGCTCCCCTCCCCACCCCCCAGAAATTTAGAGAATTGGGAATATAAGCTTGAATTATCAGTAATTATTTTGAGTTAAAAGTGTCTGAAATAATATCATCTTTCCCCAAACTTGTTTTTCCTTCTAATGTTATCTGATCAAATGGGAAACCACAGTGTGTTACCGCTGTCTTATTTTGACCTTATCATGCCAGTAACCTTCGTGGATTATAAAATCCCTGCAGTTCAGAATAATTCCTGGCATGTAGAATGTTTAGTAAACACTTGAATGGATGACACTTTATATTGACATATCAGCCTCCTTTTACATAGCTTATTTACTTTAATGATACCTAGACTCAGAGGAGTGGTTGAGTTCTAGGGAGGAAAGTGAAGGGTGAACAGAGAGATGAGAACAGAACACTGACGATGGAAAAAGAGTAGTCAGGAGAAGAAAACGAACCAGAATTCGAGTATCGAGTAAGACTTTGTCCTCCTCTGCCTCTTTTCTTTCTATATCCCCATGTCTGAAACAAGCAACTAAAGCCAGGGAGGATCAGGACACGACACGGACCACCAGGCAGGGTAGGGCTTCTGGACTGGTTAGTCTGTTTAATGTAACTTCACTACTGAAAACAGAACTCTTCCCTGTAAATATTTGCCACTCCCCAGCTGAAAACTGCTGCTCCAGGAACATGTCTATGGCCAACCAACAGAAACCCACTGCCACCAAGTCAACTTGAACTCATCACTGACCTTGTAGGACAGAATAAAACTGTCCTGGAGGGTTTCCAAGGCCATAAACCATCGTGGACGCAGACTGCACCCCTTTTGTTCTGCAGAACAACTTGAGGGTTTGAACTGCCAACCTTTCAGCCAGCAGCTGACACCTTAACCCCACTGCTACCAGCGCTCCTCACAAGTGTCAGTCATGTCTTGATTCTGTCTCGTGAGGCTACTCCCGTGCAGCGATGACCACAGGCAGTACCTATTTTTATGACGAATAGCTGTGATTAGTCAGAGTTCCATGCATTACCAAACGCAGCCCCTATGTTGAACTGATGTGTGAAAGTTAGTGATGCATAGCCATCCACCTGGCTATCAGCTTGCTCTACTCTGGTAGTTTCATGTTGCTGTGATGTGGGATGCTATGTCACCTACACTTCAAATACCATTAGGTTCATCCATGGTGGCCGGGTTTCATTGGAGCTTCCTAGGAAGAAAGACCTGGTAACCTTGTCTGAAAATTAGCCAGTGAAAACCTTATGGATAACAACAGAATATTGTTTGGTATGATGCTGGCAGATAAGCCTTCTAGGTTGGAAGGCACTGCACAGTAGCCACAATGCACAAACATACCAATGATCATGAAGCTGGTGCAGGCCCTGGGATTAACAGTTCTGTTACACATAAGGTTACCTAAATCAGAGGTGGTTACTGAGCTCACCACCAGAGTAATAGGCATAACCATGGACAAAGGATGTATTAAAATTAAAAGCAGAAGTTGTTATGCATAGAGTAATGCCATATAAATAAATACACACATTAGAAAAATACCTGTATGATAATCTACTGATTGGATATTTAGAATATTTTTAACTTTCTACACTGGATCTTAGCCAAAAGGCCGAGAAGCGATAGAATATTTTTAACTTTCTAAATGACAAAGTTTTGAACATTAGTAAGTATGGATCAGTTTGAATAAATGATTTTTTTAACTTGGCTTTGTTTATATATAGCTCTGAAGATGGCTGTGGTAGATATCTATCATTCCAGGTTAAAAGAGAGACAGCGACGGAAAAAGTAAGTATAGAACAGTATCCTGCTGACTTTCAGCTGTGGCCTACTGGCTGTGTAGATAGAAAACATTCTATCTGTGACTGTGACCATGGACCTCAAATTTTCCATTTGTCAAATGAAGATAATGACATACACAAACACACACCCGCCCCCGGAAGGTCTTACCTTCTCTTCCCTCTCGCTGCTATGCTGTTGGTATGATGACCAGCACTGTCATTTCTTGGGTGTACTGTTTTGAAAAAGATAAATTCATAGTGTTAGGAAGGTGTTAAGGTTTTTTTTTGTTTTTTTTAAATTTTAACAATTTATTGGGGCTCATACAATTCTTTTCACAGTTCATATATATACATACATCAATTGTATAAAGCACATCTGTACAGTCTTTGCCCTAATCATTTTTTTCTCTTTTCTTCTTTTACATTTTATTAGGGACTCATACAACTCTTACCACAATCCATACATATACATACATCAATTGTATAAAGCACATCCATACATTCCCTGCCCCAATCATTCTCAAGGCATTTGCTCTCCACTTAAGCCCCTTGCATCAGGTCCTCTTTTTTTTCCCCTCCTCCCTCCCCATTCCCCCCTCCCTCATATGCCCTTGGTAATTTATACATCGTTGTTTTGTCATATCTTGCCCTATCCGGAGTCTCCCTTCCCCCCTTCTCTGCTGTCCCTCTCCCAGGGAAGAGGTCACATGTGGATCCTTGTAATCAGTTCCCCCTTTCCAACCCACTCACCCTCCACTCTCCCAGCATCGTCCCTCACACCCTTGGTCCTGAAAGTATCATCCACCCTGGATTCCCTGTACCTCCAACCCTCATATGCACCAGTGTACAGCCTCTGTCCTATCCAGCCCTGCAAGGTAGAATTCGGATCATGGTAGTTGGGGGGAGGAAGCATCCAGGGTCCGGGGGAAAGCTGTGTTCTTCATCGATACTACCTCACACCCTTTTTAATGCTTTCTTTCTCACGGGTTCCCCCTCCCCTCCACCTCCACCCTCAATAAGAAGCATTTGATTTAGAAGAATTGCAAAGAAATTTTGCACAAGTTCCAGAGACTCCCGATTATTCCTTCTAATTGTAACAGGTCAAAATTTACGAGGGAGTTGCAAAAAAGTTTCATTTTTCTATTAGCTTTTCAATTTTTCCAAATAGAATGAACAATTCCATTTTTCCCAAAGGCCCTCATAATGCACTGAGATTGAGAATTATGGTTCCCGGGCCCCTTTGGATTACAGAGATTGCAAGAGTTCAGAGAAGTTTGCGCAGCGGGTGTGATAGTGTATATGAGTGTGTATTTGTGTAGGCACGTTACTGAGGACAGGCACAGTGCTGTCCCAGCAGCAAGAAGGAAAGCAACGTAGGCGGTACTCTTGAGGGATCAAGGTGCGACTTCAGTGTCAGCTTACTCTGCATGTCTGGAGTTAGCTTTCATGGTGTGCTGAAGCAGCTTGCTCAGCCACTCTTGGGAGAAGCTTCATTCTTAGTTGTCAGTACTGCTGTACGAGTCAAAGGTTCCAGACATATGACTTCCTGGCTGTCTTAAGTTCTGTTAAAACACAAAACTGGAGCTAGAGACTATTGTAGAACTCAGCAAGGCTGTTATTTGTTCTTGTGCTTTATGATGCCCTTCCATTAAGACATGCACTGGAGTGGGTGTGTCTTTATTTTTAAATGGCTGCAAAGCATTATGTGAATGCACAGTTGTAAATGGTCACTGCCAAATCATGGTGCCTTTTCATGGTTAGTAGGTCTACCTTAAGAAATAGAGGAAAGAGCTGGGAATCAAGGGGCATTTATAGAGGTCTAAATAAAGGCATGTACATATGCAAACATTTATATATGATGATATGGAAATAGATCTATGTGCATATATTTATAGGTTTAGTATTAAGGTAGCAGAAGGACATTGGGCCTCCACTCAGGTACTCCCTCAATTCAATAATACTTTCTTCTATTAAATTGGCATTCTGTGATGCTCCCCTTCCCTACACAACTGCTGACGACAAAGCGGGAGAATAGCAAATGTGGTGAAGAAAGCTGATGGTGCCCGATTATAAAAAGATATAGCACCTGGGGTCTTAACCTCCCTGGTAGTCTAATTATGTGAGTAATTTTGTACCCAAAGCAGTACATTGTTTTGCATAAAATTTGTTGTTTTATATTGTAGGCCTGTAATTCTTAAGAAATTACTCATTTTAATCTCTAGTAGACATTCCAGGTATGATAAACTTCTTCTGACAGTTAACATTTACCCAAGCCACACTCGGGATTACTGCCAGGGAGGTTAAAGGCTTGAAGGTAAACAAGCGGCCATCTAGCTCAGAAGCAACAAAGCCCACATAGAAGAAGCACACCAGCCTGTGTGATCACGAGGTGCTGGAGGGATCAGTTATCATGCATCAAAGAACAAAAAATATTATCATTATGTGCTCACCTCTATGATACGATTGCTGAGGACAAATGGGTGCATAAGCAAATGTGGCGAAGAAAGCTGATGGTGGCTGGCTATCAAAAGATATAGCATCTGGGGTCTTAAAGGCTTGAAGGTAAATAAATGGCCATCTAGCTCAGAAGCAACAAAGCCCACATGGAAGAAACACACCAGCCTATGCGATCACAAGGTGTCGAAGGGATCAGGTATCAGGCATCATCAGAACAAAACATCATATATTGAATGGGGTGGGGAGTGCGGAATGGAGAACCAAAGCCCATTTGTAGTCCACTGGGCATCCCCTTACAGAAGGGTCTCCTGGAGGAGACGAGCCAGTCAGGGTGCGATGTAGCGATGATGAAAAATAAAACTTTCCTCTAGTTCCTAAATGCTTTCTCCCCCCACCCCACCGTACTATCATGATCCCAAGTCTGCTTTATAAATCTGGCTAGACCAGAGGATGTACACTGGTACAGATAGGAACTGGAAACACAGGTAATCCAGGGCAGATGATCCCTTCAGGACCAGTGGTGTGAGTGGCGATGCTAGGAGGGTGGAGAGAGGGTGGGTTGGAAAGGGGGAACCAATTACAAGGATCTACATGTGATCTCCTCCTTGGGAGATGGATAAAAGAAACATGGGTGAAGGGAGACATTGGACAGGGCAAAATATGACAAAATAATTTATAAATTATCAAGAGTTCATGAAGGAGGGGGAGTAGGGAGGGAGGGGAAAAATGAGTTTAGGTGGAGAGCAAATGTCTTGAGAATGATGAGGTCAATGAATGTACAAATGTGCTTTACACAATTGATGTATGTCTGGATTGTGATAAGAGTTGTATGAGCCTCTAATAAAACAATTTTAAAAAGAATATATAGGTTTACCTTAAGTGGCTGTTTTCAGTGGTCATTTCCCCAATTTGAATAGATCAATTTTTATGATGTGGACACACAATCCCTTCTGTTTCATCTTAAGAGGCAGACTTTTTTAGAATTGGTGAACACTTGTGGATAGCATATTGGTTGAGAGCCTCTTTTGATGTAGGGGAGGGAAAATCATGATGCTGGGGAACCTTAAAGGGTCCAGTGACTCATTGACCTGCAGAACTCTGGGGAGAGACTTGTATACCTCAGGGTTCCACCTCCACGTGTTAGAATTTCTATTAAAAACTACATGTGAAACGAATTACAGTAATACAGATTATTAAAAAGCAAATGTTTTGAGAATGATGAGGCAACGAATGTACAAATGTGCTTGACACAATGGGTGTATTATGGATTGTGATAAGCGTTGTGTGAGCCCCCAATAAAATGATTATTTTTAAAAAGAAAATCCTAAGATCAAATTGATAATTATAATAGATTATTGTGGTTTTTCATTCTAGAATTATAAGAGACCATGGATTGATCAACCTTAGAAAGTTTCAGTGTAAGTATGCTATTTTCTTTATTTTAAAATTTCTTTCAACATTAGTAAGTCGTTTTAAACAAACCACAGTTAGTAATGTTCACCCAAGCATCACATTGGCACCACCTGGGAAGCTTTTAAAAACGCTGATGCCTGGACATCATCCCAGACTAAGAGTCTTTGGAGACTGGATGTAGAGCCGCTGGATTTTTGAAAGGCTTCAAAGTGGTAACGGTGCACAGTAAGAGCTAAGAACCATGTTGATTTGTCATTAGTAATCTTTGCATTAGCACTGCCTTTAAAAATAGTATAGGAATTACAGCATGAATGTTAACAATATTTTCTGAAAATGGATCAGGTCATGGTTTGGAAACTTGACTTAACCTTGATCATCCGGTTGTAAAAATATTTTCACAGAAAAGTTAACAGAAATGATTGTCTTCATTTTGCCTTGTAGAAGACAAAAAAAATTACATTGAACATTATGTGATGGTGATAACCTGTGACGATTTTTAAATTTTATTGTTTTAAATACAGGAAATATCTAATCTGGGCAGGAAAGGCCTGTGTTACTCTGGGTAGACTAGAGAAACAAATCCATAGAAACTCATGTGTATTAGAGAGCGTTTTATATCAAGAAAATTATACATTAAAATTATACATTAAGAAAACATCTCAACCCAGCCCAGTCCAAGCCCAAAAGTCTGATATTAGCTCTTATGTCCGATACCAATCTATAAAGTCCTCTTCGGACTCACAAAACACATGCAATGACATTGAATGCAGTACCATCACAGGCCAGTGGGTGCAAAGTCTTTGGATCCAGTGATGTTGTAAGCATCTCAGCGCTTGCAGGGGTCTCCACATGGCTTCTCCAGTTCCCAGGGCATGGGGGTCTTTCAGCATAGTGCCATGTGTCTTGTCAGTAGAGTGTCTCCAAGGGAGTGAGTAGAGAGAGAGATGCCTCCCGCCTCCAAGAAGGAAATTCAGGAATTCCCAGAAGGCCATGCCCACACAGAGGCCTCATTGGCTATGATCTGATGGACATACTAGACTCCACCCCTTCACTCGTAATCCTCTCAAATTGACATGAGATTATATAACTACCACAAGGCCTCTGTACTTTTTCTTCTGTAGTGTAGAATTGGTTCAGTAAATAAGAATGATGATCTCATAATCAGTATTTCTATTAAAATGTGTATAATTGTATTTTATTTTTATATAAAATTTACAAACTCTAAATCATAGTTTATAAATATCCATAATCATATGTATGTGACATATTATGTCCCCTTCTTTTTTTAACTTACATAACACACTTTTCAAATTATTGTGGTGGTTTTTTGTTTATTTGTTTGTTTGTGGTGTTTTGGGGTTGTGTTGAATAGTTCTATAATATGTTTTTTGTATATGTATACATATACATATACTTAGATATATAATTACAAGGCTTAATCTGTCTTATTACTATATAGTTAACTTATTTTCAGTTGTCTTAATCTTCATAATACTGCTGTGATGAATTTACTTGTGAATAAATCTTTGTCTTTATTTAAGCTTTGTTGTTTTGTTTTGTTTTTTAATATAGAGTTCCCAAACTGGAATTAGTATGTCCAAGAGTATGATCATTAAAAACTCTTGACAAATGTGCTACATTGCTTTCTCCCAAAATTGCTTCCTTCAGCAACATATGGGATTGCCTCTTTAATCTCATCTTCATCAAGAGCAGTAAATTTACAAAAATTACTCCGGATCTGATTTTCCTCTTCTTACTGTACACAATGAACGGTCTTGTTCTGATAGCCTCCGCCAGGGGCAGGTTCTCTCTGTCTGAATGTCTTAGCTTTGCAGACCAGGTCAGCTGAGTTGTGACCTCTTAGTAGTCTAGTCATTGACTCTCACCTACGTCTGTTCTCAGCTGGTATGACAGAGGCCAGTTGGGTCTCCGTACCCTGTTAAACCTTACAGGGTACGAGGGCGAAGGGGAAGCTCTGTTGCTTCTGAGCCTGTAGAAGTGGAACAGGTAATGGAATCTCAGGAGTAGTTCATTGCCCTTGGACTGGATGTACAAATGACCGTAATGCGGTAGGCAAAATTTGTTTTATTTCTTCTTCAGATTTAAAATTTGAAGAATTTTGGTAGAGAAAGTAGTCTGCGGCTTTGGATCAAGTCAGCTCCTGGAATTTGTGGCCAAAAACCTTTCCTGCACAGGCAGAGATTCATCTAAAAAAAGGATCGCATTTAAAGAAGTGCCATGAATTAATACTTATATCTAGTTCAGAGTAGACAGAACTAGCCTAGTAACTACCCAATGTCTGAAGTGACTGAGCAGAGTCCCCAATCCTTCCAAACTATCCGTTGTTATGGACTGGTTTTACTTCCCGTCCTCTTTGTCAATATCTCTCAGTCTTAAAAAATGTCCATCAATATGATCCCCAGGGTTGCTGGCCCTGGCCACCCTGGACATAGTTGTCTTCCAAATATAAATTAAGTTGCAGTATTTAACTTAGTTAAGAGAAAGTTGAAAGACACATATGGAGAGTGAAGGAAATACACTTAAGAATATGTAGGTAGGAAAAGATTCCAGGTGGAGCAGGCAAGAGATCACACACTTTTCCTAGGTGAATCTTCTAGATGTATTATTGTGTATGTAGTTCTCTTGTTTTTCTGTGCAAGTTAATGACTACAGATTTTGGCCAATATTGTTTCTAAGAATACAAAAGCCTCCTTTAATCATCTTTTCCCATTCCTGCTCCTGTTAAAGACAATGACTGGACAAAGTTTAATTGGAAAACTTGTCTTATATATTTACAACAGTGACCCCCCCAAAAAGAGAGAGAGAGGAGCTGTGAGGCTGCTTATTTTGTACCAAATACCTCACGAGACTTATTTCCATGGTTTGAAGGTGCATGGGTTCATAGGACATCCCAGTAATTGGCCTGATGATGTGTTTAGTCCTAGGGTCTTATAACTTCGCAAGGGTCCGTGCAGGGCGCAGCAGTTGGTCCTTATTTCCCTGGAATGACAGGGACAAAGGAGAGTGAGGAAGATGTGGCATGTGTAGTTTTTTGTCTCCATGAGTACCTACCTCCTTTGCTGTTTGACTAGAACTGGATGGTTCCTATCTACCATTACTGAATACCTTGATCAAAGATTTCTTTTTTTTTTCTTGATCAAAGATTTCATAAAAGAATCCTGATCCAAAAAGGGGAAACAGAATAAAATTTTAAGTGATCATGGATGGACTGTAGACTTTCTGGAGCCATGGAGGACAGATGAACCCCTGAAAACTGTTGCCTTAAGATTATTTTTAAATCCTAAACCAAAACCACCTCTTGAAGCCTTCTGAAAACTAAACCATACATCAACTAAGTCACACCAGCTTGTGTGATCCAAGGATTGTAAATAATAAAATACAAATCTGAAGGAAGAAATGGTAACAGAGCTTAAATTCTGAACATCCCATTTGCAGAGGGATATGGGTGAAAGTGGAAACCCAAAATCCATTTGCAAAGGCTTAAGACTGGTAAATCCCCTCTGATCACAGTCCAGGGATACGAATGGTATTGCCATCAGACAGCATTGTAAAGTTAGCATGGCAGATGGAGTTAGGTAAAGGTGTAACAATTTATCACTTGACATCTCCCTCTTGACACATCTTAAAGTTATATCAGTTTTTAATATTGTCTTTCTTTTTGATGGGTTTTTTTCCTGTTTTGTCATTGTTGTTGAGTTTCTTTTGGTTTTGTCTTGTTTTTGTTGTGAAGGGTTTTCTGAATAAGAAATCCAGGATAGATAAATGTAGAGAGATAGGTCTGGCAGGGGAGGTTGGGAGGAAAGTGGCGAGCTAACAATGAGTACGAGAAAGAAGAAAGTTTTCTGAAACTGTGGTGGTGACTGCCAATAAGACTATTAAAAATAAATAAAGTAGAACACACAGTGGACTTTGACACTGAAAACAAAACAAAAAGCAGCCAAACTGTAGCTAAACTAGTAAAAATGCTTGCCTAGACTGATTGAAGAACTATCTATCTGGGATCAAGTTGACAGTCGTCACCTAAAAGATTAGGCAGGGACCGTAGGAAGCACCGAGATTATTTCAAATGAGGAACAGTTCAGAAAAGGAGGAGGAGAATGTGCAATTCAAAACACGTCATCAGTGTCACTGACCTGTGTAGTAGAAACGTTGACATAGTGTGTGTTCTGCTGTGTGTATGTTCCAACAGCTAAAGATGTAAAAAGTTTTTTAAAATATACTGTATATTAAAAAATAAAAGTATATTTTAAAGATGCCATGCCTGCAAAACACACTTATTTGCTCAAAAGTGTACTCAAATCTCCAGGCAGATACCCAAGAATTTAGACTAGACTAGACTAGACTCCAAGCTAGGAGTGGGAAGCAACATAACCTTTTATAATGTAGCTTTTTATAGTTTTATCATGTGACCTATTAGTTACTACTTAGTCAAAGTGTGAAGGCAGTAAAATTATCCTTTAATTTTCTTTCTTTCCCCACCTCCTCCCCAGTTATCTACCATGCGCATCCCTGGATTTGATCTGGTCTCTGCCATTCTACATTTTGGGGGTAAGGACTGTGTAGTATGGCAGAGGCAGTAAAATTATCTTCAAAGGAAAACAAGGTGGTCACCAGGGTGCTTGGGAATGGAGAGGGTGGCCGGTGGTAACAACATCCCTGTGTGGTAGTTACTGTGATGAGGACTGAACATTGTGATTGGTGGTTTTCATCCTTAGCTTTCCAGTTTGCTTTCTGTCATGAATAGATCAGTCATGTGAGGCTAGCATTTGTGTCTTCCCATTCCACTGACTGTAAAAGAAATGCAGAAAATGTAGGGTTCCTTACATGCTCCATGACTTGGTTATGCTTTTACTTCCTCTAGTAATGGAACGGCGCTATCCAAAGGAGGTTCAAGACCTTTATGAAACAATGAGGCGATTTGCAAGGATTGTGGGGCCAGTGGAGCATGACAAATTCATTGAAAGCCATGCATGTAAGTAGTCTTGGGCCTTGAGCAAGTAAGTGCATGTGTGTGTGTGTGTGTGTGTGTGTGTGTGTGTGTGTGTGTGTAAATAGTGATTTGGGGGGGAGTTAATTGTATGTTTTATGTGAAACTATTATAATTGGTTATTGCTGTCTTTGCTCCCTTTTATTATCATAAGATAAATGTAGGGCTTTGGGGTAGGCAAGAGGGACTAAAAAGTCCAGTGCCTCACCTTTTTCCCCAGATAAAAAAGTAGTTTTAGAGTATTTTCCCACTTGATTTTTATTATGGAAGTTTTCAAGTATATGTAGAAGTAAAGGTAATAGTAGAATGAGCCCCATGTATCTGTTACCCAGCCTCAAGAGCTATCAACACATGGTCATTCCCAAACTGATTTCATCTTTATCACCCACCCCTGCCACCCTGAACTAGATTATTTTGAAATAAATCTCAGATGTTCATATGCATTTTACTATTACGGTCACCTGGCTGCGGAGTGGGGACAGAGTTATCCGTCGTCTCTGGAGCAGTCCTCAGAGCATTCTACCCAGCTAATACTGGATTTTCACCATTAAAATAAAAGATGTTAAGACGTCTTTTTTTTTTTTTTAAGACAACATTTTAACCATAAGGCCTAGATTTCAAAACAAGATGGACTTAAATGTTTTTTTCTTTGCCTGGCCCAACACCCTAAGATTTGTGAATGTTTAATTCTGCAAAAGTACTTAACCTTTCCTGCCCTCCTTGTGGAATCATTTCTTGCATAAGTATTACAGGCTTCATCTGAGTCAGAATGATTGTATCCACCAAATACCCTGTTTGGTTAGCATTCTTTATTTTGTACTCACTGCCCCAGTTGATGTGTTACCTCCAAACAGGCTCTTCCTTCATTCCGCTTCTAAGTACCAAATTAGAATGCCGTAGCACATAATAGCTTCAAGTAGCACAACCTGAGCTCTGTGCTCAGAGGACGCAAAAAACACAGCTTTCTGGTAAAAAAGGCTGCAATCTACAAAGAAACTCTCTGGGGCTTAGCACAGAACATTTGTCTTTCTCATGCAGCCACACATCAAGTACTAACAGACACTTGTTTAGTTCACAAAAGAATTTGGTTGGCTGTATAGAATTTTTTAACAGTACCAGCAGACTTAAGTTGTTTAAAAACTAAGTGCACTACTTCTGTGGACAAACGAATCCAGCCAATTGACTGTAGGTTTTGGGAGACAATTCAGCTGCTGTCTCCCAGAGACGGCTGCTCAGGTGGGTTTTTCTAATGAAAAGTTACCAACAAGTAGGATTTCCTCAATGGAGTGACCCAATCTTTCATAGCAGGCAGAATTACTGGAACTCCTCAACAGCTTTCATTCATGTTAATTTTATTTTCTCAATTTTTCTCTTTATTATTTTTGGGGAAACAGTGGAATTTGAACTCCGAAGGGAAATCAAGAGGCTCCAAGAATATAGGACAGCCGGCATTACCAACTTTTGTAGTAAGTATGCTGAACGCAACATACTGAGGGGGGAGTGTCTTCCAGACACTTGGAGGGAAATTGCTATGTGGGATATTGTGGGTTTTTTTCTTTTCTTTTAACCCATTGTCCTTTTTCAGGAGGCGCTTGTGACCTTACTTTCTAATTCTAACAACACTTTGTCTATCTAAACCCTGTGAATGCCTTCCATGTATTATCTGAGAAAAAGAGTTGCTAAGCACAGAAAATGATGCTGCTGCGATAGCTATAAGATTATGTTCTGTCTGCGAAAAAAAGAAAAATAGTTTTTTATTGCAGTTTTAGGTTTTAGCTTCAAATCTTTTAAATTTGGGAATGCATGATCTAATCCTGTTAATTAACCAAGTTCAACTGACTCGGTGTTAGCATCCCACATGCTCAGGGCTGTGGTAGCAGTCATATTAATAGCAGCTGACATCCACCAGGGCCTTTGCGAACCATTTTACCCAGATCATATTATTTGGTCTCCATCATAGGTTCATGAGTTATGAACCTTTTACTCCATTTAACGAAGAAATTAAGGTTTAAAGTAAGGTGACCAGATTTTAACATTGGTAAAGCGGAACACCATTGACCGGGTGTGTTCTTGATTAAAAAATTGGTTTATATGGTATGGAGCAACAAAAATTTTCATAGAACGCAAAAAATAGTATCGTAGTATTTTTAAAAATTTCAACATAAGTACAATTTACAAATATAATCCATTAAAAATTATGTAGGGTATTATTTTATTCTTTGGCATATTTCTCATTTGAGTGAATTTGTTTTAGATTGCTGTCGTTGTTTAATAGGTCATGAAATTTTTCACAAGAATTTGTTAAATTATATTTCACACATAAAATGGCTTTCAAAGTCTCAACACTTAATTGTAATTTTTCTGATGTCCACACTCTACCGTAGAAAAAATGTGTTCAGTTGCAGCATTTGTTCCTGGTAAGGACAGCGCGTAGTCCACAATTCTTAGTGCACTATTGTATGGAACATGGTTTGTTTCAAAATGATGAAATATTTCTAACCATTTGTTCTCTATTGTGATTTTTTCTGATGCCCAAGATTTAACCATTTCCTTATCAATATATTTTTTAAATAATGATACCTCATTAAAAAGATCGTTTTTTGAAATATTACTATATGGGAAATTTTGAGTAATATGATCGAATGATTTTTGCACATCATTCAAATTAAGTTTTTGTTTTAATGTAACCCAATGAAAATGTTCAATATCATTGTAATGTATCGTTCGCTCTTCTAAATAATCTATGCAGTTACTATAGAACTTTGTAACGTGATTCATGATATCTGCACGATTTATTGCAGCTTGTTCTTCTAGCTGGCTTATACTATTATGGATATTTAACGGAAGAAAATTATTTTCAAACTGCTCTTGACATTGAAATTTTAAATTATTAACTTCATTTGCTACTTCGATTACCGAAATATTGTCACCTTCAATAAGTTTATAGCATATTGAAAAAGAGCTGCTTGATTGTGTACAAACTCTAGGCAAATATTTGAAGATTCTTTTTCCAAAAACTCTTCTAAAATTCTAGGACATTTATCCTGTGATAGAAAGGTGGATTTCAAAAGATCGTATATTTTCAAAATTCTTTCGACAGCTGGCAAAAGAGCTAACCAGCGCGTTTTACCATATCCAAATTATTTTCTGATATTCGACTTCCGCAGTTTTACAAAATTCTTTAAGCATTTCAACGTGCACAGTGTATGTATAGAAATAAGAATATATTTTAATAACAATATTTTCCACATCTACGGGCAACAAATCAGCAGCTGTTTGAATGCGTTATGTATTAAGTGCGCTGCACAACCAACACCAATAATGTTTTGATTAAGGTTTTTGTTTAATATTTTGTACCTCTTTTCCTCCAAAATTTGTGTCCGTGTTGTCTGGACAATATGCAATCATTTTATGTTTTAAATTGTTTTTTCCAAAATATTAATGGAACTGAAAATTATTTCAGAAGTTTCACTGGCCACAGAAACGAAATCTAAAATTCTAATTTTTATTTCAGTCTGAATAAAAAAATCTAATAATGGTTAGAAATAACTTTATATCCTTATGATTAGATTCATCATACTATATGGATATAAGATTATTTTTTTCTAGATTTTGATTTCATTCTGAAAATGAATAAGGGGAAAGCACATTACACACAATTGCCTCGGATTTTGTTCTAGCACAGGCATATTTTTTGTTGATTAACTTTTTGACAACTTGTGATATACAGTCCATAGATCTGAAGGAATGATTGTGATTAATAGCATGAAAAGACATATGTCCTTCTGCTAATGCTAATTTCTTTTCTTCGTCTCCATAAGTTGTTTTCCGAAAAACGCCTGTATTTTGGAGGAAGATGCAGCAGTATTTAAATATCTTTTATGTTTCTATGTCTCCAAGTGCTTTAATATTTCATTCTTCCCGCCATGCGAAATAGAAAATTTACCATTACATTTCTCACATTTTACCATGTAATCACTTTTGGTTTTTTAAAAAAAGGAAATTCACTTCTTAGATCATCATTGAATTTGCATCCTCTTTTCTTACTCATTATGTTAAAAATCTAAAAAATTAAATTTATATTATACATTAGTAAATACATATAATTTGTATTTTTATTTCTTAAAAACACAGCAAGTAGGTATACGATTACATGAACACATTTTATTGTTAGTTTATAAATTAAATTAATTTGATGGTTGTAAAGTAACTATATTTTAAAAATTATTTTAATTTTAATCCTATATTTCTTTCCAAATAATAACAATACTAACTTGTATTATTTTTTTCTCTGGATTTGCTGTAACGTAAGTTGTGTCACTTTCAAGGCCGGCACTAGACTTTTTGCCACCACTATAAAATATAAATAATATGAATATTGTCTGCTAAATTCAAAAAAAATTATGTATTTATGAAATAAATTACTTACCTAAATTATCTGAATAGATGATTTATTGACATCACTTGTTTAACTAGCACTAGCACGCAGTACAATGTGTATCATCTGAGAGATAGTTGCAAAATATTTCGTCGTTGCCAATGCCAAAAAATGCCATTGTTTATTAAGTCCAAACAATGGTGGTTGAATTCTAACAACTGATCAACAATGCGAACTTTGATAAGCAGTTCTCGATAATCAGTTCTCAACAATTATTTGTTATTATTAAAGTTTAACATTATAAAATTAACAAAAATAATATAAAACTCATATCCTGGCAAAATAGCCACATGGCAGCCGAAAACCATATATTCCCTTCCCGTTCTCCTGCCATTTCCCTAGCTTGTCATGTATTTGTTCCAAAAATCAGGACTTTTTCAAAACGCAGCAGGACACAGGACAAATTGTTAAAAATCGGGACGTCTGGTCACCTTAGTTTAAAGAGATTAAAGAGGTAGCAGCAGAGCCAAGTCTTAAAGAGAAAGGTAGTGTTCTACAGTTGTTAAGAGTTTAGAGTCTAGACTCAACTTGGTTTTGACTCCACTGAACCAGTTCTGTGATCCTGTTCAAGTTATGAAAGGTTTCTAAGTCTCATAGGGTTGGCATGATGATTAGAGAGAGGACAGTTCCTAAATGCTTTCTCCTCCCCACTGACTATCATGATCCCAATTCTACCTTGCAAGTCTGGCTAGACCAGAGGATGTACACTGACTGGTACAGATAGGAACTGGAAACACAGGGAATCCAGGGCAGATGATCCCTTCAGGACCAGGGGTGTGAGTAGCGATACCAGGAGGGTGGAGGGAGGTTGGTTGGAAAGGGGAACTGATTACAAGGATCTACATGTGATCTCCTCCTCTCTGGACAACAGAAAAGTGGGTGAAGGGAGATGTTGGACAGGGCAAGATATGAAAAAATAATAATTTATAAATTATCAAGGGTTCATGAGATGCTGGGCAGAGCGGGGAGGGAAGGTAAAATGAGCTGATGCCAGGGGCTTAAGTGGAGAGCAAATGTTTTGAGGATGATGAGGGCAATGAATGTACAAATGTGCTCTACATAACTGATGTATATATGGATTGTGATAAGAGTTGTATGAACCCCTAATAAAATGAATTAAAAAATTAAAAAGCACTGTACTTAGCATATAGATCTTCAATAAATAGCTTCTGCTGTTGTTGTTGCAATGATTTTTCCTATTCCCTCTTCCTGTTTCAAGACCCCTGTTGGCTGGAAGCCATTACCTACTACCTACAAGTAGCTGTGGTTCTTAACATAGTCCTGTGGGTGTCAGTTCAGTCTAGTATCATGGCTCTTAAAGTGTTTTAACAGGGGGACTGTTAAAGGAGATGAACCAGGCTAGCATATTGAATGTTTTTCACTTGTGGAAAGCCCGGTATTTGGACTGCATTTGCTCTTCACAATAGCTCCTGGTACATAGTCGGAAGCCTGCTGGCATGATACAGTGGAATCTGGATGTTGTTGTTACTGTGGATGTGTAGGAGGGAAAAGGCAACTTTTTTGTTTAGCAAGATTCATGTAAAGATGGATAGCATTATTTTGGTTCCCTGATACTGGTTGCCTCTGCAAAAGAGGACTTATTTATTTTGGTAAATGTAATTGTTAAGAAAAGGTATATTATCACTTTTATGACTTTACAAATAAACATAAGTAGAAAAAAGGAAGACAAGAAATAAATACAACAGCATTAAGTTAAAAATCTTTTGGGAGTGGGAATATAAATTCATGTTACTTATACATTTCTGGGGGGCTTTTTGGTTTGTTTCCTCGAATTTTCTTAATGCTAGAAAAGGGGGGCATTATATATAATTTGGTGTCAAGAAGGATTTCAGACTAGGAGATATACACTTTGTCCTTGGAAAAGTAATTGTGGAAGAAGTTTTGCTAAGAAATCAACAAGACAAATTGTGTGCTGCCCACTGTGTTCACGGTGTTTTCTACACCCCCAGGTGCCAGAACCTATGATCACCTGAAGAAAACACGAGAGGAAGAGCGCCTGAAACGCACCATGCTCTCTGAAGTTCTTCAGTACATCCAGGACAGCAGTGCTTGCCAGCAGTGGCTCCGCCGGCAAGCTGACATGTGAGCAATCTGTCTGGAGCAAGGTTTCCCCAAGTGGGTGATACTGACTCAGGAGAGCAGTTAACTGCATTTTACCCTGGATTATGGGCTAGAGTACAAAAGTTTCTTAGTATCAGGGTAAGCGGCTGAGTAATTTCTCTCCTTTTTTCTGAAAAGGGGGCAGCAGGCCTAATAAGTTTAGGAATCTATATCTGGAGTGACGGCGACAATCCCTCACGGACACTCTGGCTTTTACATGTCTTTCCTGACACTTCCCATGGCCAAGCACCCTAAGTGGGTGTAATAATAATTGAACAACTAGAAGAATTCAGAAAGTTTTAGCTGTCCATCTTAGACACAGTGTATTATGATAGTTTGGATAAACATGTAGACCTATTAATGTGTTCCCCTTTAGCCTCCTACCCATATGCCCTGTCCCCCACCCCCGCCCCCAGCATCCCTCAGATCTACGATGGTTTCCAATGTCGAATCATCTTCCTAGCCCTTCCGAAGGATTAGTCTTAGTGGTATCGCAGATTCGGAGCTCACTTCAGCTAGTCCCAGTGGCGTTTTCCCTTCAGAAGAGGAATTTTTCCTTGATTGGTACATTGGTCTATCTTATAAAACGTAGTATAGTCTCAACAAAGTGACCCACCTAAAATTGGCACCCAGTCAAAACAGGAGCTTTTGGAAATTGTCTTTGATATGACCTTGTTTAAATCTCTCTTTTTCATTATAGTGATTCTGGCCTGAGTCCTTCTATTCCAATGACTTCAAATTCAGGTAATTATATCTCAGCCTAGATCGAGTCTTTATTGTGAAGCTTGTGAGCTAGGAAGCGGGGTAACCCATTGGTAGGCGTGAGATGACTCAGCAGAGTGAAGATGAGCAAGTGCCAGCCCAGTTTATAAACATCACCACGTTTCCAGCAGCAGCATGACCTGCTAGGGCTCGCCTCAGAATTGGAGGACAGAGATGGGAAGAAACAATGCCACAGAGGTGCCTTCTTTATTTCACTAATGTTCCTGGGTAGTTAATTTACTTGTGGTTCTATCTACTATAAATTTTATTTGTCCTGCAGGGGAGAAATTAAAAGCTTTGTAGAAACCCCAGCAGGTTTTTGTAAGTGAAAGATTTAAGGTATTTCTATTTCTTAGCTTTCCCTCATTGGGTATATCCTATTTTTAGGTTACTTTACACAACTAAAACTATATGCTCTCCGGTACTCAGAAACCTATTGCTATCAAGCCCACTGACGCACAGCAACCTGCAAGTATGGAGTAGACCTGCTCCATAGTTTTCCAGGCTTGACAGAAGCAGACGGCCTCATCCTTATCTCCCGGAGCAGCTAGTTGGTTTGAATTGCTGACCTTTCAGTTAGCAGCCAACCTCTTAACCTCTACACCACCAGGGCTCCTCTGATTCTCCTTAGTGGCTGGTAATCAGCCTCAGGTAACTAGGGGAGGTGTTAGTTATATAAACAAAAACACAAAACAAACCCACTACCATCGAGTCAATTCAAACTCCCCATGGATACTCTTTATGGGGTTTCTGAGGCTGTAAATCTTTATGCAAGCAGACAGCCTCATGTTTCTCTCTGATGCAGCTGGTACACTTGAACGACCGACCTTAGTCCAATACTTACCCAACAGTGCCGCCCAGACCCCTCTCATAGAAGCATCTCCGAAACCTAGAGTGTGGTATTTCTCCACCCGTTCCCGTGGTTTCATTCTCCTCAGCACCATCTGGTCAGGGAGCCGGCTCCTCCAACCACAACATATGCGCGCTCCACCCATCGGGCACAATAGTCAAAAAGACAACCCACTTTGAGTTTTACCGTTCTTGGCAAGGCTTGGAACAATAGACCTGTGAACCCATTCAGAATTTCTCAGTAAACTCAGGGTCTAGATAGGGCTCAGGAAAGCTGTCTTTAAGGGTCATATGTATATATATATATTCTCTGCTTTTATTTTATATATATGTATTTTTTCTCATGTGTTCCTTTATTTCAAGCAAGGGAGAAAAGGAGAGCTTTTGTGAGCTGCCAGGCCAGCCTGATACAACTGCTATTTTGTACGTTTCTTCCTTCTGGCCCTCTTTCTCCCCCTCAAAAGTCTTCGTATAGAAATACAAATAACTTAATAGTGGCTTATGAAGATCGGAGAGCAGACTGATATAAGTGCGACATTGCTATTTTTGTTTTCTGAGTCAACCTCACGCACTCATTGTTGCGTCCCAGGCTAGTGGTAGCCCTTTCACCCACTCTGTTTAAGGCACAGAGACCCACCCTTCCTCCCTTTTAGGCTGTGTTCCGCCTAAGGCTTGGCAAAGCCAGGGACCTAGCAACTTTGCCTGTAGCCTAGCCTCTGGGGACTTTGGTGAAACACCAAATGATTTTCATCTCCATTTTTGAGCATTTCACCTACCACCGGGCCTGTATGGCCTTTGCTGACCACATAAAGGAGCTTGTTTTCTCACAGAGCCTGTAACAATCCACCCTTCTTCTGTGTCCCCTAAAAAGTAACTCCCTTAAAACTTAATATTTCGTCCATGTTTTATTTAACTTAATTCATCTATTCCCCCAGCTGAACATTGGTACCAAATAGGCAGGCATTAAATGCAAAAGAGCTTTTCTTTGCATGTCTTCCTGGACAGTGACCACGTACGTGGGTTTCTTGCCCTGGTATGTGAGTTGACCTCAGCCCCTGCCCTGCAGCGTCATCTCTCATTGCTCTCAGGTCAGTGGTGCAACGTTGCATGGAACAGATATTCCCTCACGTATTAAATATGAAGGGCCTAACTGGCCTTCCAGACTGCTTTTGGTCTGGAGGCAAATAGTACTTAATTACCACATTTGCCTTGTGTTGCTGGCAGAGATGCAAGAGTTAGGGAATATCTGTCCTACTGAGTTGTTATTTTTCTTCTTCAACTGTCCAGGCAGGCAGTGTGTGACCTTTTCTAACCCCATGACATCTGCACTTTAGAATGTAGTCTCCCACTTGATTAGGAAGAATACGTGGTAACGACTGTGAGTTGTCACTTAATGCTAATGTATCTGTGAGTGTCTGTGTGTCTTGGCTGAGAAAGGGGCATGTGGATTATCAATTACAGTTGCCAGTGAAAGTGCCCAGGCTGCTTGCTAAGCTGAGGCCTTAGCAGACGAATAGAAACTATATAGCTGGGCGTATGGTCCTTTGCCTAGTTGGCCTGGCTGCACTGGACTCCACAGTTACAGCCGAGAAACGGAGACACTGATCTGTGTTCCCTTTTCTGTCTGTGCTTCTAGGTAGACGAAGTGCACCGCCCTTGAACCTCACTGGCCTCCCGGGCACAGAGAAGCTGAATGAAAAAGAAAAGGAGGTAAAAAAAAATTAAGGGGTCTGAGGGGAGAGAGTGTAGGGGAATTCCGTCGACACCATTCATTGGACACAACCTGTCCCAGGAGAATGGCTTTGGAAAGTTGTACGTCTTCTCAGAACAATAAGGATTGATTTGGGACTAGAAGGAAGTGAATGTAGTGTCTAAGTATTTCTATGGATGGTCACAGGCCAGTCTGAGGAAGTTTTGAATGGCCCAGAATTGCTAACTGTTTTTACCTTTATCCACATAATGGTGATCTCAGGCTCCTCATTGCTGAATAAAGGCAGGCGAGATGGAAGTGAGCCACATTTCTAGGTTTTTAGCAGCTAGAGTGGCATCTGCTAAGACGTCAGCCTTTCCTTTCCTTCTGAAGTTGGAAATGTAAGCACAAAAGCAGGGGACTGCTACTTGGTCTCTACACTGAAATAGTCACGCTCGAGAACCGAAGTTTCTAATCTGGGCCCTCACCCCCCTCCGCTGTGCCCTGAGGCCTTTCCCACCTGATGGTTGGATTGATATTGTAGCTCCTGACAAGCTCAGGCCTCTGAGCCAACCTGCAGGTCCTGAAGGCCTTCCCCACAGCACAGCCCAGCCTTGTCTTCCGAGATGTCTGTCTGTAGGGAGTGTTCTCGCCAGAGATGACACTAAATGGAATGTGGCCCAGCCACCCAATAGCTCCTATAAATAGTTAGTGGCTGATGTCACTGTTTTTTTGCTTGCCATACCTGTTGGATTAAATTATGAAAATGACAGATGTTAATGTTTATTAAATTTGCCGTGTCTTGCAGCTTTGTCAGATGGTGAGGTTGGTCCCTGGAGCCTATTTAGAATACAAATCCGCTCTGTTGAATGAATGCAACAAACAAGGAGGCTTGAGACTGGCGCAGGCAAGAGCACTGATCAAGATAGACGTGAACAAAACCCGGAAAATTTATGATTTCCTCATCCGAGAAGGATACATCACGAAAGCCTGAGGCTCAGAAACCCGGGGTCTGGAATGTGGTGGGCTGAAGGACAGTATGGGCTTCCTGGAGAGTTTTATCTTTGTGTTGAATTCTCATTATACGATGGGGAGGAAGCCAAAGGAAAGCTTGAGTTGTATTAATGTCTACTTTCTACTCCACCTGCTGTAAACACTCCTCTTGTTGGTGCTGTGCTGCCGAGTTGTGTACTAGATGAGTTTATTATTACATGTGAGTGAGCATTCATTCCCAACACCTCTTGTAACTAAAACAAAAAGCATAGTACCTCACATTCCTTGCTGGGAGAACTAGAATTAAACCATCGTTGTTAAGCACAGGGGTCCAGTCCAGAGTCTCAAACTTTGGAGGTTTTGTTTTGTTTAAGAGGGAGGTATAGGGCATGCGAAAGCTTTCTCTTGCCTTCTAAGGCTGCGCTTCTCAGCCTGTGGGTCTCGACCCTTTTGGGGGTCGAACAACCCGATTCATAACAGTAGCAAAATTACAGTTATGAAGTAGCAATGAAAATAATTTTCTGGTTGGGGGTCACCACAACATGAGGAACTCTATTAATGAGTGGCAGCATGAGGAAGGTTGAGAACCACTGTTTAAGGAGTTTTTAAACTGATGTTATGTTTTTGCGCAGAAGGGTAAGCATCTCCTGGGGGGTCTTGTCCAAACTGTATCTTTAGGGTTCGTGTCTGACTCTGTACTTCGCCGTCTGACTGTGTAATCTGCAGGAGGCTTGTGAGGAGGTGGCACCGGATATAAAACGTCTCCTGTTATTTTTAGATTTAATGGATTAAAATGTTTTGCTATTTAATTTGTGGGTGTGTCAAATATTCTAGTAACTAAAGCATACTGATGGGATTAGGTGCCCTCCCCATGCTGCTGCACTGTCTTTGCTAATGTGGGTGTCCTGAACTCACCCTTACCCTGAATTACTAAGGATACCAACCAAGGGAGATGGAAATGATGCAAACTGGCCTCAGCTTTGCTGGGGATTGGGACCCTATCCACAATTCCTCAAGGGTGAAAAGGTTGCCTACACTAAAGCTATTTTTGCTCATATAAACAAAGGTAAAGCTGTTTCATAGATGGGACTCAGTAAGTATGAGGCTGAGTAACCCCACCACATCTGAAACTTGGTCCCCAAGAATAAGAAGCCAAACTCAGAGTCATAGCTATCCCATTTCTATTAGAAGCGGCGGTGCCCATAACACAGCTTTCAGAATTTGTACAAATGACATCGGTACTGTCTGATTTTTTAAAATTCCTTCAACGTTCAAAACATCTAATTTAAAAATAAGTGCTTTACCAAAACATTGGCTCAGACTTTCTGACTGATGCAAACATGCATGTACAATTGACCCTTACCAACCCAGGATTACGAGCATTCCTCTGCCAACCCCCACACACACACCTGCACAGTCAAAAAATCAACACACCACTCTAAATTTTTAACCACTAATAACAGGCTGTTGATCAGAAGCCTTGCTTATAACATCAACAGTTAATTAACACATTATCTGTTGTATTTATTATATATTGCATACATTTAAAAGCTGTGTTTTTCAATAGAAGATAAGGCATTTTGCCAAAAGTTCAAGGCTTGTGTGCCCGCTGGTCTTGGTAGCACTATTGGGCTTTAAAACTACCCACAGGGTCGATACTTGAAACCCGCCTGCTGGTCTGCGAGGGAAGGTGAAGCTATCTGTTCCTGTAACGATGTACAGTCGCATGCACCTTATTTATACGGGGTTGCAGGGAACTGGAATGGATGTGATAGCAGTGGATTTGGGCATGGCTGTAGCAACAACTTCACAGATTGTCTTTATCTTTACAATGGTCCTGAAACAGGATTCGTTTATACTGAAATAGTGGCGGCTGCAGACTTTGAGCCAGGGTCCCTACCAAGCACTTCAACTCTTTTCTTGTAATGTCATGACTTTCCTGTTTCTTGGGAGCACCCCAGCATCACTTAGTGACGGTTCATGTGGGTCCCACCATTTTATTCAAGGTTTATGATATTAAACCAAAGAAATGTGAGAGATTATGTTTTATTGTGATACACAGTTTACTGGAGAGTTGAGCTGCTCAAGCAGAAATGATTAGCATCAAATGATATTTAAAAAATCTGCCTAGAAGTGGACCCACTTAGTCAAGACTTATGTTCAAGGGCCAACTGTATTGCTAACAGACTTTATCTAGGAGTTTAAAAAAAAAAAGGAAGCAGGACTAGAGGGAATTGGAATAGAGGACTTCAATCACTAAAAGAGTGGTTTGTGGAAATGGTCTCTAGTTATATCTCTTAGAAAATATTTCCATCATCACTCCTAGTAGTCTATAAAGCATTGCCTTGATCTCCAAAGAGGAATTTGTTTTCAGAAAGTGACATGTCTGCTGATAATCCTGCAAATTTTGAATCCCTTTTCCATTGAGAGTGTCAGATGATAGCTGTTATCGAGCCCTAATCTCAATTAAGGAGGGCTTCCTGGGAGAGGTGGTCTGCAAGCAAAGATGTAAGGGGAGAGACAGAAAATGACAGATGGAAGGGGGATGCTGTTCCAGACAGAGTGGGTAGAAGATATGGAGGTAGCAGAGGGAGTAAGAAAAATGGTGCCAAATCCAGCGATTCATTTGGCTGGAACAAAAGGATGGTAGGACAGTTTAATGAAAATCTTGGAACCAATTAAATTTGTAAAAATATTGACGGGGAATCAAATTTGATGAAGGAAATGGCATGGTGAGCATAGAAAACTGGTTGCAAATCTGAATGACTAGACTTTATAAGGTAAGATTATTGTTTTGATAAACTCAGCTTGGCAAATTGAAAGATAGAGAATCCCTAGTGGGTTTCTCAAAGTTCAAGCCCTATATTGCAAAAGGAGTCACTAAATTGGTCTCCTTTTGCATTTATAATAGAGGAGCATTTGCTGATATTTGATGTGACTAGCTTTTATACATTTATTTGTTCTTACCACCTAGGGAAGCCCACTTCTTGGTACTAAAAATCCAGGGCTAACAAAGGCCTTTCAACGAACATTGCCCTTTCAGTTTGTTTCCACAGAGTTGTTTGCAAACCAATGACATTAATAAAAGTGTCTCCCAGTAAACTAGATTGTCTCAGCAGATGGAGAATTTAAGATTCAGTGACATGACTTTTTACTGTTAGGAATTTTTCATTGTAATTTAACACTAAAGCGTTTCTGCTAGAATTTTATGCTGTTCTCTGCGAGTAGTGGTTAATAGCAGACTGCTTTTCACAATGACCCTTTCCTATGCTCAAAAGACCATCTCTACTATGTGGATACCTGCCCCTCCCCCCAGAAGAATTTATTTCAGAGGACAGCACTGAAGCTGATCAGAGCACATGGGAGCAGATGAAGTGGGGAGGAAGAGAGTAGAGCACCAAGCCTTCAGGACGATATCCACATTCAGAGCAGCCAGTGCACAGAGAAAATCATGTGACCAGCCCCACTATGAGACACGACATCCATCACTGACCCATAGCCCTACAGGGGATAACACTGGAGACACTGGGAATTACACCTGATCTGATGCCACCACACCGAGGCAAAACACTAAAGGCAGGCAACAGAACAGCAAGGGGAACAGAGCAATGAAGACCCCAGGGAATACCAAAAATAGACTTTGGGGCCAGGGCTTGACACTCCACCAGACTCAAAAGAAAACGCTCCTAAAAGCCAACAAACAGTCCTTGAACTAACTACAGGCTTTTCTTTTTTATTTTTGTCAATGGCTTTTTGGTGTTGATTTTTTGTTTTCTTTTGTTGCTTTGTTTTGCTCTGTCTTGTTTTTGGGCATGTTCTTACTCCACAGGTCTGTCTAAATAATATAGGCTGGATGAACAATCTGAGGAGAAAACAAGGGGACCGAAAGTTCTTGGGAGGGCATGGGAGAAGGGGAGGCAGGGGAAAGAAAATGGTGTTAACAAACCCAGAGACAAGAAAACAAGTGATCCAAATCAGTGATGAGGGTGTAGGAGGTCTGGTATGGCATGATCAAGGGTAACTATCTGAGGAATTACTGAAACTCAAATGAAGGCTGAGCATGATAGTGGGACAAGAGTAAAGTAAAAGGAAAATAGAGGAAAGAACTAGAAGGCAAATGGGAATATATAGAGGTCTAAATAAAGGCATGTACATATGTAAATATAAAAATGAAGATGGGGAAATAGATCTATGTGCCTATATTTATAGGTTTAGTATTAAGGTAGATGGACATTGGGCTTCCACTTAAGTACTCCCTCAATGCAAGAATACTTAGTTCTACTAAACTGGCATTCCATGATGCTCACCTCAACACAATCCCTGAAGACAAATGGGTGCATAAGCAAATGTGCTGAAGAAAGCTGATGGAGCCCAGCTATCAAAAGATATAGTGTCTAGGGTCTTAAAGGCTTGAATGTAAACAAGTGGCCATCTATCTCAGAAGCAACAAAGCCCACATGGAAGAAGCACACCAGCCTGTATGATCATGAGGTGTCGAAGGGATCAGTTATCAGGCATCAAAGAACAAGAAATCAAATCTTTGTGGATGAGGGGAGTGCAGATTGGGGACCCAAGACCCATCTGTAGGCAACTAGACATCCCCTTACAGAAGGTTCGTGGGAAGGAGATGAGCCGGTCAGGGTGCAGTGTAGCAACGATAAAACATACAACTTTCCTCTAGTTCTTAAATACTTCACCACCACCTCCTCACTATCATGATCCTAATTCTACCTTACAAATCTGGCTACACCAGAGGATGTACACTGGCACAGATAGGAACTGGAAACGGAACCCAGGACACATGATCACTTCAAGACCAGTGGTGAGAGTGGGGATACTGGGAGGGTGAAGGGAAGGTGGGGTGGAAAGGGGGAACTAATTACAAGGATCTACATATAACTTCCTCCCTGGGGGATAGACACAGAAAAGCGGGTGAAGAGTGGGCAAAATATGACAAAATAGTATCTATAAATTATCAAGGGTTCATAAGGGATGGGGAAGCAGCGAGGGAGGGAGGGGGAAAAGGAGCTGATACCCTGGGATCAAGCAGAAAGCAAATGTTTTGAGAATGATGATGGCAACAAATGTACAAGTGTGCTTGACACAATGGATGGATGTATGGATTGTCATAAGAGTTGTACAAGCCCCCAATAAAATGATTTAAAAATGGACTATCTCTCTAGGGGGGGAAAGAGGGCACTAACCCACCCAAGGGAAGGGTATTGTTTATATCTCCATGGGAGAGGGAGAGAGGGATCATATGTCAACCTGGTGCGCCAAGACATGAATGCAACACACCAGCATGAAGCAGCAAACCAATAGAGAAGTCTTCAGGGCTGGCCCCAATCTCAACTACATGGACACCCCCGCCCCCCGGAAGAATTCACTTCAGAGGACAGTGCAGAAGCTACAGCTCAGGGAGAGGGGCACATCTGATCAGAGCACACAGGAGCAAACGAAGAGGGAAGGAGAGAGTGTGGAACACATCCTGGCCCACCCTACACTGAAGACAATATTCCTGCTCAGAGCAGCCAATGCACAGAGAGGACCATAGGGCCAGCGCCACCACGAGACACGACGTCCATCATTGATCCACAGCATTGCGGGGGACAACACTGGAGACACAGTGCAGGAATTTTGTCTGATCTGACCCCACCACACCAGGGTGAAACTCTAAGGACATGCAACAGAGCAGCAAGGGGAGCAAAGCAATGATGTCTCTGAGGAATACCAAAAATAGACTTTGGGGCCAGAGCATAGCACCACATCAGACTGGACAGGAAAATACTCCTAAATGTCAACAAACAGACTTGGAACTATTTATAGACTCTTCTTTTTTTGTCATTGTTTTGTTTTTTACTTTTTTGTTGTTGTTTTGTTTTGCTTTGTCTTGTTTTGTGCTTATTGTCTCTGCATGTCTCTCTAGATAAAATAGACATGATAAACAATTTGGAGGAGAAAACAATGGGATCAACTGTTCTGGGGGATGAGGGGGAGGTAGAATGTCAACAAACCCAGGGGCAGGGGACAATGGTGATCTAAAATCAATGGTGAGGAGGGTGCATGATGCCAGGTGGTGCTTGATCAAGGGTAATGTAGCCAAGAGGAATTACTGAAACCCGAAGGAAAGCCAAACATGATAGTGGGATGAGAGGAAAGTAAAATGAAATTGAGGAAAGAACTAGGAGGCAAAGGACATTTATAGAGGTCGAAATACTGACCTGTACATATGTAAATATATATAATGATAGGGAAATAGATCTATGTACATTTATAAAGTATTAAGGTAGCAGATGAACCTTGGGCCTCTATCTAATCAAGTCCTCCCTCAACACAAGAACACTTTGTTCTAATAACCTGGCATTCTCTGATGCTCACCTTCCTGACACAATTGCTGAAGACAAAGTGGGTGCACAAGCAAATGTGGTAAAGAAAGCTGATGGTGCCTGGCTAACAAGATATAGCCTGGGGTATTAAACACTTGAAGATAAACAAGTGGCTGAGAAGCACCAAAGCCCACATGGAAGAAGCACACCAGCCTGTGTGATCATGAGGTGTCAAAGGGATCAGGTATCATGCATGAAAGACCCAGAACAAAAAATCATACCAATGTGAATGAGGGGAAGTACGGAGTGGAGCCCCAAAGCCAATCTGTAGACAATTGGACATCCCTTTGCAGAAAGAGAGATGAATCAGTCAGGATGCAGTATAGCACCAATGAAACATACAACTTTCCTTTAGTTTTTGGGGGGTTTTTTTGAGACATGATGCAATATATTAAGACATGGCACACTCATCACTCATCTTCAAAAACTTCAATTTCCTGCCTGAAACAGCCTTGAAAAATGGTACAAGATAAGTTACATTTTAAAAAGCCTATATAACCCCTTTAAGACATAGTTTACATTCAAAACTAATATGTGGAGCCCCTTTCCTTCCATATAATATTGTTCTTCCATATTTTGAAGCTGATTTTATTTGCATACTTTTAAGTAATTTATACCATCCTGGAGACCGCTAGAGTCTTTTTATATCTGGAATGCCTTAGGAAATCCTTAAAGTCTTAAAATTATTTATTATGAATGGTTTGTAATGAGTTGGAAAAGCCCCCAATAAAATGAAAAATATATTTATTAAATGTTTACTCTTTAAAAAACATTTTATTAGGAATTCATACAACTCTTATCACAATCCATACATACATCAATTGTATAAAGCACATCTGTACATTCTTTGCCCTCATCATTTTCAAAGCATTTGCTTTCCACTAAGCCCTTTGCATCAAGTCCTCTTTTTTCCCCTCCCTCCCCACTCCTCCCTCCCTCATGCACCCTTGATAATTTATAAATTATTATTTTGTCATATCTTGCCCTGTCTGGCGTCTCCCTTCACCCCCTTTTCTGTTGTCCATCCCCCAGGGAGGAGGTCACATGTAGATCCTTGTAATTGGTTCCCCCTTTCCAACCCACTCACCCTCCACTCTCCCAGCATCGCCCCTCACACCCTTGGTCCTGAAGGTATCATCCACCCTGGATTCCCTGTACCTCCAGCCCCCATATGCACCAGTGTACAACCTCTGCTCTATCCAGACTTGCAAAGTAGAATTCGGATCATGGTAGTTGGCGGGGAGGAAGCATTTAGGAACTGGAGGAAAGCTGTATTCTTCATCGGTGCTACATCGCACCCTGACTGACTCATCTCCTCCCCTAGACCCCTCTGCAAGGGGATCTCCAGAGGCCGACAAATGGGCTTTGGGTCTCCACTCTGCACTTCCCCCTTCATTCACTCTGGTAAGATTTTTTTTTTCTGATGATGCCTTTTACCTGATCCCTTCGACACCTCGTGATCACACAGGCTGGTGTGCTTCTTCCATGTGAGCTTTGTTGCTTCTGAGCTAGATGGCCACTGTTTACCTTCAAGCCTTTAAGACCCCAGACACTATCTCTTTTGATAGCCGGGCACCATTAGCTTTCTTTGCCACATTTGCTTATGTACCCATTTGTCCTTGGCAATCATATCATGGAGGTGTGCACCCAATGATATGATTTTTTGTTCCTTGATACCTGATAACTGATCCCTTCAGAACCACGTGATCACACAGGCTGGTGTGTACTTCCATGTGGGCTTTGTTGCTTCTGAGCTAGATGGCCGCTTGTTTATCTTCAAGCCTTTAAGACCCCAGATGCTATCTCTTTTGAAGCCGGGCACCATCAGCTTTCTTCACCACATTTGCTTGTTCACCTGCTTTGGCTTCAGTGGTTGTGTCAGGAGGGTGAGCATCACAGAATGCCAATTTAATAGAAGAAGGTATTCATGCATTGAGGGAGTGCTTGAGTAGAGGCCCAAGGTCCTTCTGCCACCTTAATACTAAACCTATAAATATAGGCACATAGATCTATTTCCCCATCCTCATATATAAAATCTGCATATGTACATGTCTTTGTCTAGACCTCTATAAATGCCCTTTGCCTCCTAGCTCTTTCCTCAATTTCCCTTGACTTTCCTTCTGTCCCACTATCATGCTCCGTCCCCACCTGGGTTATAGCTATACCTCTTTGTTATCTTACCCTTGATCATGCCCTACTAGGCCTGCCAGTCCCACCTCACCAGCAATTTGGATCCCTTGTTGTTCCCTTGTCCCTGGGTTTGTTAACATCACTTCCTTACCCACCACCTCCCCCTATCTCATGTCCCCCCGGAACTGTCGGTCCGGTTGTTTTTCCTGCAGATAGTTCATCATCATTTCCTTTAGTTTTTTAATGCTTCCTTCCCCTCACTACCCAACTCTACCGTACAAATCTGGATAGACCAGAGCATGTACCTGAGTACAGCTAGGAGGTGGATACGCAGGGAATCCAGGACCATATAAACACAGAACCAATAATAAGAGTAGTGATACCAGGAGGGTGGGGGGAGAAAAGACCATCTCTCTTGAGAAATGAATACTAAATATTCATGGTTTAGCTTTCAGTGGGTTCCAATTTCTGTCATTTGTTTGGCTCCACCTCTTATTGTATCTCAATTAGGCCAATCAAACTAATTGCTGAGCGATCAGAACCAATTTCCCAAGTTTGAGTAATGAAACCAGTGGTTAGCTAGAAAAAATGGCAACATCAATGACATCATTAATAACAACAACAAAAAATTGTAACTAGTAGGTTTAGTTCTAGTTTCAGGAGATATGTAATAAGAGAACTAAAATCTTTAATGTGAAGAATCAGCAGCTCAAATTACATAGCAGCTTGGAAAACACACCCATATTCACTCCCAAGAAACTTTTCCTGTGTCGCCAGGCAGGACAATGGTACCTTGTTCTAATCAGCATTCTGGAGCATCATGTCCATTTTCAAGGATGTCTGTTTGAGTACATACTAGAATACAGTGCGGTACTTTGATAATACGAGCTTAAGTAAAACTATATTGCTACTAGTGTTCCAGTGCATACATTCACAGGTTTATTCCGACATGTTCTCTTAGGAACACACTGTCTCAGTCTTGTCAGGGTGCCTTCAATAAAAAGGGCCAAAGCAGTGACTTCTGAAGGAATCTGCTAGGCCAGTTAAGTTCAAGACACAGAGGCCAGTTCAGTGTTATGGCAACTGTTTAGGGAATTTCAATGGAATCTTCTCGATAGATTTTTTAAAAAAATCATTTTATTGGGGCTCATACAACTCTTATCACAATCCATACATACATCAATTGAGTAAAACACCCTTATACATTCATTGCCCTCATCATTCTCAAATTTCGCCTTCCACTTGGGTCCCTGGAATCAGCTCATTTTCCTTTTTTCCCTCCTCGCTGCCCCCTCCCTCACGAACCCTTATTAACTTATAAATTATTACTCTATCCTATCTTACACTGTCCGACGTCTCCCCTCACCCAGAAAGGAGGTCACATGTAGATCACCGAGATCGGTCCCCCCTTTGTACACCCCCTTTCCTCCCGGTGTCGCCACTCTCACCGCTGGTCCTGAGGGGTTCATCTGTCCTAGATTCCCTGTGTTTCCAGATCCCTGCTGCACCGCTGTGCATCCTCTGGTCTAACCAGGTCTGCAAGGCAGAATTGGGATCATGATGATTGGGAGGGGAGGAAGCGTTCAAGAACTAGAGGCAGGTTTTGAGTTTCATTGTTGCTACACTGAACCCTGAGTGACTCATCTCCTCCCCACTTCCATAGATTTTTCTGGAAGGAAAGAAATGATCACAGGAGTTCTTTATGAAGAAAGTTTAAGAAAATTAAAAACTTCATGGTTGGGTAAAGAGCTAGGAAGTTGTGCTGAGGAATTGTTTTCCATCAGGATAATATACCTGCTCGTTCTTTGAGGTTTGAAAGGGCTGCCTGTGGAATTTTCAGTGAGAAACGTCATCCCCCTTACAGCCCTGTAGACTTATTTTTCCTCCAAACTCAACATTTTGAAGGGACACAATTTGAGAATGCCAAAACTGTCATTTTGATGTGGTGTGAATCCCAGAGTGCAGAATTCTTCAGGGGAAGGGATGGAGAAATGGAACCACCCCTTTCAGAAATGTATAGACCTGGGTGGGGGCTGTGTTGAGAAACAATAGCTTCACACTTTCATGTTTGTTTAATAAAGCGTTCTATGATTTTATAGCAATACTTTTTGACTTATCAACGTGAATACCTGGCTTTTGGTATGAATTTTTAACAAGTTTTTGTAAGTTATTGTTGTTTTAAATTAAAGTTGTTCCTTAGAGGAACAATGGTGAAGACTCTTTATGGAATATTTTGCAACTGTAGTCGCCTGCCCATACTAGCATGCTATTTTTAAGGAGGAGACATGTGAATAACTAATAAGAGATGTGAAGTCAATTTCCACATCTGAATTTTCCACATCCCAA
The DNA here is from genome assembly GCF_050624435.1 of Tenrec ecaudatus. NCBI lineage: Eukaryota > Metazoa > Chordata > Mammalia > Afrosoricida > Tenrecidae > Tenrec > Tenrec ecaudatus. The sequence continues at coordinate 119,648,305 of NC_134539.1, read as the reverse complement.
TTTCAGAGCTGAAAATGGGAGCTCTTTTTTTGTTCAGTGTTTGCCTACTGCCTTGGTTCCCAGCAGCTGAGGCCTGCTGCAATTCGGAAGGATCAGCTGCCCTTTGATTCAGGTGACCACGCTTACAAATCACACAAGCATTTAAGGAATGACTGGATATCCTACATCCAACACTCAGACTCCCGTGTCACTATGAGTTACTTACTTGCTATGCATTGTGTACTAAGTCTCCTTCCTGCTGACAGTAGGAATAAGGAAGAGATCAGAATACGGATAGTGGGGCAAAAAAAGAATATGGGTAGTGACAACTAAAAGGTTTTAAAACCCTAAGTTGAGAGCCGCAAAAAGATTGATTTTAAAATAAATAAATATTGAAAAAAGATTGAATATATGCACCCTTTCAAGTCGCTGGCCCTCTCTGTCTGTGAAAGCCCTCTAGTTAAATCCTGCCAGCCCAGACTTGTTTTATGTTTCAGAGTTGGATAATTGAGTCTAATGTATTTATTTTCTACTTTGGAGCCCACAAAACTATCTCATAATTAATCTCTCATTCGTAATGAAGCAATGCTCTGGTCTGGTCTTCCCGGAGGTCTTATGTGGCAAAAAGATTCCAGGTGACTCGCTAATCATTTTACCTCCCTGAGAGCGATGCACGTTGCACAGCAGTAGCATCTTAGGAAGTACGCAAGGGGAACCTCAGACACTTCCTTACTCAAAGCACACACGCCAACAATGCAGTCATCTTATGACTCTCCTTCAGTGACAACGCATGGCACTTAGTCTGCGTCTCTCTTCTCCTGAGACAGCCGTCTGCCACGGATGCTGTCCATTTCTGAACTTGTTTGGAATGACCTCGGTTTCATTTCTCCTATTAGACAACAGGGAACTATTGAGTTACAGCACTTACAATTTTTCCCTATTATGAGCATTTACTTAGGGAATTCCTTAAACATAATTATCAAAATATGTGTATACACACACACACACACATCGTGGGATTCAGCTGGTTCACACCAGTTTGGCAGAACTGATACCTAATTTTTTGTGGAGTTGTTAAAATGGCGCTTATCACCAGGGTTCTAAGGTGGGCAGCTGGGTAGCCCCCCAGTGTGGAAATCACAAATTTACATTCCTTACTCTTTTTTAACATTCATCTGTGCCACAGCGGATTTTAAGCACCCACAGTAATGTTTACTCTATCCGTAGGTATAAAAAATTGGAACGATGCTGGTGATATTTATTCATTTCATAAAACTCAGTATACTTTTGATGGAATACTACATCTTTATTCCCTGTGTTTGTTAAACAAACATATAAAGAGAAAAAGTGCCAAACAACCAGAAGTGACATACTGTCATTCATTTTAGCTTTGCATTACACCCCAAATTCCCATGAGATATTATGAGTTAATTATGCAATTCTTCAGAATGTTCAAAGAGCTAAAAGTATTGTTAGTACAATTGCTCTAAGTTCAGCAGAAGGGAAAGAGAGTTTTCTGAGATGAACATTACATGTTCTGAGAAGTCACCTGTTTCTAATATAGCAAACACAATGACTATTGTCTAATTGGCCTATCTCTCTCTCATTTTTAAATTAGCCTATCTCTAAAGGAATGTGGGCTCTTACTCCTACACTGAAAAGATGATTAAGGATAAATCACACAGTTGATGATGCTCAGATAAAAGCAAAGAATATTGCGAATGAGAATGCTAATTAAGAAGCAATATGAAAAAAGAAAAAAAAAGAAGCAATATGGAAATATCTTAAATAACAGTTTTGTTTTTTAGATAATTCATATTTTTTCTTTTTTTAAAAATTTATTTCGCACTGGGTGTGGGGGCTTGAACTCTGGTTGGAGGGGGTGGGATGAGACTAGTCCAGGAAATGGTTGGGCTGGGGCTGTTCAGCCAAGGGGACTGAGCCCACAGGCCCGCCCACCCCCACCTGTGCCAGCCCGCCTCAGGGGAGCAGGGAGGCTCCCAGACACCCACTCAGGGCCTGACTCAAGGTACTATAGTTTGCACTGGACCGTCTGCACCCCTCGTGGCCTGAAGCCCCCATCCTGCCAAGAGCTGGGGGCTTAGGGGGCTAATTCATATTTTTTCATTGATATTTCAAACTCCTAACAATCTAGGTTTGTGTACCTCTTTGATTGTTCTTATTTAAGTATTCACTGTATGAAATAATAAACTACCTTTCAGTATATTGTCTTCAATACCTAGAATGGTCATTAGGGCAGAAAAAGTTATTAAAATATTAGCAAAAAACTAGCACATACATACATGAGAGTAAGTTGAATCGTATTGCTACTAAGGTTCCAGTTCATACATGTGTGAGTTCATTCCAAAGCATGTTTAAATATGTCTCTGTGACCAGTGGGTGTACTTGTTTTGGTCACACTGAGGTGCCTTAATAAAGGTCACTTTAAAAAAAAAATAAGTTGTGTGAAGATCTGCTAGCTCAAAGGGTAGATCTTTTCATCAGGCTTCTAAGCAAGATAAAAGCTAATGGGGGTCTATCTAGATAAACAGTCTAGATAGGATGGATAAACAATCCAGAGGAGAAAACAACAGGACCAGTGGTTGGGGAGAGGTGGGGTATAGGAGAGTGGGAGGCAGGGGAAAGGAAGTGGGTGTTAACAAACCCAGGGACAAGGGAACAGCAAGTGATCTAAAATTAATGGTGAGGAGGGCGTAGGATGCCTGGTAAGACTTCATCAAGGGCAATGTAACTGCGAGAAATGACTGAAACCTGAATGAAAGCCAAATATGATAGTGCGACAAGAGGAAAGTAAAAGGAAATAGAGGAAAGAACTAGGAGGCAAAGACATTTATAGAGGTCTAAATACAGGCATGTACACATTTATATAATGATAAGGAAATAGATCTATGTATATTTATATGTTAAGTATTAAGGCAGCAGAAAGACTTTGGGCCTCTACTCAATCAATGCAAGAACATTTTGTTCTATTAACCTGGCATTCTGAGATGCTAACTTTCCCAACACGACTGCAGAAGGCAAAATGAGTGCATAAGCAAATTTGATGAAGAAAGCTGATGGTGCCCGGCTATCAAAGATACAGCATCTGGGGTATTAAACACTTGAAGATAAATAAATGGCCATCTAGCTGAGAAGCAACAAAGCCCACATGGAAGAAGCACACCATCCTTTGTGTCGATGGGATCAGATATCAGGCATCAAAGACCCAGAACAAAAAACCATATCAATGTGAATGAGGGGAAGTACAGAGTGGAGACCCAAAGCCCATCTGTAGACAATTGGACATCCCCTTACAGAAGGTTATATATATACATATAAGGAAGAGATGAGCCAGTCTGGATGAAGTATAGCACCAACGAAACATATAACTTTCCTGTTTAATTTTCTTTAATGCTTCCTCCCCACCACTATCATGACCCCAATTCTACCTTACAAATCTGGCTAGCCCAGAGCATGTAAATGGGTACATATAAGAGCTGGAAACACGGGGAATCCATGACAGATAAACCCCTCAGGACCAATATGAGAGTAGTGAGACCAGGAGGGTAAAGGGAAGGTGGGGGAAGAACTGCGGAACCAAACACAAGGGTCTACATATAACCCCTTCCCAAGGGGATGGACAACAGAAAAGTGGGTGAAGGGAGACATCGGTCACTCTGAGACATGAAAAATAATAATTTATAAATTATCAAGGATTCATGATGGAGGGAGGGGGGTGGGAAAGTTAGGAAGGGAAAAATATGAGCTGATACCAAGGGCTCAAGTAGAAAGCAAATGTTTTGAGAATGATGATGGCAACAAATGTACAAATGTGCTTGACACAGTGGATGGATGTATGAATTGTGATAGGAGTTGTACAAGCCACCAATAAAATGATTTTTTTAAAGCTATGGAAAGAGCCATAACAAGGGCAAAGTTTTGAATTTACTAGCATAATCCAGAGAGTATGGTTTCTGAAGGGCTTTATATGGTTGGGCCAATAACATTCAAGGCAGAGAGCTCAACTAAGAAGGTTATGACATTTTTTGGGGGATGCCCAAGGGCTAATCTTTTTTTTTGCACCCCCTTCCCTCCCAAGGGCTAATCTTGATATATTTTCTCAAAGGACACAGGATGATCAGGGGTTTATTAGGAAAAAAGTTTAAGGAAAATTGAAACCTGCACTGTTGAGGAAAAAAACTTGGGATTTCCACCAAAGAATTGTTTTCTATTAAGATAATGTTCCTGTTTGTTCCTCCAGGGTAGCAAAGAGTTGTCCTATGGAAATTTTATTGGGAAATCTTATCCCATTCATCATCCTATTCTTGCCCCTTCAGACTTCTTTTGTTCCCAAACTCTAGTAACATTTTAAAAGAACATAATTTGAGTCCTTCAAGATTCTAAAACTCCCATTTTGATGTGGTGAAAGTCCAAGAGGGAAGAATTCCTCAGGGAAAGGTTAGAGAGATGCAAACACTGCCCTCAGAAGTCTATAGACGTAGATGAAGGATATGTTGAGAAATACTAGCTTCACATTTTGATATTTTTTGTGAAACAAATATTTCCATGATTTTGTAGTAAAACTTTTTCAAACACACAAATATATATAAATTTGAGACATAAAAAAGTAATGGACCCTGGACTATGAAGCGTAATTTTCGCTTCAAGGAATGTACCATGTAAGAAAACTGATTTTGAATTGGGGCTAAGAAGTCTGGATTTTTTAATCTCAGATTCCAATCTTTGGCAGTTATTTAGATTAGAAAGGACAATTTTCAGGGTGGATTTAAAAGCTACTGAGAAGAAATAAAAGCCAGAAATTCCATGAAGACACTAACTCCCAAGTACCAAGGACCTTAGAGAAGGATGGGCTCATTTGAACTTTTAGTAGAAGAAAAGGAGGCAGCAGTATTCTGACTCTGATCCAGGAATTTGCTCTCTGTTTTGGTGAAGTGGGTCAACAGCTATTTCATATAATACACCTTATTAAACCAAAAGCCAAAGCCACTGCTAGCAAGCTGATGCTGAGTCACAGCGTGACCCTATAAGACAGAGTTGACCTGCTTCCCAGGGTTTCTGAGGCTGCCTAAGTAGTGACTAGTGGATTCAAATGGCCAACCCTTTTGGTTAGCAGCCCGGTGCTTAACTCACTGTACCACCAGGGTTCTTTTATGCCCTCTTTGTTTGTGCCAAGTGCTCGGTTCTGAATTACAGCCATCCTACATACAATAGAATGAAACATTGCCCAGCCTTGTTCCAGCCTCGCAATTGCTCTTATGTTTGAGCCCACAGATGTAACCACTGTGTCAATTCATCTTGTCAAAGGTCTTCCTCATTTGTGCTGCCCCTTTACTTTACCAAACATGATGTCCTTCTCCAGGGCTAGGCTCTCCTGACAATATAACCAAAGACATGAGACAAAGTCTCACCATCCTTGCCTCTCAGGAGCATTCTGGCTGTACTTCTGAGGCAGATCTGTTTGTTTTTTTGGCCGCCCATGGTACTTTCAATACTCTTTACCAGCACCATAATTTAAATAATTCGATTCATCTTCAGTCTTCCTTACCCAATGTCCAACTTTGTATGAAGCAATTGAAAATACCATGGCTTGGGTCAAGTGCACCTGAGTCCTCAAGGTTAAATCTTTGCTTTTCAACACTTTAAAGAGGTCGTGTGCAGCAGATTTACCCAGCGCAATGCCATTATTTGATATTTTGACTACTAGTTCCATGAGCATTGATTAAATTCTTGATAACTTCATCTTTTCTCTGTTGATCATGAGGGTACCTACTGGTCTGGTTGTGAGGATTCTGTACTTCTTTAAATTGTGTTGTATCCCACATTGAAGGCTGCAGTCCTTGATCTTCATCAGCAAGTGCTTCAAGTCCTCTTCAACTTCAGCAAGCAAAGCTGTGTCATCTGCATATCTCAGGCTGTTAATAAGCTTTCTTCCAATTCTCATGCTACATTCTTCATCTAATTTAGCGTCTCTGATGATTTGCTCAGCATACAGGCTAAGTCTGGTGAGCTGATGTAACCCTGAGGCACACCTTTCCTGATTTAAACCACACCGTATGCACTTGTTCTGTTCGCACAACTGCCTCCCGGTTCCTATACAAGTCCCACATAAGCACAGAGTAGTGCTCTGGGATTCCTATTGTTCTCAAGGTTAGCCATAGTTTTTTATGATCCACACAGTCAAATGCCTTAGCATAGTCAACAAAATACAAGTAAACATCTCTCTGGTATTACTACTTTCAGCCAAGAGCCACCTGACATCAGCAGTGATATTCCTTGTTCTACATCCTCCTTCGAACCTGACCTGAACCTCTCACAGTTCTCTGTCAACGTACTGCTGCGACGATTGTTGGGGGATCTTCAGCAAAAATGTTCTTGAATGCGATATTCATACTGTTTTATAATTTGAGCACTCAGTTGGGTCACCTTTCTTTGGAATGGGTACAAATATGGATCTCTTCCAGTCAGTTACCTAAGCAGCTAACTTCCAGATTCCCTGGCCTAGATGAATGAGTGCCTCCAGGGCTTCATGAGCATGTTGAAGCCTTTCAGTTGGTAGTCCATCAATTCCTGGAGCCTTGTTTTTAGCTAATGCTTTCAGTACAGCTTGGATTTCTTCCTTCAGAGCCATTGTATCATTATGCCCTATACCCATGCCAAACTCATGCCACTGAGCTGATTCCAAGCCATAGGCTTTCTGAAACCAAATCTTGACAGGAACAGTCTCATCTTTCTCCTGCAGAGTTTCTGGTGGGTTTGAACTTTCAACTTTTGCTGTTAGCAGCTGATGGCTTAACTCACAGTGACTCGAGAGCTCCTTTTCTTCCCTATTGAAACCACACACTCACAGTCATAGGTTTGTTCTGCCTCAAAGTGACCCTACAGGATAGGAAAGAACTGTTCCTGTGAGTTTCTGAGACTTTCACTGTTTACGAGAGTAGAAAGCCCTCTTTCTCCAGAGGGACTGGTGGATTCAAACTGCTCATCTTGTTATTAGCAGCCCAATATGTCATCCACCACATGCCACCGGGTCTCCTGTTTTTCCCCTACCCCAAACCAAACCAAACTCACTGCCGTCAAGTCGATGCTGACTCCTAACAACCCAATAGGGTAGGATAGAACGTTCCCTGTGAGTTTTCCCGAGGAATGGCAGTTGGCTTCAGACTAGTGACCTTGCAGTTAGCAGCCCATCACCACGACACCATCAGGGATCCTGACCGCCTCAAACTCACTGCCACTGAGGTGAAGCCGGCTCACAGAAACCCTATATTAGCAGCTGATTTTTAACGAAAGGAAAGCAGAAACAGTCCTTTTACTGCAGGTGAGAAATGTAACCCTTGTTGGTTGCTTAGAAGATAACGCTTTGGTATATTTTTACCACAGGAAATTCATTTGAGCCCCAGCAGCAAACTGGTGCCAACCATGTCAAACTTACCTGGCTCCTCCTGCAACAAGAAGATCTTCACCTTGTTCCAGGCATGCATGCATAGCTTCAGATTCAGGGCACCTGTCAGAACAAAGTTAGGGGATGGGTTTAACTTCATGATGTAAAACAAAAGGCTCTTGAGAGAGAAATCTCCCAAGTGCCTCCGCCCCCAGCCACTGCAGAAAAGAAGGTGTCTGTGGGAGAGAAGGGTGGCTTATAGACGTCACCGCACCATCCAGATCCCAGCTGTGACCTGGCTCTGAGTTTGCCAGTTAAAAATAACCATGGCTTACAGTTGGGGGAGAAAAAGTAAACTGCTGCATCTCCATGGAAACAAGGAAAGGGAAAAAGGCAAGCCACCAGTTTCTAGCACATGTGGCAAGATGGAGTGGATGTTGGGACTGGAGGCTTTAGAGGCCATCTGGTGAAAGAAGGGACCCCTGACTAGGATCCAGGATGCAGTCAGACACTGCCCCAGAGACAGTGCGGCAGCATTAGCTTTGCAACCTGTGCATCGTGGGTCCGGTGGAGAATTGGAGGAGGTCTCTGATTTTTTGTAACACAGGCTTGTTAGTGTCTGCCAAAGCAGAGTCCAGAAGAACACAACGATGACATGAGAATACAATGGATGTCAGATGTGGCCATTTAACCAGCCTGGGAACTTGGGCTCTCTGCTTCACCCCCTATCCACATCTCACTGTAGGGCTGTACAGAGTTTCTTCTCAGCTCACTGGTGTGTCCATAGGCCCTGTCAAAACTGCTATAGGACAATAGGCAACTTAAGTATATAAAACTTTACATATTAAAAGCACTCTTTTCCCCCTCAGGAACAATAATGGAAGTATTGAGGGTAGAGGGAAGGTGTGGGGAGAAGGGGTACAACAGGGGAGCCGATCACAATGATTGACATATCACAGCCCCCTTCCCTGAGGGGGACAAATAACAGAAACGTGGGTGACGGGAGACAGCTGATGGTATAAGATATGAAAATAATAATAATTTATAAATTATCAAGGGTTCATGAGGGTGGGAAAGGAGTGAAAACAAAAAGAGGGGCTGATACCAAGGGTTCAAGTAGAAAGAAAATGTTTAGAAAAAGGATGATGGCAACATATGTACAAATGTGCTTGATACAATTGATGTATGGATTGTTATGACAGCTGTAAAGAGCCCTCAATAAAATGATTTAAGAAAAAAGAAGCACTCTTTTTTAAATGAGATTAAAATGCAACAATAGAAGAAGTGGATTGTTTGTATCCGCATCCTTATATGGATAAATGCTTGGTGTATTAGAGATACTTGATCACTTATCTTTGCTTTGCTACTTAATAATAATTCAACTTTGGGTACAATTTTAAACTACTCATGTCTAAAATGTGTTTGATAACTGTATGATAATGCCTGATTAGAACCAAATGGGAAAAGGTCGTTAACACACCTGGCACCTCCTTTTCTTCCCTTTCTCACTCTGCCTTAATAGTTTGGTTTAACTACAGCCGAGTAGGAGCAGCGCATGGGTTCCCTGTACCAACCACACCCATTGCCATACTGCTGAAGCCTTTCAGAGGGGCACCGAGATCCCAAAGACAGTAAATGCTAAAACAGACATGTGGATTTTACAAAGACGGTGGTCTTTTGTTTTTTGTGGGATGTTCATTCTGCTATCATTGTCACAGTTCTAGGGTTGAAATACAGGCAGAAAATTCCATATGCAGACAAATTTTAAATACCTAGTATATCCTAAGACATACTGTAATATTTGCTTACATAACGCCTAGCTCAGGAGCTTGAAGTCGGGTTATAAACTATGCATTTTTTATTTTAACTGTGTAAAGACAACTTGAAAACATATGCAGAGGAAATTTTTTAAAAGATGCAAAAGAAGATGCTAATTATGCACGGTGATTTTTCCCTTCTGTTATTACTTTTGTAAATTGACATTTCTTTAGTAGTAAAAAAGTGATGCTTTGGGAACTATAAGAAATAATATATAATAGTAATATAATAAATATCAGAAGTTTCAAGTGTTTTACATTTAATAAAATCTACTTAATCCTTATAATTATAAAGTGTCACCTTACCATCTTGTAAAAAAGCACAAGCTTTAGTCAAACTTCGGGAGTAGGTGAAAAGTGTGGGGAGGCCTCTTCTGTTTTCCAAAAGCATAGCCTTGATAACACAAGATGAAGGTTAGAAGTGGAGCACTTGGCCCTTTCTCTTCTTGTCTCCCGGTTCAAGTTGCTTGCATATTCTTAGAGCTGCAGTTGGTCTCAACATAGCTAAACTTCAGCACAACTTCCTTTAGTCTTCTGGAAAATCAGTTTGGTCTGCCCATCATATGCACTCAGCTTCCTGCCACCGACTGTCCTTTTTGTGCTGTCAGTCTGTGACGAGAAGTATTGCCACCCTTCTTAGACAAAGTCCAGTGGGTTGGAGGAATGGTCTCCATGTTCACCGGGAGCCCTACCAAGGTGAAAACCTTCTCCAAGTTCTTTCATCTTTTCCACCGTTAAGAGTTTCCTCTCAGATACCTGGGACCCATAGTCCCTGTCAAACCTGCTTTAGGACAATAGCTTCAAGGTTTACTTCTCTGGGGAGATCTGAATTTTAAAATTTACTTTATTAAATACTTTTATTAGGGGCTCTTACAGCTCTTATCACAATCCATACATTCATCCAGTGTGTCAAGCACATTTGCACATATGTTGCCATCATCATTTCCAAAGAATTCTCTTCCCACTTGAGGCCCTGATATCAACTTCCCATTTCTTCCCTTTCCCTCCCCCACCTGCTCTCCCTCATGAACCCTTGATAAGTTATATATTATTATTTTCATAGCTTACATCACTCCTCACCCACTTTTCCATTGTTCGTCCCCCTGGGAGGGGGGTCATAGTTGGTCCTTGTAATCCATTCCCCCTTTCTCTCTCCACCCTCCCTAATCCTCCTGGTATCTCTACTCTCCTTGTTGGCCCTGAGGGGTTAAAGTTTATCTATCCTGGATTCCCTGTGTTATAAACTCTTATCTGTAGCAGTGTGCATGTTCTGGTCTAATCCGATTTGTAAGGTAGAACTGAGGTCATGATAGTGGGGGGAAGGAAGCACCTAAGAGCTAGAGGAAAGTTGTGTGTTCCATGTGTTTAATCAGTGCTATACTGCACCCTGACTGATTCATCTCATCCCTGTGACCCCTCTGTGAGGGGATGTCCAATTGTCTACATATGAGCATTGAGTCTCCATTCCATGCCCCCCCCCCGACACACACCATTTACATTGGGTATGATTTTGTTCTGAGTCTTAGATGCCTGATACCTGATCCCACTGACACCTCATGATCACACAGGCTAGTGTGCTTCTTCCATGTGGGCTTTGTTGCTTCTCAGCTAGATGGTTGCTTGTTTATCTTCAAGCCTTTAAGATCCTAGACGCTATATCTTTTTTTTTTTAAAGACAGTATATCTTTTGATTGCCAGGCACCATCAGCTTTCTTCACATTTGCTTATGCACCATTTTGTCTACAGCAGAGATCTGCATTTTTATACTCATCAGTGACATATACTCTATAATTACAAGCGTGAGCAGTCAGGCAGCTGAGACAGCTGTGAGCCACAGAATCTGATGGAACGCTGAAACCACACTGCCATGGACCTGATTACAGCTGTTCCTTAATTCTGACAGATAAATCAGAGTCGTTGCCAATTTGTTAACCAGAGGCAATGATAGGAATGGAAGATCCAACTATGCTTTCTGAGGAACTCATTAACTCTGATTAATCTAAGGAGCCGTCAATTCCCAAGAAATTAAGGAGAATATTTTTGGAAAGGCAGACATCAGAAGCCAAGCAGAACATAAGTTTACACCCTCTACTTAGTGTGTCTAATCAGATCAGTGCTCCTTCTGCACAGAAGCTGCTGTGATCTAAAGCACTGTTATTTAGATATACTCAGGAGGACTCACACCCTCTCTGGGCACGTTATCAGATGACCTCTAAAATGTTCTACATCCCTGTTGACATCTAAGGACACACACATATTCTTATAATCTGGAGGTGTGCTGGGCAATAAGGTAGCCACTAGCTACACTTAAACTGGCTGAAAGTACAATTTCAAATTCAGTGCTTGCTAGCCAGCCACACGCAGGCGGGCTAGTGGTTGCTCTATTGGACAGGGCAGATACAAAACATTTTTATTATCACAGGAAGTTCTACTGGAATCAGTGCTGACCTAGAAAATAACATTTGCACAATTTGTAAAAGCACCTCCATAAGCACACACATGTATACAGATAGAGGTGCATACATACATCTAGGTGTACACAGGCAGATGAAGGTAAGTCAGAAAGTACAGCAACTAGGGTTCCAATTCAGAGAAGCAGTTTTATCCCAAACAGAACATGTTTAAACATGACTACTCTGCCACCAGTAGATAGCTGCCAACATGTTCCTTCCTTCCGTAAAATACTCGTATTCCCGTTGTTTCCTTCAAAAAGGTCCAATCAGAACAGTGGCTTCTGAGGGGACCTGCTGGGTCTGTTATATTCAAGACAGAGAGGTCAGCTGAGAAGACTATAGTGACTGCTTTTTGCAATTCCTAAGGGTTGATCTTGATCGATGTCCTTACAGGACCCAGGGTAATCACAGGAGCTTAAAAGAAACTTGAAGAAAGTAAAAAACGGTACCTGTAGAGAATAGCCAGGAAAGCTGCACTGAGAAACCTTTTCCCGCATTATAAAAATGTGTCCGCTCATTCTTGGAGGGTAGCCAGGGCTGTCCAAGGAGAATTCCATGGGAAAACTCTTACTCCGTCCGCCCTACAAGCCTGATCTTGCCCCTGCAGACATCTTTTTGTACCCCATACTCAAAGAACGTTTAAAGGGAGGAAGACTTGGATCCCTCAACATCAGTGCTAGCCTGATGTCTTGATGGGGAGGAACTCAGAGTGAAGAATTCCTCAGGGAAGGGTTAGCGGGATGAAAACTCTGCCTTCAGAAGCGCGGAGACGTGGATGGAGACAATGTTGAGAAACAATCACTTCACACTTTGATTCTCGTTTCATAACGGTTTCTATGATCTTGTAACAATACTTTGTGACTTACCCCGCTATATGTATGTGTATGTACTCCTATACACACACCTTGAATGATTTTGCTTTCTTTTCTTTAATCACCCCATTGGGGGCTCGTACAACTCCTATCACAATCCATACATACATCCACTGTATGTCAAGCACACCTATACATCCATCGCCCTCATCATTCTCAAAACATCCACCCTCCACCCGAGCCCCTGGCTGCTGAGTTCATGGCCGTCCCGGCGGTGAGCATGCTACCATAAACTGTGTCTGACTCCTTTATTTTACCTTCTCTTCTACCTTTCCTATCGTCTATGACTTTTATTATCTTTATATATTATAGCCGTACAACTGCGCCTATGGATCCTCCCCACGATGTCAGAGGCTGGTTACTCTAACAGATAGGGAATTAGATCTATGTGTATATTTGTGTTAAGTATCAAGTAGTAGACGGACATTGGGCCTCTAGTCAAGTACTCCCTCAACACAAGAACACTTTGTTGTAATAACCTGGCATCCCGTGATGCTCACCTTCTTGACAAGGCCATTGAAGACAAAATAGGTGCAAAGCAAATGTGGTGAAGAAAGCTGATGGTGCTGGCTAACAAAAGATAGAGCTTCTGGGGTCTTAAAGGCTTGAGGACAAACAAGCGGCCATCTAGCTGAGAAGCAACAAAGGCCACATGGAAAAAGCACACCAGTCTGTGTGATCATGAGGTGTCCTGTTAATGGGATTAGGTATCAGGCATTAATGACCCAAACCAAAAATCATTAAGTGTGAATGAGGGGGAATGCAGAGTGGAGACCCAAAGCCCATCTGTAGACAAGTGGATATCTTCTTATTTTTTTAAAGATCTTTACACACACATCAGAACTCAACACAAACTATTTCAGTCCACCTCCCTCCTCTTTGTGATGAGGAGAGTCTTCATGGTAAATTCCTTCCTATAATCCAAGAAAAGGCCTAGTTCCTTGTTACTTAATAAAGATTTTTCTGGCACCCTGCCTTCTGTAGAACACACAGGCTTGAATCTGGAGAGGGATGTATCTGTTTGTGCTGCTGAGTCACTGACTTGAGCGAAGGAAGAAGGGAGGGGGAGCAGGAGCTTTCTGTAACAGACTCTGTTAGTTTGATCTTGGCATGCCAAAAATAGGCCACTAGATAAATTGTTTGGGATGGGGTGGGGGGACCTTAGCACTGGGAAGACACCTTCCCCAAGTAAGATTTGAACCTCTAAGTGCTTAACGCCGAATTGGTTCGGTTCTCTCACAGAGAGCTGAAATTCGCCTTATTTTAAAGCTTTTAAAAAAATTCTCTCTTGTTCTCCTCAGGGAGGTAAAAGTGAACAAACACCTCCAGCCTCAGCCTTTTAAAACCATCCCCCAAAGGCCTTTGATGCTGGATTTTTGTCTGGGGGGCAGACAAAACTTTTGGGGATTCTGGTAACTTCGGGGTGACCTCGGCTGGTGCGCCAGTGACAATCACAAGAGCTCCTTAAAGAGAAAGCCTTGAAGCGTTGGGTTCAAGATGCCTGGAGATGTAAACCCAATGCGCGTTTTCTTTTTCTTTGACTTTCCTCCGCAACCCCTCCCCGCAACCCTGTGACACCCCCTTTGACAGCTCAGCAGTTCGGATGCCAACCACTGACGGCGGCGCTGGCCGGTGAGTCAAGGAGCGGGCACGGAGCCTGAGTCACTGCGGGGCCTCCCGGAGCTCCCGGGAACCTGCCCTTCCACCCGCACGGGCACCTGCACCTGCACCGGCGGGTGGGCGGGAGCGAGCCCCGGAGAGGTCCTTTCGCACGTCTTCCTCGAGGAACGCAGCTTTGACAGCCCGACCTCGGGCGGCGCACGGGCTGCGACCCGGTAGTCCGAGCCTCAGAGGGGGCTCTGTGATGGCGGTGGCTGCAGGGCCCCTGGGCAGCAGAAGAGGGCCTGTCCGAGGGCTAGGTTGGCATCTAGAGCGACAGAGCCTCCCGCGGCTACTAGAAGTGGCCCCTGCAGCACCCACGCGGGGACCCCTCATCTAGTTGTCCACAGACTCATTCCCCCCACCCTCCGGCCCTCGGGGGGCTTCGACGCGGGGGCGCGGCGGTGCGTCCCTCAGACGGCACTGTGAACACTTTGCACGTTTGCTTTCTTACCCGCCCTGCTCTCGCGTCCACCACGCAGCTCCCTAGAGCACGCGCCCGGCGCCCCGGGCTCGGAGCCGCGGCCGCGGGGCCAGGGGCCGGCGCGGGGGACCCGGACGGGACGCAGCGCGCCCTGCGGCCGCGGCGGGGAGCGCGCGCGGCCCGAGCTCCGCTGCGTCGGGGCCGCGGCCGCCCGGCGTCGGAGGGCTCAGCGCGCACGCGCACGCGCGCCGCTCCGCGCGGCCCCCGCGGGCTCGCCCCTCCCGCGGGCTCGCCCCTCTGGCGCCCCGCCCGCGTCACCCCGCCCTCGGGAGAGGGCGGCGGGGCTCAGGGAGCGTGCGCGGGGCCCGCCCCGGGCGCGGGCGGAGGGGAGAAGAAGGGGAGCGCGCGGCGAGCAGCCCGCAGAAGCCGGGAGCCGCGCAAGAGGACGGAACCCCACCCGCCAGCCTGCCCGTGCCGGTACGGGGCCCGCGGGCCGCAGGCAGGGGCGGGGCGGGGCGGGCGGGGCCTCGCGCCAGCGGGACCCCGGGGCGCTGGCGGGGCGCGGGCGTCGGGCCCGCGCGACCTCGGTCTTTACGAAACTTTGTGCGGGGCCCGTGCACCGACTCGCTGCTCAGCGGTTCTCGGAGCCTGGGCACCGGCACCACGGGGTGGGGGTCAGAGGGGCTGCAGACCCTCTCCCTCCGAGGCTTGACACCCCCGCCCCGACTCTGCTGTGGTTCCTCATCCTCGGAGCTACCCCCCTGTGGGCTACCCCGTCCCCTCGTCCCCTCGCCTTCTGCCTGACCCTTGGGCGCTCCGCCCCTCCCTGGCCTCCGCACCCCCCCACCCCCCCGCCGGCCGCGTGCATCTGTCTTTGGTGGTGTTTGTTACCTTAGAAAACAACTTGACTTTAAGCGATGCCAACTATTCAACTTGAGTATTTCTCCGCGGCGGCGGGGGACTGGGGTGCACCGTGCTAGCCTGTGCCTCTGGATTGTGTGTGTGCCGTTGGGGTGCTGTCGCTGGCTTAAGTGAGTTGTATAACTCTATTTTATTGAGGTGGATGTTGCCCTTGCTTGGTCCCGCGCCGTGTTAGGGCATCACAGAGGAAGTGAGGAGGGGCTCGCAAGTACCGCTTCTTCTGTGTAAGGCATTTAAACATTTTAAAGATATGTCTAACCACCCCCCAGCAGGTCCTGAAGGCACGTTCCAAGTGCTACCTCGTGAGCTGTTCTGCAGTTTTATGAGAGATTGATGGGCAGGGAGAGGTGTACTGTCCGGGTTTTCAGATGTGAAAACGGAGGCGAAGAGCTTGTCCCTGGTTCTTTGCGAAGCTTAAAGGCACTCGGATCCAGAGCTTTTAACCCAAAGTTTCCTGGATTCCCTGGTCTGGAGGCCACTCAGCAGTATAATGGAAAATTCAGGAGCCCCCTCCCTGAGACTGTACAGATCAACTGAAAGCCTTTCGGGTTAGTCCTGCAGGCTCCATGCCGGGGACTCAGCTCTGCCATTAAGTTACAACTGCTCCGTGCTTACCTCTTGGCTCTTTAAAACAAGGGAAACAAAGGTTTTGTGTTCTTTGCAAAGTTAAGTGAGGCTAGCTGGAAGCTTCCCTACCTTGAATATCTCTGGGGTCCCATTAGACTCACAAGGAATGAGGCTCCCCTCCAGGCACACTTGAGAATTCACTTCAGGCATAAGCTTGGGGGTGGGGTGGGGAGGGGGACAGGCCCCTCACCCTCTGCCATGGGCTGAGGAGTGTTGGCACGTTGGCAGGCAGGTGAAGGTATGAAGGAACCTGCACGAGGCAGTTTGACACATGGGCCCTCTTCCTGCCTCCAGCTCTGACTCATCTTCTGACGCTTGGGGGAGGAGAGGCAGTCGCCTGATATATTTGTCTTTCTCCCATAAAACGAGAGCCAGTGTTCCTCATTCCCAGTCTGTTGAACGCCAGTGTCTGTGCTGAGTTCTCCTCTGACATCTTGCATACTGGTTGACAGCAGGTATGGATTCTTTATTATTCTTAGTAGAATGAGACAAATGTGTATTTGTATTATAGAAAACTAGTCAGGTTTATGAGTCTAGGCTAGGGAATCCATTGGATTCAACTGTAGCATTTTTAAAAAGATATATTAAAGGGAGGAATCTGTGTTTGATGGATTCTCTTGTACTTAGAACTGTAAAGCGAGGTGCATTAAAATGATGCGTTTTCCCAGTCTTATAAGAAACGCTCTAATTGTTCCGTGTGAAACATTTATAGCTTCACTGATAAGATTAAAACCTTCTTTTTGAGCATCTTTCCTAAAAGTAACAGCCTTATGTTTATCAGATTGTGTATATTCTTTTAGACTTTTTTTTACTTTTAGACTTTTTAATGTCTACTTTAAGACTTGCCTATTTGCAAAAATATTTTCTAGAGGAAATTATTTTTAAACTGACTGGCCCCGTTCATAGAGATTTTGCTTCTTTCCTGAACAAGTAGCATGTGTTTTAAGTACAACTACCTGTAAAGTTTTTTTTTTCTTTTTTTTTTACTACCTGTAAAGTTTTATCAACCCTAATAGCATAGTATTTATTAACCCTGATTACATAGTATTTCCCGGCGCTACAGGCAAATGCAGACTCCTTTAAAACAATTTTGAAGCAGTTGAATTATTAGGATCCCAGGCTTTAATCTCAATTGCAAGTGAAAATTTAACCCAGCTAGAAACCAAAACCTCCAGGACTCTACTGGTCTTCTTTTCTTTGCTTATAAGGAGGCACCCAAGGCCTGGAGAGTTGCTAAAGCAACAGCGTGCCCGGGTGTAAACTTACAGAGCTAACATTGAAGATGGCAGCTTTAGTTATTTATGAAAACTCCTCTGAGAGGAAGACAAAGGATGTTTATGTGGGCACAGTTCAAATCAGTAATTTCAGGAACTGCATGAACTAGAACAAAATTGTGTCTGGAGTTGATGGATTTATTTATTCAGGGTTCTTTGAGGACTTGGACTGCGCTAAAGGCACACCAGTGAACTCTGGAACGGCAGGTCCCTGACCTGTAAAGAGGACATGCTCTCTCCAGGTTGACTAGACTTGTAATGGTCCTCAGTTCCTGGATATCAACCCTGTATTTACCTCACCTTTTAAAATTACAATGCACAAGAGAGGGCAGAAAACATAAATGGGCAATTTAATGAATTATCTGAAGTCAACCGGGAGTGTACCATCTTACAGTTCAAGAAATCCACACACACACCCCACCCCCCACTCTACCTGAGTGACAACCTGTTTACCTCCCAAGAGGTAACCTAGC
The DNA here is from genome assembly GCF_050624435.1 of Tenrec ecaudatus. Lineage (NCBI taxonomy): Eukaryota > Metazoa > Chordata > Mammalia > Afrosoricida > Tenrecidae > Tenrec > Tenrec ecaudatus. Next base: position 119,630,404 of record NC_134539.1, on the reverse strand, counting down.
TAGGTAAACTTACAGTCACTTTTAGGGGAATTGTTTTCAGTCCTCTGAATATAAACCTCTAAACAGTATAGTTATTTTCCTCCCTTTTAAAGACCTTTGTGCAAGTACAACCAATAATAGGTATTCTTTTGGATTTGATTTTTTTGGCCTTTAGACCAACATCATATCTGTTTCTTTCATGTTTCAGTTTTATTTTCATTTAAGTTCCTGCAGCATTACATTTTAAAGATTGATTTTTGTCTTTGCCTACAACCGTGGTTAGTTTTTGTATGGACATACCACGCTATTGATCTGCCCCCTCAGTGTGTGTGGCTTGGGGCACTAAGGTCATCAGACTGCATCAGCTGGACCTGCTGTCATCGTTGGCATCTTTTGTGCAGAAGGCCTGTTCTTCAAAGGGGTTGTTCCATTTACATTCCTCCAGTGGGGTCAGCCTTGAATTTATAACCCACTGGCTTTGTTGTTTAACCACAGAGCACTAGGATGTTTCTTGGGTGAATGAATAAAGTAAATGTCACTTGGGTGGTCTGATCCATGGAGTTCCAGTGTATTTGTGCTTAACTGTCTCATTTGGACCAGCCTACCACCCAAATGCCACTGAGATGGTTTTCCCCGGGGTTCGTTTGCAAACTGCCCGCTAGCATCCTTCCGGTTGCTCCTTGTGAAATAGACAAAGGATTATAGGGAAGTTTAAATATGCAAAATGGAATGCTAAGGTAAAAAGCCTGGATTACTTTAGGTGTTTTAAAGGTGTGAGTTAATGTCGCCTTGGAGCCACCTGGATTGCCTTAACTTGGTGATCTGCATTGTGCTCCTGAGAGCTTGTCTTGTACCCAGACCCCAAGGTGCAGGCCAGGAGTGTTGGCTTAAGTGTGTGTGTGTGGGCAGGAACCCAGACCAGTCCTGGCCAAATTATATTACCTCTGGAAGCTGGAGACTCATATGCTTACACGCATGCCACTTATTTCCCAAGAAGCAGTGAGCATATTTCATGACTCAGAATTCCTCAGCAATTCCCGAGTACCCACAGCATCTCTGTGATGGGAATGAATGGCCATTTTTACCAACTGGAAAATGAGCCTGAACCTGCTCTCCCAGCATCCCTTTGTGACAGCACAGACTGTTTGGTTTGCTTTTTGAGCAGGCTTTTGTGAGGTTAATTTTGAAGTAATTTAACTCATGTGCCATTTTGCTGGCTGGATTTACCTTGTGTGTGGACACTAAATTCAAATATGTGTTGTGTAGCTACTGTGTGCTAACAGCCCACTTTTGAGAATCATGTCGGCCTCCACAGTGCCTTCAGGGGATCATGAGCAGAAGGGCAAGGAAGGAATCGTAGACCCACAGCGAGGAGGCCGCTGGGGACTCCTTTTTTCTTCTTCTGTACTTCTTTACAGCATCTTGCAAAATGGCTACATTGCTTAGTTTTCAGTTCTTATTTACATAAATCATAAATATTCCTGTGCTTATTTATTAAAGCCCCCACCCCCAGGTTCTCAAATGCATTACTTTAATAAAACTACTTATACATATAAATTAGAAATTTTTAAGAAAAGCTACCCTCAGGAAAAGATAAGAACCCTGTCTGAGTGCCAGGGGAGAAACCCTGTTTGTGTTTTTTGATAGCCTGGGGCTTCCAGGAGGAGGTATCTACCCAGCAGCTCCAGTAACAACCTATTACAGGAACAGAAGCCTGGGTGCCAGGGTCATGGCCAGGCCATCATATGAGGCCCATGGCCCACACAGCTCACCCCCACACTTCCCAGTGTCACTTGCAAATTGTCCAAGTGACCATCTGCCCTGTTTGGTCACCCTTTCCATACCCTTTGCCATCCTGAAGTCCGAGGGGCCAGAAAAGTGCTTTGAGCATTTATGTGCGACTACGGAGCGTCTGTTTCTGTCCCTGCATCCTTTCCCCACCAACGCTGATGGCAGAGTTTCCAGACTCATCTTTGAGTTTGTGGGTATACACGAGGAAACTGGAGAGCGCGCCCGTGGAGCACCGCCTTCCCCGTCTGGAGGAGCGGTTGCACAGGTGACCCTGTCAACCTGCCTCTAAGCCACTCAGCGCGCAGGCGTGCAGAAGCATGTGGTGGACTAGCCAGGTCCCCTGGCGACAGCTTGCGGATCCCGAATGAAGCCTGAGTGGACAGATGTTCAGAGGCCAGTGCATTCTCAGACTATGTGTGGATAGTAATTAAGGACAATTTTAACAATGAATGCGACACTGTTCCTTCAAGAGATGAAAGCCCTAGGAAATAACTAGGACCCTCTGCTTGTTTTACTCTTATTTAGCTCAAATTGAGATTCTTCCCTTTGCTAGAAGAGGGCTTGGAAACCTCTAATACCCCTCAATGCAGTAGGCTTGCTCTCAGTATGAGAAGGGCAGGTTCCCTCCATCCCACTAAAGCTGGTGCTCTCGACCTAATCAAGAGACTCAAGTGTTGCGCTCTTGTCCTGCGAACTTGATTCTAATTTCTATTTTTTTAAAGTAATAGTGAACTTTTAAGGACAGAGCTCTTGTGAAAAGACCTATTTCTGATGGGTGGACCTGCTTCTCAGAATGCACTTGTGACTTTGACACTTTTGCCTCAAACTCCAAATTACGTGGGTTCATTGCAAAGGTGTGATTTTTAAAAATTACTTTGTCTACATAAATCAAAGCTCACCATGTAAGCATGTAGCTATGAAACATATTTAATTTCTACCACTTACTCTTTGAAGTATTTAAAGTGTTACTTATGTGGGCTTTTGCACAAATTGGCTTCTAGTTATCATCAAACAAGTTTTAGTGCTGTGGAATTTCGCAGGCATTTTCTTAGTTCAGGTTTATCAGCCTTCCACACCCTCAAACCATCTCGTACCACTTAGGATTTTTAAAGATTGATATCTGCATTACAGAGAAGGCACAATCAGAAGGATCTTAGGTTCTTTAATTCCGTAATTTATCCTTTATAGGGGGTAGTCTTTAGATGGACTGGTCTGCCATGATCAGACTGTGTGAATAAACAGACAGCTCTGGTCCCCGTGGGGGCTGCTCACTTTCTGTGTCGCCCGGGGAAGCCTCCTCGCCTCCCGTTGTGCCTGGGTGCTGTCAGGGCCCACGGATGAGGAGTCTGCCTCAGCAGGCCCACAGGGGGATAGACTGAAGGGACTCCTAAGAGTGGTGCTTCTGCACTTTGGTGTGGCTATGGATCGTCTGGGATCTTGTTAAACTGAGGATCTGATTCCTACACCTCCTCAAGCTCCAGATGGTGTCCAAGCTGCTGGGCCGGACCACTGCCAGAGCAGTGATGGGCTGTGGAAAAGGATCTGTGTTCTCCAATGAAATAGAGGAGGAGGCGGCGCTTTAAAGACAATGCAGCATGCCTTAAGTGGATTGGAGGGGGAAACCTGACTGAGAATCCATGGGATACCAGCAGCAGACTCGTACTCTGCTTCAATCCTGTGCCCTCCCTGCATTATGATGGCACCCGAATATTACTCTTGAGTATGAGTCACCTAATTATCCCCATCTTTTATTGTTATTCAATTGTTTTTTATGTGTGTTGCTATAAACTGATACAAATCTCAGCATAGGGCTATGCACAATTACCTCTCTATCCCTGTCCCCGTTACTCTTACTGCCTAACACACACACCCCAAACGCAATGTGGTAGCGTAATAATTTTTATTGTCCTCGGAATTGGGCGTGGCATGGTAGGGACTTGCCTTTGCTCCACAACATCCAAGGCCTCACCTGGGAGAGCCAAACCTGGGTGACTGGACTTATCCTGGGATTTCCCCGACACAGCTAGTGGTTGATACTGGGACCTGAACCCCTACATGTGACCTCAGTTCCATTGGGGGTCTTCCACGGGGTTTGGACATTTTCACAGCAGGACAGCTGGGTTCCACGAGCTTGTGTCCTAAGAAAATACTGAGTCCGACAGTTTTATAACCTCTCCCTGCCATAGTTGTCAGTTCTGACTCATAGTGACCCTATAGGACAGACTAGTACTGCCCCTGTGGGTTTCCGAGACGGTAACACTTTATGCAATAGCAAGCCTTGTGTGTCACTCCTACTGTACTCTGTAGGTCGAGGCACTCACAGGGGTTTTGGCAGGTTCAAGAGTAGTATTTGATGGGAGGACTGTCAAAAGTCTCAGGGTAAGCGCACATGGGATGGGAGAAATTGTGGGCATCTCTGTCACATACACAGTACCACAATCCCCACCATGTAGCTAATCTTCAGCACATGTTGAATCCAGTAAGTATTGAATGGGTGAGAAGTACTTTAGACCCTGAGCGGGGAGGGAGCACTCTCTAGAACTGATTGTGATTACACAACTCATTTTAAAAGTGATTTAACCGTGGTGGTGGTGGGGAGATGTTCTAAAATTGATTGTAGTGGTGACTGTACAACATTTCTTGTCACCTAGAAGAATCTTGTGGGCATCTGCCAACAGCTTAGCTTTTTTTTTTCCTTTACAAATCTGTATAGATAGTTACTTTAGGGGAAGGGGAAAATGTTACTACACAGGTTTTTCAGGTGAAAAAAAAAAGACGAAGCACATTGTAGGCGGCACAGCGGTTTTACTCTTTGGGTTTTGATCGCCCAGTTGGCAGTTTGAAACCACCAGCCGCTCCTCAAGAAAAAGAATGGACGTTCTACAGCCATAAACAGAGTCTGGGGAAAACTCACAGGGGTGCTATGAGTCAGCATTGACTAAAAGGCAATGATTTGTTTGTTTTGGTTAGTATGTACTGGGACTCTCTCAAATTCCCAAAGCTAAAAATATCTTAGGTCATTTTATAGATGCTTCTCCAGCACAAATGTGATCATTTTCTGTTGACTCAGTGTGAGGACAGAAAGTTGTGCCTTAGTTCTTTGGCTGCTGATTCTCAGGCTTTGTAATGGCTGTTTGTGATGACCGAAACCCATAGTCGCCGCCCCATGGAGGGGGTGCGCCCCTGCTTCACAGATGCAGACAGCCGTGCTGTCCATGAAGCCATGCACCGCCCCATGTCTGTCCAGGGCAGGGAGCAGGCCGTGCTGATCAGCTTATGCTCCCAGATGACAGGCCCATCGAGCAGACATTAATCTGCCTTGTCCAACACTTAGAGCTTTGATGCTTTTAAAGGAGACCAGCATCATTTCTGACGGAGCAGTTCCTGCCACTTATCAAACAAGTGCACTCTGGGGCTGGTGGGGGACACTTCTCTCCCTGGCCCAGAAGGCACGTCCCTCCTACAAGTGTAGAACAGAACAATTCCGGAAGGCTTAGTTGCAAACCATGGACAGCGATTTGGACACTCAAGTCACCCTTGTTTCAGCACATGGACCAGTGTGCTCTGCGGGAGGGGAGTGTTCGCTCAGAGCAGGCAGTCCTGGCCCTCCAGTGTGGGTGGGTCAGCCTGCTACTTGTCATGGCTCTCCTTTCCCTGCCGCCCAGCACATATTGACTGAATCGAATGTGACCCAGCTGTGAGGTTTTCTTGTGACCAAGCTATGCTCATTCACCTTAGAAGCGGCCCACAGTAGGGCTGCTGGAAATGATCTGGGCCCAGTGCTGCCAAAGCCCCTCGGCTGCCAGGTGGTGGTGTCTTTTGTACTGGATGGCTGTACTAGTCCGTGGCCATGGCTCCCATTCTGGGCAGTCAGGAAAACTGGAGCAGCTGGCTCAGCCCAGGTGGGCCCAAAACATTCTATAAGCAGCATTTAAACAAGTTGTCCTTGTGCTGTGGAGGTGCTGGCTGGTGGGAGAGAGTGCTGTCGGTCGGGCAGAGAGGGAGGGCACAGCCGCCCTGGCCAGGCCCGTAGCACAGCAGTGCGACGCCAGGACACCTGGGATCTTTTCCTGGCTCCGGTCCGTGTTTCCTCCAAACTGTGATCAGTCTACCTTTTCTCAATCTTGTTCCCCTCAGTCTGTAAAAGGGGACAGGAGTGTTTGGGAGGAACAGCCCCGGATCTGTGCCCTCTGAGTGCTGGCAGGAGATTGGTGGGCAGCAGCAGGGAGAGAGCCCCGCGTCTGGCTCACTTGGATTCAGTCCCAAGGACCTGCAGACTGTTTTCTTTTCCCTGGAGCACCAGTTACCCGGTGGCTATTGGAGTGGTGAGAGTTGGTGGGCTGGCTCACCCATTACCCACCATTGGGCCTTGATGAAGACCTTTCTGAGGAGCCCAGGGCTCCCTTCCCTGGGGAGTGCCGGCAAGTGGCTTCCCCCATGCTTATTTGGGAGGCCACAAGGCTGAGTCCCTCTTAATTAGACAGTCACCAGATCAGCTCTTTGGAAATATGAGCATTTCCCACTTCCCCCACGGAGCAGGCCTCAGGCCTCCTGTGTTTAGCAAGGCAGCAGCGATCTTGCTGTCATAAAAGGGTGATAAAACTCACTGTCCTGGCTCCTAATGACTCTCCAAGAGTAATAGACACTTTGATGACTTGGAGGTCATGGTTCCTAGAGGTATACTTAGGTCAAAACTCATGAAGATCGGCTCCTGATCCAGACCAAGGGCTTTCGAATACACCACACCCTCAGTAATGGAGTATCCCTTGTCCCACCTGTTGAGGCTGAGGTTGGTTCTGGTGCCCCTGCACCCCTTGGGGATGCATTGGGGGAGCGCATATCTCAATGAGCACCGACAGTAAGTCAGTGTCATTGGTTACACCCAACTCAGAGCGACCTTATAGGACTGAGTGGAACTGCTCTTTGGGTTTGAGATAGTCTCATCTTTGTCCCTCAGATCAGCTGGTGGATTTGAACTGTTGACCTTACATTTAGCCTCGGTAACCCACGAAGGCTCTTTATAGACTATAAAACATTGCGATTTGAGAGTAAGAGGAACTGAATGTCTAAAATCTCAGGAAACTAGAAATTCTTCCTAATAGACATAATGTATAACAGTAAATATCTTTTTATCTCCAACACACAGCATGCAGTGGGATTCATCTTGGCTCTTAGAATCAGTAGAGCAATGGTTCTCAACCTATGGGTTGTGACCCCTTTGGGGGTTGAACACCTCTTTCACAGGAGTCACCTGATTCGTAACAGTAGTAAAGTGACAGTGATGAAGTAGCAACGAAAATAATGTTATGGTTGGGGGGGGGGTGTCCCCACAACATAAGGAACTGTATTAAAAGGTCGAGATGCGTGAGGAAGGTTGAGAACCACTGCAGTAGAGGCTGGTGGAGCGATTTAACCACACCCAGGGCAGGTCAGTACCACATGCTCAGTAATTTAAATAGATTTTTTTTTTGGAGACCACGGCCTTCAAATTGCCTGCAATTATTTCCACAGAAATGTCACATCACAGGTTACTTAAAGCTAATTGGATTTCTTAAGTGTTCAGATGTCACAGATATGGTAGGGACAGCTATTTTTAAGTAGACCACATCAAGTGTATCTGCTTTTTCCAGAATTTATCCAATTCAGTACTTTTTGTTTTAAGTCAGTTCACGAAATGCATAATTTTTGTTTGGGGAATGTTTTCTAAGTTCATCAAAATGCATAATTTTTGTCACGGAGTTGGTTCCAACTCATGGCGACCCTCTTTGGATAAGGAGGCACTGCCTGTTCCGCACCACCCACTGCTGCAGCCACTGTTGGCCCCTCTGCCTGAGGGGCTTCCTCTGCTCTACCGTGGTCACCTGCTGTTCATAGGGTTTTAGTGGCTGGGCCCTCAGAAGCAGACCACCCATTCCTTCTTCGTAGTCTCAGTCTGGAAGCTCCACGGAAACCTGTTCACCATGGGCAACCCTGCTGGACCAGTGAAATGCCAGCAGCCCAGGTTCCAGCATCACAGCAACACGCAAACCACCACCGTGCCACCAAATGACAGACAAGTGATGCATTAAGTACATCACATAATACTCATTTTTATACCTTTGTAAGGCTTTTATTTTAGAATTAGGTGTGTGTGTGGGGGGGGGCATCCTAGCTGGGGAAGTGGGCAAGAAAGGTATGCGGTATGAACGAACGTGCTTTTGGGAAGATCTGAATACTCCCCTCCCCCCCCAGTTACCAGGGACCACCTTCAACACGGACAGCCAGCTTGCTCAGGAGCCAAACCACTGGGCAGGTCTCTGTTTCCCCCCTTCCTGAAATAGGATGGCTGTTTCCTCTTAATGATTGCCAGAGTTAGCCGTACATTGATTTTCCGTATTGGCCTCTAAGGCTACTTTTCCTACCTGTTAATCGATAGGAAGTGATTTGTCCACATCCTTGAGAAAGAACGCCCGCTATTATAGAAAACGACAATTTCACAATGCTTTCCCCTTCCCGCTCCACAAACCCTGCAGAAAGCTGCGGCCAATCAATGCCATTTAAGGTACTGACAGAGGTCTGTATTTTGCAGGAGGAAACTGTAATTTGTGATTCCTTGGCGGAAGGCAAAAACAAACACCCCACTCTGGTCTTGCTTCCAAGGATGCAAGTGTGATTCCTGGCGTCTTCATGAGCTCCAGAGGCCACAGCACCCTACCACGGACTCTCATGGCCCCGCGGATGGTGTCCGAGGGGGACGCAGGAGGCATCGCGCAGATCACCTCCTCCCTCTTTCTGGGCCGAGGCAGCGTGGCCTCCAACCGGCACCTCCTCCAGGCTCGTGGGATCACCTGCATTGTTAATGCTACCATTGAGATCCCCAATTTCAACTGGCCCCAGTTTGAGTATGTTAAAGTGCCTGTGGCCGACATGCCTCATGCCCCCATTGGGCTGTACTTTGACATGGTGGCCGACAAGATCCACAGCGTGAGCAGGAAGCACCAGGCCACTTTGGTGCACTGTGCGGCCGGGGTGAGCCGCTCGGCCTCTCTCTGCATCGCTTACCTGATGAAGTACCACAGTGTGTCCCTGCTGGAGGCGTACAACTGGGTGAAGGCCCGGAGGCCTGTCATCAGGCCCAACGTAGGCTTCTGGAGGCAGCTGATAGACTACGAGCGCCAGCTCTTTGGGAAGGCGACAGTTAAAATGGTACAGACACCTTATGGCATCGTTCCAGATGTTTATGAGAAGGAGTCGCGCCACCTGATGCCTTACTGGGGAATTTAATGCTACCAAAGCTGCATCAGCAGCCCCTGGCGCAGGCTCAGCGCCTGCCACGCACCGGCTGCTCCCCGCCCCCTCCGTCAAATGGGCAACTTCCGGTTCTCCTTGAAGTGATTTTACACTGGGTGTTCAGATTTATTTTAAGAGCTAGAAGGGAGGGGAAGGACAAGGGGAATGCATACATTGCTAGTACCATTTTTTAAACTAACATTTTGGATAGTGTTTATGAAACTCTTTAACTGGCTTTTAATCATTTTTAATCATTTGAACAGTTTATAAACTGTTGAGTTTTGCATTCTTTGGAATCCTGGGTCTTTCGGCATCGCTGCAGGTGTGGGAGGGAGAGTCTTGAAAACCCCTTTCTGTGGGCCCCTTAACTCTGTAGAGACCAGCTGTGCCCAGGCTGCTGCCCAGACCTGCTTAGGGAAGACAGGCACCAGCTTCAGTCTCTATTGGTTTGGCCTTACTCTTTCCTTTTCCCTCTCTTATTAACTGTTCAGTCAGAACCTTTGTTAGTTAGCTGTTAAGAAATCACAATGAATCTGCTGCAAAAAACCCTCTTGGAATCAATGTATCCCAGGACTATATTAGCATTATTTTTAATAAATCTATCTGCTTAACATATCAGCGTTTTTATTCATCAGAACTGCAGAGTGTGTGTGTGTGTGTGTGTGTGTGTGTGTGTGTGTGTGTGTGATGGAAGAATATGGCTGACAGATGAAGAATGCTACAGAAACCCAGCTGGTTCCTGTCAGCCCTCCTGGTGCCCTTTCCCTGGTGGCCTCGGCCATGAGGCCCCTGGGAGCTCCCTAGCTCACTCCTGACTCCCAGGTAGGGGAGCTGCTGCCACAGAACTTCCGTGTTCTTCATTTTTGGGAGGGGTTGTACTCTGCGTACTTGTGGGATAATTTCCCAGGGTGTTGGCGCGGTAGCAAGAGGCTACAACTAGAATGCTAGTAGATGCAAATCAGTTATAGCCCATGTTTTACCGGAGTCGGTGGCAATGTTTTTCAGTACACATGTTTGCCCACTTTTATAAAACGGTTGCCTAAATAGGGAAATTAGAATAAAGTTATGAATAGTTTTTATGGGAAATCGAGAACTCAAATGCTGCATCAACATGATCAAAACCGGCGCGGAAACCGCCTCTAAGTCAGGTGGCATGAGTGGTTTGGGATCGGCTCCTCACCCCAGCGCTGGCCCCTTGAACCCAGCCAGCGACGGGCGGGCTTGGTAGCGGGAGTTCCCTGGAGCAGTCCTGGTACACATACTTGGCTGTGACGGAGTGTTGTGAGCACTTGGGGAGCCTTGAGGGCTTTGGCCCCTGCTCATGGGATGCGCATCTGCAGTCCAGCCAGGAACGGCCCGAGTGAAAGCCCAGAAGCCGAAGCGCTCGTCTCTCTGTCTCACTCTCAGTGGAGTTTTGTTTAGAACAAGCTAAACATTGGAAATATTTTATAGGCTAACCTTTAGCATGTCTGAACATGCCACAGAGGGCCACTGTTTATGAAATAAGTAAAACCTTAAAATACACATGTTAACTTTCACTCAACACAAAAGGTACCCAGCCCACTTCCACAGCCCCCATAGGTGAATACAGCAACAGCTACAAAGTAATGAGGCTTCCCTGTCCATGAATACTTTTTCGAAGTCACATGATGATCACATCAGAAAACAAATAATGGGATCAAGGAACACTTGTGTTCTAGTGACGTTTTTGTAAGAAAAGTATTGATGAAGTGACATCTTCACCAGGAAGCTGGACTTGGCCTCGTGAGAAGAAGCCTCACCACACTGCTACACAATGAGAGCAACATTTGCTGAAGTGACAGACAATACCGGTGCCAGCCTTCGGAACAGCAGGCGCCTTTCAAAGTGGCAGGGCCTCCATGAGTGGTCACAAGGGCGGCTATGACAGAAGGCGTTGGGAGGGTTTGTTGTGGGCCCTAATGCACAGCAGGTGCCCCAACTTTTCTGTAATGACATCTCTAAACAAAACAGAGAACTCCTACACAAAACGATCTCAAAGATGCAACCTTTATGGAAGGCTAAACTAGTCGTCACGGGGAAAAACCCCGAGCCAGGTGATCATATCCTAATATGCCTCTTCTAAAGCACGTCCAGACAAAACCTGCACACCAAGTTCTAACATTTGAAAAGGCAAAATACAATATCAAAGAGAAGGAAAAGTGTTCCTTAATCGCAATACTCAAGCCATGGGGGGAAGCTGCCTAACACAATACGAGGTATGGGAATAAGTAACCTTGGTTACTGTTTCCAAGGACACTGGGCTCGGCTAACAGGAGAGAGGGTGAAGCTGAACGTAATACCGAGTCATTTGAATGAACATGTACAAAGAAAACTAGCACACTGATATCCCATGCTCTCCGAATCCTCACTGGTCGGACGTCGGGGCACATTCCCTCTCATTACACAGATATACAAAGGAGTAAACAGTCTTCTTCGCAAAGGCTTTTTGTTGGGGTCTGCCGAATGTTCATTCTTCTCGCACCTTTTGCGGAAGGACTAAGCCTATCACACAGGTCAGCAGACATTTTATTTGAGGCATTCTGGAATTGACGCAGGAATGCGAACCAACATGGTTAACAGGTGAGCACATAGTTTAAAATGTCATTGATCCAGGCCACTGCCACTGAAGAACAGTTCATAAAGCATTTGCAAAACAAAACAAACCCCGCTCAACATGTCAGGAAGACGGGGCAGGGGCAGATCATGTTATCATGACTCCATTGTGGGAGGTGAAGCCGATTAGAAACCTGCTCAGAGTCTGTCTGGTGCTGTGAGAAACCCTGGGGCTGCTAGGCATGGAGCGGAGCTCCGAGGTGCCGGCACGAGCCTGCTGGAAACCAGCCTCCTGGACTGTCCACACCCCACGCTGCCTGTGGAGGGGAGGGCCGAGCCTGCACAGTGGCCATTCAGAGACAGCTGTCTTAGTGATTTAAGAGCGAGTATGAAAGAAAACATTTCTGCCATCAGCACTTCCCGGTGCATCTTGGCACCTGACAGGTAAAGGAGGAGCCTCATTAAGAATGGCTTAATGAACTATTCGCACCTTTCCTGGAGAAGAGGGAGGCAAGAAGTTTAAGAGGGGCCAAGGTGGTAGTCCCTCAAGTCCGGTCCTGAGACGGGAAACTAATGATGTTCAAGCGACAGGTATGTGGGCAGAACCATCCTGTCTGGCTCACAACTGAAACCACGTCTAGGGCAGACAGCCCAAAGTCACCCAAGCAAATACGTACCACTCAGGATCTCTTCATAGAGCACATTCTTGACATTTGGAGACACAGTTTTCTAACAATGGAATGTCCTTCCAACTCTGTCCGCAGTCTGCTGACATTCTGACCCCCTCTCCTGATTTTATGCATTCAGCTTAAATCAATTACAAAAATGATTAATCTAGAATTAACACATCATATAATAGTTCAGCCATATCAAGGAGGGTTGTGCACCCATCGCCACTATCAACTCTGGGACCATTCCATCCCACTGTGTCCACTGATGTTAGGCATTCAATTCTAATGGCAAGACCCTTCCCTACACCTCACCTGAAAGTCGGGCCATTTCTGAGAATTCCCTCCCGCTGTTTCTAAATCACACACCTCTATGATCAACGGACATCTTACCATTCTCCTCACAGGGCCGGGAACTCCATCTTCTAACCCTGAATGGATTAACAGCTCTTCTCTCAGAGAGAGACTGCACAGACAGGCAGTGTTGGTCTTTCTACAGTTCTCTGTGGAGATTTGGAGAGAAACCCCTGAAAAGGTATTTCAGCCTGTTGCCTTTCCACACCTTATCTGAAAGCCCTCCCTGTTCCCTGTCTGTGGTTTGTGGGAGGTCAAGCAGGCGGCTGGCTTTGAGTCGGGGCACCTAACAGAAAAGGCCTGCATCCCGAGACACCAGGGCTGGGGTGCTCTGTAAAAGGAACTTTCTTCTGCAAAGCTACTGTGGATGTCTAGGGAAAATGTTTCTTGAGCCTTGATAGCTTTAGAAGTGAGGGGGAAAGATGTAACTGGTTCAGCTGAGACAGTGGAGTTGAGAAATCTGCCTACACCCACCAGCCACGGTCCAATGGCGAGAAGTAGACGTTTCCTACAAAAAGATAGGATCCATGTTTCATCACATTTCCCCTGTTTATTCATTTCATACGGTAACAAACCAAGTGCAGAGGAATGCACCCTACTTCACAGGAGAGGAAGTGTCCTAGCTATAAATAAGCACTGGCTTTGAAGCAGTTTTGCCAGTTCCATTTAGACAATAATTTAGTTTTCTTCAAACGTCAATTCTTCACAGTTTCAATACTGCAGCAGCAATTGTTCCTTAGATAAAAGACACAGTGGCCCCTGTTCTAAAATGCCCTGTGAGAACTACTAAATGACAGCCAGCAGGCTTCTGCTGCCACATGCATCTTGGGCAGGGTGCTCTTATCTCCCTCAAAGCCCAAAGGCTGGCAGTGGAAAGGAGGGGCCAAGTTTGCTGCAGGATTGACACAAATCACGCCAGATTCCCCCACCGCCCTGCCTTTGGGGGATTCTTCCTAGAAATGGGCTTCGGAATCAATACTTGCATTCTGTTAATTTGGTCCTTGTCATGCCCTGGGGTCCGATGGAAAAACAAAACAAAACAAAAGCTGGTTGGTGCTTCGGAGGGGAGCTTTTCAGAGCAAATCAGGAAGGATAAGACCAGGAGGTTTGGGTTCAACGCAGTTGATCCAGAAGTTGGCACAGCTGGCATGATATTGGTGCCCTCCATATGCCAGCTTGAAACTGTCTGTTTCTGAGTTGAATGCCTGCCAGACATAAACAGAGAGGAGGGACAGTCAGACTTATGCACCAAAGTGCTCACCAGCGACCAATATGGAGTCTGCTCTCTGCAGCGTCGCAGGCCAATGTGACGCGCACACAAAAGCTAGGCAAGTGGCTACAGGTACCCAAGGGGAAACGTCTTTGCTGCTGAATTAAAGACACAGAAACCTTTACCATTAACTCCAGCTTCAGCAGAAGTAAAACTGTTCTTAGAAAAGGTAGACCGAGGCTATGGTGGGTGGGGCAGTTCATGACAAAGGGACTAAAACTGCCATGGGCTATCGGTGAATTTCTCCCTCACTTCGGAGAAAGCTTCTTTCCACCAAAGGATTAGAACATGTAATCCCTTAAATGTCTGCATTTATTCAAATTTCTGTGGCCAATGACCATCCTCTGATCAAAGGAAAGTTGTGAGAGGAGTAGGGAGCAACAATACAAGCTCATGAGGGCCTAATGCCAGAGGGAGCTGATAACGAATACTGCACAAGCATGAAGCTCACACAGGTGTGGGGTTTACCCAAAAGGAAGGAACAGCCAGCACCTACGAATTAGCTCCCAGGGAGGAATGCTTAAGGGTCGATAAGAGTGAGCCAGGGACCAGTGGTTCAGACCTCAGCCACTTGCGCACTACAAATACATAAAGCAAAACGGAAGCAGAAAGAACTGGGTTCTGTGTGTTGGAGAATCCACACCCTGAAGCTGTCTAGCTCTGATCCTTCTGGGCCCACCTACAACTTCCAGAAGTTGCTTGCTCTGTTGCCCTGTTCTTCACAGAAGTGCACGGCCAGAAGCCCAGGATGTGAATACAGGCATGCACACAAGACAGGAGTGATCCACAAAGACATGTTAGTCCGTCAAATCAAATGTTATGCGAACAGAAATGACTCCGCAAAAGATTCATGATTGGAATAGTTCAGAAACGGCAGCGGAATCATCCGACTTGCCTTTCACAATCAAAATTAAGAAGGAGATGCTAAGGTGATGTGTAACTGGTTCATACTTTTTTAGGATGTTCCTCTGCAGGCTTCTCTTCTTTCTGAAATAACGTTGAAACCATAAGGTCAACACAATTCCCAGCACAGGACCTGCCTCTCGCCTCCAAATGAATCCTTCTCGGTTGAGCTTTTTCTCTTTCTCTCACCCCCACCAGGGCGAGGGCTGCAGGCCCAATGCCAACAATGCTTGTTAGAAACAGGACCACGGCCCTTCCCTACTGGCCGGAGGAGAGAACTGGCTGCTGGGGCCTCACACAATTCCACCTCTGGTCCCAGACCCGGCAGTGGCGTGGGCGAGCTGAGGCTGCCTTCTAGAGACTGTTCGAGAATTGCCCTGCCACTGGCAAGAGGCGTGTGTGCCACTTACCCGGCTCCTGGAGTCCACGTTCAGCAGGCACACCCCACAGGCCAGCTCCTGAGCGTTTTTGATTCCAGGACGCAACATACAAGAGGAAAAATCCAGCGAATTTTCATCTGGCTGTGAGGATGACAAGACGAATGGGGAAGAATTCAGTGATTCCAAATGCTGGTGGCTTCACCTGTGAGCCACTCATCCCCCGAGGGTCCAGCTGCATCGCCAGTACTACCCCTCAGCTTCTCATCCACTTACGCTCTGGGTGCTAGGGATGCAGGCTTGATCAAGAAAGGGCCCCTGTCTTCAGAGAGCTCAGTCTAGAGGGGGAGCTGCGTGGCTGTCAGGTGATTCAACACGGGGCCACTGGAGCCATCCAATCTTGGGGCTTCAGACAGGGTGGCCAGGGCCCAGACAGGGAGCAAGGAGCTTACAGTTTGAGAGACTTCCTAGAATTGATGAGTATATTGGTTGAATTCTGAAGTAAGCTAGGAGAAGAGGTGGAGTAGGCTGAGATGGGGAGGGAGAACAAGCAACATAGACTGGGACTTCTAAACAGAAGACCAGGGGTGGCAGCAAGCTAGAGGATGAGAGGGACGCTTACACTAGAGCAGCGGTTCTCCGCCTTCCTCACGCTGCGACCCTGCAATACTGTTCCTCATGTGGTGGTGACCCCCAACCATCAAATTATTGTCGTTACAGCTTCATCACTCTCATTTTGCTACTGTTATGAATCGGGCAACCCCTGTGAAAGGGTCCTTCAGCCCCCAAAGGGGTCGACGAGATCCACAGGTTGAGACCTGCTGCTCTAGAAGAAGTAGACAACGAGGCTTTAAGAGGACTTGCAGAGATTGAGACTTTACCCTGGGGGGTTCTGACTGGAGTTGGACAGGGTTAGGCTTGTAGAAAGGGTGGATGCCTCTGGTTGTGGCATAAGCCAAAGGCACGGACTCTGTTAGAAAGCACGTGCAGCAGTGCAGGTGAGGGATACTGAGGACCAGAACTAAGGCGGCAGCCATGGTGAATGCAGATAAATGAACACATGTAAGAGAAGAGGCATTGAGACAGTAGCACCAAAGGACTGAATAACCTGTCCCATGTGCGTGGGGCGAACAGGCTAGGGCAACTGAGAGAATTCCTGTGGGTGGGATGTGAGAGGCGGGCCAGGTTTGGGAATGGAGTGAGCCTGGGGAGAGGAGTTCACCTTGCTACAAGCAGGACAGCGAGTTTAGTTTTTAGGGTTAAGGGGGCAGTTGGATCTACAGGCCTGGTGCTCAGGAGGAGAGATTTGGAAGTCGTTAACTATAGATAGTAAATAATAACAGCTAGTAAGTCCAGCCCTTGCTTGTGCTAAGTTCTATGCGAAGTACTGTATGTGGATTATTTAACCTCTTTCTTACAATCAATCTGAAATCTGGCGAGTGCAGCATCGTGATTCAGTGGGCAGGTACCATTGTCGGGAAGCTCAGTTATGGTACTTACAAGTTAAATACATGGCTACTCTGTGAGCCGGCAACTCCACACCTGGATTTATTGAAGAACAATCAACAATATGCCCACAAAAAAATCTTGTACCAAAAACGTCCATAGCAGCTTGACTCCCATTCGCTCACATTGGCAACAGAACAGTTGTCCATCAACAGAAAAAGGAGACACACAAACACTGGTATAGCCACACACGGGCACATCCCTCAACAAGAAAAGGCACATCGACAACACTGAGGAAATCCGACTGCATAACAATTGGGAGGACAGTCTCGCTCTGTTGCACAGAGACTTCCTAAAGAGGTGGGGCAGCTGGCGGGTTTGAACCTATGGAGCAGTCAGCAGTCCAATACTTACCCTGCACCACAAGGAACTTTTGAGGGGATAAAAATATCCCACATCACCATGGGGCTAACAGTGAGTCGGCAGTACAGATGATTTCAAAACTTCCCTTTTCTGCCAGCGACAATGAGTGCTCCTTGGCTGAATCAGGGACTAGTGCTCAAACGCAAACCCTGAAGAATGCAGCATCTCCTCCTGTAATGAGGAATGGGATGGCTCCACACACAGCATACCTTTAGGTCACTCTCTGCTCCTACCACGTTCTCCACCACTTTCTCAAGCCTAGATAACAATACAGCAATACTCAAGGCCAGATCGGTGGCACTTGTGGACCTCCATCGCGTCACTAGTGTGACATCACTTGGGAAGAAAGGGCAGTGGCACCATTACAGACCATTTCTACTCCAAGGAGACCAATGGGCCCAGTTTGCCCAGGCCAGTCGTGGTCTCAGCACTGTGAGCCTCATGTCCAGGGACATCCTTCAGTCTCTAGCAAACTGGGCAGTTGGTCACCTTGCCTCCTGAAGGCTCTAAGGGAGGATCTGTGTTCCTGCTTTTGCCAACACCTAGAGACCACGTCTTCCATCTTCAAAGCCAGAAGCATTTTATAATCAATCTGCTTCCTCAGCCTTTGTCTCCTGCCTCCCCCCTTTGATAAGGATGCCTGTGACGGACTACCTGGGCCCACTCAGACACTCCATTTCAAGATCCTTAGCGTACGCACACCGGCAAAGTCCCCTTTTACTGTGGAAGCTAACAGCCACAGGTTTCAGGGACGACAGTGTAGCCATCTTTGAAGTATCATTGTTCTACCTACAACATTTCTCCTTTCTCAGCTCAGGGTAGCCGTGTAGAACCCTGGTGAATATTTTGTCTCTAAAACCTGGTGAGAATTAGCAAAAATGACAAAAATTGGCAACCTTATTGAAAAATAACCTGCTCTGCCAGTATTCCACAGAAACTGGAAGTGTCCCGAAATGCACTGATTTCAAGTTGGAAGGTGGAACGAAGCATTTATACTGGACTGAGGATAATGCTGGAATCAAAGAGCTTGTGTGATTTTCAGTATACTAGAGATCTGGTAGTAAGGTGGGTACGCACTGGACTGCTGGCTGAAAGGTCAGCAGTTCAAAACCACCAGCTGCTCCGAAAGAGAAAGATGAGGCGGTCTACTCCCATAAAGAGTTGTAGTCTCGGAAAACCCACAGGGGCAGTTCTACTTCGTCCTACAGGGCCGCTTAGGGTCAGAATTGACTTGATGGCAGTGAGTTTGGTGAATTTTGGAAAAATCACTAGTGTTAAGACTCCTCTGTTCTCAGATCTTATATGGCAAAATGGATTCGATTTGATTTTCAGGATTGACCTTTTCTTTGTTCCAAGCCTTCTGCACTTTAATTTACATTCACAAAATAAAATCTTAGATAATAATTAACTTAGGAGCTGACATACAGGGCACAAGATGTCCTACAAAAATAGATGATTCTTTCTTCTTGAGAGACTATTCCTCCATCAGAACCCAGAAGAGACATTTTCTTCTACCACAAGAGGGAGTCTGAGTCCATGGATCAGTGGTTCTCAACCTGTGGGTCATGACCCCTGTGTGTGTGTGTTTGTGTGCACGCGCGCGTGTCCAACAACCCTTTCACAAGGGGTCGCCCGATTCATAACAGCAGCAAAATTACAGTGATGAAGTAGCAATGAAAATAATGTTATGGTGGGGGTCACCACACATGAGGAACTGTCTGAAAGGGTCGGGCATGAGGAAGGCTGAGAACCACTGCCACGGATAAAGGGACTGTGGATGGCAAAGCCTGTTGTGAAGCTTTGCCAGTGGAACTTCCAGCTTAAATAGCTACTTAAAGTGAGTTGTCAGGGAGTCAGCTCCGACACCTGGCGACCCCACATGTGCTAGAACAGAATTTCTGGCCTTAGCACCATGGCTTTGAGGCAGCACTCCAGTCTGGGACTTTGCCCTGGAAAAGGAAAGGCAAATGCCTTTCGATGTGATTCGCTTCATGGGGCTGTCACGGGAAGAAGTGAGGCTCTTTCTGCCCTTTGGAAGCTGGGAATGACCCTGTAGGCAGGAGAATGGCTTTTGAAACTCTGGCTTGGACACTCCAGTCTCACAATTTGTCAGGTTCAGGCAGGGTTATCTTCCTTGAGCCTAATTTCTTCAACTACAAAGAGGGAGAATGTACTCCTGACCTCAAAGGATTGTAACCAAGATTGAATAAGAATGAATGGAAATCATATAGGCACAACGCCCAGTAGGTCCCAGGTGCAAAATAAAAAATAATTATTGCTATCAGCATTATCAGAATCAAGAAGCCTGACAGTGGCATTTCGGTATTCAAAAACTCATCGATGGTGTGAAGGGCTGACAGCTTCGTGCACAACTGTAATCACACCCCTCGGGTTACAGTGTCCATGTTGGGGGCCTCTATACCACGGAGTCCCTGGAGTCTGTTGACTGAGCTACAGTTGAATTGAAACACAGATGTTGGTTGTATGTGGCGGTGGTCTGGAACCGAACCCGCTTCAGAGCTCACCCCTGCATAGAACAACACTTACACATCGGATGGGCTACCAAACCCAAACAGCTCTCTTGAAAATTAACAAAACCAAACTCCATGGCTTCTTTAAAAAGGCCTTGGCAAAAGTAATCCTTGGTAGGAAAAAAAATAATTGTACAGGGGCTGCCTCTGTGTCGCGTGATGACTAAGAAGGAACACGCGGGAACTTTCTAGAATAAAGAAAATACTCTGTATCTTGCCAGAGGTGTGGATAAACCCACTCAACTCACCCATCTGTGCATCTACCTCACTCCTTTAGGTGAGATGGTATATACACTTGTTGCTTTAGGAAGAAGTGTTCCCAGAGGTAGAATTCCTGAGTCAACTATTCTGAACTTTGAAAAGTCGGAATCCCGTTAATGCACTTAATTTTTATTGGGTGTTTATGCAGTGGCCAGCACTATGTTCAGACAAAGAGCCAAAAGATGAACGAAGTGTGGTCTTGGTCCCTCCCCTGGGAGTTCACAGTGAAGCAGTAGCACACTGCCAAACTCCTTCCCCAAGGGGGGTGGTATCAAGTCATATTCCCTTCTTAAGGTACAGCTCACCTTGATTCAAACCGACCAAACAAACTGAAGTTTGGCCAGGTTCAAGTCAAAACTTTGTTTTCATGTGCATTAATGTCCACCTGGTGAGTGGTGCCTTCTCTTTTATGAACTCCTCTTCTCCCTGGGCTGTTGCTCTAGTTCTTACTGATTTGGGGATTTTCTTCCCAAGACCCAAGACCTGTGCTGTCAGTCAACATCGCCACACTGTTTTCCAGTTTACCACTCACTCAATTTTTTCCCACACTTAGACTCCTGTTAAAATGCACTTTTGAAGTTATACCATTCTGCCTATATTGAGAGATATAACTACTTGATAAAACCTGTTCCTTTAGTTAACTAGAAAGTTATTTTAAAATATAATGTGGGTTCCATTAGCGTTTCCCCTCTGATTATATTACTAGAAAAAGTATCCGTCTCCTGAATTCTAGGCTTATATTACAGCTACAGTAAATCACGTCATTGAACATGTCTTCTTACCACTGATTGGCAGCCTCAAACAAAGACATACACTTCAGAAAATCAAACTTCCTGCCCCTTTAAGTTTCTGAGACTGTTACTGTTTACGGAAGTAGAAAGCCACATCTTTCTACCGAGAAGTGCCCAGTGGTTTTGAACTACTGATGTAACCACTATACTACCAGGGCCCCTACACTTTAGAAAGCAAGGCTTTTTGTCTATAGTACTTACTTGCAGGCTCTATCTTATCTTCCCTACTCTCACTTCCCTTTGTTTCACCAAACTCACACAGTCTTGAAGTTGAGTCTAATTCACAGTGACCCCTGTTGGACACAGTCGGAACTGCCTCCTAAGGTTTCCAAGGCTGTAACTCTGTTAAACTGACAGCCACAGCTTTCTCTCTCAGAGCAGCTGGTGGGTTTGAACCTTTGACTTTTTGGTTCACAGCCAAATGCTTAACTACTGTGCCAGTAGTGATTAAAAACATAACCCATCAATTGCCAACTTTAATAGTTAAGAAATACAACAAATGCAAGGTATCTAGCATCTTTAAAAAACCCGCATCAAACAAACAAACAAACCGTGTGGTTCAAAAGAGTATTAAACAAAAAGAATAACATGTCAATCATAGAACCTGACTGAAAGCTTCCAGGTTAGCTGACAGAGCTTTCTGATGAGTTTGTCTTAATATCAACTATAATTTTGATGTGTACCCGTAGGGTTTTTCTATCATGTCTCAAAATAAAAGATGAAACAACAACACACATATATATACACAAACAAACACAAAGCAAAAAACCCTCAGCAAACAAAAGGTTCCAGCAATAAGGAACAATACAGGCTTCCTGTATCAGAACAGGAATAAGGACACAGTCTTGCTCTCAAAGAGTTGACAAGCCAGTGGGCAAAAACAAGGAAACCCACAGTGACCAACAAGTGTGTGAGGTGCTATGGTAGAAAATCCATTTTGGACAGACACACACAGGAGCGACTGAAGGGAGCGTAGGATGACTTCCAAGGAAAATGAAGTACAGCCTCTGAGGCAAAAGCTGCCTAACAGAGAGGCAAGTGCAGGCCAAGGGCGGAAAAAGCTGGGATGTTCAGCTAAGGAGTTTGAACTTGACCCTGGAGACTATGGAGTGCCACTGCAGGATTTTAAATAGGATTCAAATGACATGATAATATTTGCATTTGAGAGAGAACAGCGTGGCCTTGGTGTGTAGAACAGCCTGACAGGCGATGAAGAATGGAACCCTAACCCTAGCTTGGAGGTCAGTTTACTGCATGGCAAGCACAACATTTACAGTTTATTATACTTGCTAACTGTTGGTGTTTGGAGACGCTATGCATTTTTTGCCAATACATTTCATATCACATCAAACGAGCATATTTTGTCTCTCAAAATATTTACACTTCATTTCTCACTCGATTGGCCAGAACCATACTGTTTTTAAAAATTACTGTATGATTGTAGACTATATATTGGAAAAATGAGTCTAAGGGAACAAAATAGGAAATAATTTAAGCTAAGAACTGAAAACTACAAAGGAGAAGCAACCTATTAACAGTGAGAGGATTTGCTATTTAAGATGTGCTATTGGGATGGCTGGGCACCTCCCTGGCTATCAGTACAGTGCAATAAGAACAGAGTCTTACCACATGGTTGCTATCTCGTTCAGATGGGCCACACAGTTAAATGTAAAAGAAGAAAAAAAAAAGAGAGGAAAATGGAATGGTATATTTATTCCAGCTGTAGAAGGAAGATAAAGTTTTATTAATGTGGAAATAAAGGATCTCATAAGAGACAAACGGGATAGGCATGAATATATAAAAATAAAACAGCTTTGCCTAATGAAATGTACAAAGGAACAGTAATAGAAAAATAAAGTAACGAATAAAAGGTTACTACCTAATAAATATTAAAAATAAAACTATTATCCCATAACAATTAAAAAATCAAAAAATAGATAAGGTCAATAACCATATTCCATTTAACAAAAAATCCAGAGATAACAATTTATATGCACAAGAAAGAGTAAATTATTATTTTGAATACTGCAAAGCCTTTTCAGAAAAGGACATGTAAGTCACAAACAACTTTAGGGAACGATACACTTGTCAAGCTCAGAAGTCTACAGGGAAAGCTAGAACATAGCTTATTTACATCATACATGCCGCTGGTATCACCGTCAACCAGTCTAAACTAGCTGCAAAGCCATCTAAGGAACCAAACATGAACCAGATATGCATTATGCATGTGTCTGTGTGCATACATGCACACAGTCTGACCTTGTACGAGGTCCATTTTGAGGAACATATCCACAAAAGAAGAAACAGTCAATTGTTTAAAGATATTCACAGGACTATTTATCATGAAAACAATCCAAAAGTTAATAAAAGGGAGCGGTGAGGCATGTTGGAGGAAAACCTGGTGCGTCACACAGCTTTTAAAAGGAGACACAGCAAACGCGAATGACTAAAAACAAAAGCATGCAAAGACATGCTTCATAAAGCATGCATATGTGATGTGCGTTAAGAAGGATGCGGAGAAAGTGAGGCTTTCCTATACTCTTCGTTCCTGAGGCGCAATCTGCACTATTCCACAAATGGGACAAGGGTCCTCATGCTCCTTTAGCACGAGCCAGAGGCACCTTCCCACTCCAGGCAGCGCCCTCACAGGAACACTGTCCCCTTTTCTAGCTTTAAGTTTCTGGGGGGAAAAACAGCACCTGAATTGTCCAGTGGGCTTACCGTGAGTGTGGCAAGTGACATGAAGCCGATGAGGTTATTCCACACTTTATCAATGTCCTTCAGCAGCTGCTGGAGTTTCTCACTGCACACTGCGGTGGCCTTGATCCCCAGCTCCACACGTTTGGTTACCCTGTACACCTCGACGACACCTGACAGAGTGAGGGTGTAGGAAGTGCGGAGAGTGAGAGAAGACAAGAGTGAGGCATTATTACTTGCTGGTTTCCTTTGCTGGAATTAAGCATTCCTGGACAGAGGCGATCTTACTCCACTCAGCCCCGTGGAGCTCTTACTGCAGGCTGTGGCACTCCATGAAGCAAACCACGGCTGAGCAATCTATTTCTGACCCATCGCCCTCTGTAGGGTCTCCTGCAGAGGGTCTCCACAGCTGTAAATCTTTATGGAAGCTGTCACATCTTTCTCCCTTGGCACTGCTGGTGCTGGTGGGCAGCCAAGTGTCTTAACCACTGTGTCACTCGGGCTAATAGATGTGGAATTCAAGTTCAAATTCCAGCTCTGCCATTTGCCAACCTTGTACCCTTGGGCAAGTCATCTTGTCTCTCTGTTTTCTCACCTGCAAACTGGGTCAACAGCTGAACTTCCTCAAAGGGTTCTTAAGAGAATTAAATAAGCTCATATCTGAATAGCTTAGAACAGTGACCAAAGAATAGTATTATGCAAGTATGCGTTCCCCTCCACCCACTTCTTAATGAGCCCATTTGTTTGAATTTGGGAAATCCCATTACACTGGCTGAAACATGAATATTCAAAGTTTAAGAGACTCTAAATGCCAATAACATCACAAAGTAATTAAGAAATATCTCAATCTCCTGAATTTCCAACGATTTATCTGTTCTGTGGCTATACATATCTTCCCACAGGGCACAGATGCAGCCTGGCTCTTACCCAGTGATCTCCGAGTTGTGGCTGATTAGTAATAGACACCAAGGCCTGTCCCATCCTAAAGAAGCCACTGTCACATCTCTACCTCCACCTCCACCTCCATCCTCACGCCCACGACCTTGTCTTTAAAGACTAGAGGAATTACAAGGGAGTCTTCAGAGTGGTGTATCATCAGCACTATGACTTTTTCCTCTTCCTGGCCTAGGGGAAGGGCAAGGGCCATTGTCACCTTTAGGAGACCTACCAGAGGGGTAGACCAGATTTCCCATTTCCTGATGGACAACTACTTAGGTGGTGGGGCTTGTTTAAGCAGGAAAGGAGGAACTCGACTAGAGTGAGTGGCAGAATAAAGGAGAGCTTGTTCACGATTCAACCACTGAGGTGCTGTGTCTGAGTGACCACTACAGGTAAGGTCCTATTCAAGGTGTCAGGGGCATAGTAGTGAACACAACAGAAATCTTGGCTTCCTTGTAGCTTCATTCTAATGGAGGGAGCATGGGAGACAGCAAACCAGAACAAGCTATCAAACATTAAGGGTAAGGGCAAGGAGAACAGGAAGCAGCGGGAGGGGCAGGAAGTACTGGTGAGTGAGGTGGCAGGAGAGGCAGGTTGGATAGAGGAGGCCAGGGAAGGTCGCACTTAGGTGATATTTGAAAACACATCTGAAACAGATTAGGGTCCACAGCCAAGTCCCAAGTTTAAGGAAGGTTGGATGCTGATCTGGACAGAGAGGTTTTAAATCAAATAGGGATGTTTACCAGTAGAAGCGAAGGAATCTGCTTGTGATCTCACACAAAGAATCCACACAGAGCATGGTCAGGCAGTGGTTGGAGACAAAATGATGTTCGGGCCTCACCTAGTTCAGACTCTGCTTCAAACTAGGATCACAGATGTAATTTTATACCATTGCTATGATGTGCATAACAGGGACTCTGGAAACTTGACCACAGAGACCTATGTTAAATAGCTGTTATTGCCTGTGACTGACTGAAGGGTCTTATCTCCAAATGCAGACACTACTAAGGGAAGCCCTCTGGGGTTTACGGGATCTAGATCAAAATAAGGAGGCCCTGAAAACAATGCAGTGTTGTGACTTTAAATAAGAAAAGTATAAAGGCACACACCTAATAAATACTCCATGCCCGGAGCTGACTGGATGACTTCTGTGCAAACAGTACTGCTACTGATTCCATTCAAGGTATCATTGGCCTTCTTGATAACCTACGAGAAACAAAAATCACATCACACATCGCCGTAGTTAACTGGGAGAATTCACTGCAAATCAATTTACTGTTAGCAGACAACTTAGCAAAATGCCAATAGGCTCTGTAAAAGCATGAGGAGCAGATATGTGTGTGACTATGCTGAAACAAAGCTGAGAAGTTACTTTTAACCTAAGAGAAACAATCTTCTCCTCTCTTCGGAAGACAGAAGACAGAGATCCCCCAACTTACATTATTTTAATACAGGCAGAGTGAACGGTGCCGCTTTGGTTATTTCTCAAACACAGTGAGATGAGGGAACAACAGAGCTAGAGTCTGCTGCTACATCTGTGAAAGAAGCCTTGTAAGATGAGCTCTGATTTTTTTTCACTGAGGCTATGCAAGGCCGGCAAGGTAATGCTCCCAAGTTTTCTTCTGTCTATTCAATGAACCAATCAGAAAACAAAATGGCCCAAGACGCCGCCTCTGCTATGGGCAGGACCATGGCACCACCAAGAGAGAAATACTCACATCCAGAGCACTCCCCAGGCAGCGCTGCCATTCATATGCGTATCTCTCATTCTCCTGTGAACAGTAGGGGAAAAACTGGGTTTTAAATGGGCATGCCCGGAATCCTTTATTTATGACTCCTATCAATTCGAAGGTCTCTGGAAGACACTGTTATTATTTAAATAATTTTAGCTCAAGCCGAGCTTATCTTTTTGAACTCACTACTGATTATTATAAATCACCAATGATTGTGACTTCAGAGCACGTAACTGCAAATCAGAGGGAAGCAGTTTATAGCAGTTTCCCTCTGTAAGCATTTTCCCCTTCTTCCAGTAACACCTAAAACCTTCCTTTGCGGGATTCGCCATAAAGGGGTCTAGTCTGAAAGTTCACGTCAAACCATTGGCTTTCTGCGTCAGTCAGGACGCTGTGTGATAAAGAACAGGAAGGAGGAGAGCTAAGGGTGTTGGCTGCGAATTAGATACTCCAGAATAATTTTCCAGGCTTCCCCACTTTGAAGCTTGACCAGGAAGATGGTAAAGTGTGAGCTCTGGGAAGTTTCCGTCACTAAGTTTAGGGTCACTCTTTCCAGGGAGGCTGCACCTGGTGTTGTCATCCACGACTAGCTTGAATGACATGATGCCTGGCATCTTGCGACTCTCTGCACCTCAGTTTTCCATGTGAAGGCCCAGGGCCCTTTTCCTTGGGGCCCTCATGCCTTTGCCTTGGCTGCAGGGGTGCTCACCTCCACTTCTCCTGTCAGATCTTTGTACTTGTCCCGGATGACAGGCAGAGCGGGCTTCTCACTCAGGGTGCTTGAGCGGTCTCGGAAAGGCTGCTCCAAAGCCGGGGCAGGAGAGGGACGGCTCATTTCTTTATCTCCCAGGCTCAAACTTCTCCTGTGAGACCCTGAAAGTGGATGATGGCACAGCCAAAGGTTTGCTTGACTCAGCTTAGTTCTGCCTAGGAAGCTACATGTTGAAGCCTTTCCTGCCTTTAATTTTCCCCAGGATGCTTCTCTGAGCTATCAGTTGTCTCCTGTGAGTCTAAGTGCAGAACATTAGATAAAAGTGACTTAGCAAATACCAATTTGTAAGACTTGTGTCACTACTGCATCATTCGTTGTGAATTTGTATGGCAGTGCGTTAAACATTGCAATGCTACCTGAGAGGTCTATGGTTTGAACCCACCTGCTCTTGTGCATGAGAAGTTGAGGAAATCTGCTTTTGTAAAGGATTTGTGCCTTTGTAAACCTTACGGGGTTTTCCTACGCAGTTCTGTAGGGTCACTCTGTTAAAGTTTGCTTAGTTAGGAATTGTTACCGAGCTGCTCAGTATTTCAATCTCATCAATGATCCCTTCTGTTAGGATGGGATTACAGAAGAGGGAAACCCATATACCTACATAGACCAGGCAAAAAAAGTAAATGACCAAAGCGGGTCAGCTGAAGATAGGGAGTGGTGGGGACTGTGGCAAACTGGGGGGAGCTTGGCCCATCAAAAGGGGACATTGCTACTCAGCTCCAAGGATCAGTGGGCTCTGCTTGCAGGCCCACTACTGCCAAATACAGTAGCTTTTTACAAAATGCTAGAAATCCAGATAATGAAATCTCTCATGATTCTTAAATATTAACACGGGGGCAATCAAAACTGGTCTGTTGGCTGGATCTAGATCTACATGGGAATCTCTAGGTTCTAAGACACCGTTTATAACCCAGAGCAAGACCAGAGCTAAACTGCCCACAAGTGGATCCAATCCACTGCTCTGGTGTCTTGCACACAGCATACCTCCCATCAATAAACTAATGAAAAACAGACTGTGCTCTGTGCTTGTTTTTAGCCCACAAAAGAGGTTTACTGAGCAACAGTGAATTGACTTCAATTCAATCATGGAAATCTTTTTAGTTACCACTAATAGAATCTGCTCTCAAAGGTTGGGAAATCTACTTCCTGCTAAACCGGGGACCCAACTTTTATTCTTGAGAAAGAACCCTAAGCCCCCCCTCAAGTGGGAGGAGCGCCAGCAGCACAATCCACGTGGAAGCTACCCACCTTGAACAGACAGGTCAAACGTGGCCAGCTCACTTTTGATCATTTCTTCGCTGGATTTCATCTTACTCTGTGAACTGGCCAGTAAAAAGTCAAACTTGCTGATCTTGGGTTTCTCACTCTGAAACTCCCCAAAGTCATCCGGGCATTCCTGTGGGGTTTCATGGGACGCGCCACTCGAAGCTGGGCTGGAACATGTGCCCTCTTGGCTCCGGTCGGCTGAAGGGGGGTCTTGGCTTGTGAATTCTTTGTAGTGCCTGCTGTCATAGTCCTTTTGCTCGCTGGCCTGAGGAATTCCATCTTTAAAATTGGCAAATGCTGCAAAGGTCGCCTCTGGAAGGGCATCCTCACTGGGAAAGGTGGTTACTTTGGAGAGAGAGGGCACGGTGCTGCTTTCAGAACTGCCAAAGGAAGTCTCTTTCTTTTGAAGCACGGAGGCAGCTGGGGAGGACCCGCTTCCTGCTGAGAGGACAAATGGAGAGAGTTTTCTGCCTTGAGAGGCATCATCCCTGTCTGACCAGTCAAAGCTTGAAAGCGCGCTCACTGCAAAATTGCTACTGTAGGTCCCCAAAGCAGCATATTTTAAGTCCTCTATATCTGAAAGGGAAATAAAACCCCACAATTAGAGGCAAGCTCACGACTCAGCAACAGGCTCTAAACGCTAGGGAAGCAAACTGTCTTCACTTTATGCTACGTTAGAATTAACTACATTTAGAATTGGCGGTTGGGTTGTAAAATTTGATTGTAAAAAACCCACATTGATTTTGCATCTACACATAACTGTCTTTGGAAATTAAAAAATTATTCAAAAAGCTAGGTGGTTTATTTACCAATGCATCTGCTGCTTGACATTAGGTTAGTCACTTCATACCTTGTCTGTTTATTTGTATTTTAAAAGGTTTACATATTCCCTGCCTAAAACATGGCTCCTTTCATCCTATTAAAAACTGTTCCTTTAAAATATATTCATCCAAAAGATATATGCATGGCAAATTAATTTTAAAACATGGTACCTTAAAGCTAAAGTGAAAATGTTTCCTAATTTCCCATTTTTAATTAAGCAATTACTTACCTAATCATCATTTTGGTCAATTTTGACGCCTTATTGCTGTGGTAGAGTGTGAGAACAGAAAAATCAATCTAATCTACATTAGTCCCCCCAAAATAAAACCAGGGGTCCGGTTTTCTCATTCAACTATGAGTCTCATGTAAAAAAACAAAAACTAAAAACCAACCCCACAACCCAATGGTAAAGGGTTCATTTCGCAAAACATACATTTTAGTCATTTTGAGAGGCAGCACAGAACTGAGTGCATATGTTTTTCTTATTTAGAACTGAGTTCAACTCCCAGTACTGCCACTACTGTTTGTAAGGGAACAGGCAAGTGATGGGGCATGTCTACACTTCGCTTTGCTTATCTGTCCAAGGAGCAGAGTGTGTCCTCAGAAGGGTGCGCTTGCAGGACCCACTGTGACACTGTGGGGGAAGGGGCCGGCTAAGGCCTGGGAGCCACATGTAACTGGTTGTTCAGCAGAGTGGTCACTGGCCTCAATTAGCCATTTAGTTGCTTCTTAGGGTCTACATTGAAATGATTCCAGTCACATGGAAAAGTAAACCCATTGGTTTAGGGGCCTTCCTGAGGAAGATGTGTCTTGTCCAGTTTCAAGAGGCAAAGCCGCCGTGGTGGAGTCAGGCTGGTGTGGAGAGAACCCCCTGTCAGCAGTGCTGTCCACTCCGTCAGGCTGAGATTTTTACCTGCATTCGTTTCCTTTCAGGCACTGTACACAAGACAAGAAGACCCATCACAAGACCTCCCTCGGCCAGCCACACCCCCGGTTTACAAGGGGAAGGCTCAAAAGCAGATCTTCATAATGAAGTCCACAAGGGGGGCTGGCATTGGGTCATTGCTACTTTTTAATTTTTTGCTACTTTTCTTTCACAGCCACTCTCCAGAGTTGATGACAGTTAAGGGACTCTCCATTTCCCTATCTCTTCTAACACAAAAGGGACTTAAGGAAAGTTTGTGGAAAATTGGGATGAAAAGAGAATGGAGTGTTTCCAGGAACTTTGTGAAAGACCTCTCGAATACCTCTCTTTAACCCCTCGAAAGCCTGAGATGGTCAGAAAGGCCAGCCACTGAAAAGCAACGATCTACCACAGGTGATGCATTTTAGAATTCTGCAGTGCGTCTGCTACGCTTCAAACTGGTAAAGATACAAGGACGTTGGGGAAAAGGATTCCGGTGACAGATTTGTAGGCCACAGAGAGATGAAACAAGCCCGTGGCTGCGGTGGCCTCCTTGCTCCACTCTTTAAAGGAGCCACAAGGCACCCAGGCTCAGCGTGGTAGGCAGATGCAGGTGGACATGCGCCTCTAGTCTTCACGAGGAACATTCAGAAGAATGTTTCATAACAGGTATTTTTATCATAAGCCCCTGTTAGGGAGCTGTTTGGGGAAAAGCTAATATTAGGAATTACTCCCAGAATCTCATCTATTATGAGGGTAGCAATTATCCTAGACACAAAAAATAGATTTAATAAAAAGTTCAAACATTGCAACTGAGTTGCTATGGTACCAAAAGACCCATTTGTGTAATCATGCAACAGGATTAAAAATAAGTAAAACAGAAATGACTAATATACTCGGGTAAAAAGCATTGCTAAGTAAAACAGGAATTGTCTTAATTGAAGAGCTTTTAAGCATTTTTGTAAAATACAGGTCTTGACTAATTCTTGTTTTTACTTAAAATGGTATGTATGACCTTTTGCCCTTTGAAATTACTCATCAACTGATTAATTGAAAGAGTTAGGAGCAATAAAATTGTGGGTGTTTTTAATAATGAAAAATAAATACATAAGACTTGCTAACATCAAGGCTGGAAGTTGATATTTAAGTTTTACTTTTGCTTGTTAGCGATAAGTTCATGTGAAAAAACTAATTTACTAAAGCATGATTAATTTGGACACACAGTCTAGTGTTTTAAAAGGTGTCTGTGATTACATAGGGAGTATAAGACAAGGCAGCTGTACACAATATGGAAACAAAGTAGTATTCCCTGGCCTGGTGCATGTTGTAAGCCACTTTCTGAGAATAATGTGGTAATATCAAGTCACTGGGCTAGGTCAAATCAAGACAATCCCTCACTTCCTGGGTTAACAGCTCTACAGTTGTATAAACAGTCAAATGATATAGATTTTTGTATAATGCTCTGGGAAATGTTAAAGCTTTGGTGAGACCTCAAATGTCAGTGATGGAAGCCCTGTCTGGAAAATAACATGGAATAACCCACAGTCACATTTTCTTTTGTAATCACTGAAGTTACCATAGATGAGTTTTCCATTTGACGGCTGAATTCTGAAAATTGCTAGAGAAACGGGAAAAAGAAAATGGGGAATGGATGCAATAAAACGAACAGAATCACTAGTGCATTTCCAATTCAACTGGAGAACTCTGGGACTGTGCTTAGTTGAACTGCAATTGCACACAGATAATACGCCAAATTGGGTGCCTCGATACATCTATTTGTTTGCAACCAGGGATGCCCTATGATAAAGGCCAAAGGAACAAAGCATACAATCTACTTTTCATCATGGTTCTCAACCGAGACACGGTTTCTTTCTCCTGCTCGTTACCCTCTCAGTCTCTTCTATAGCCTTTATTCAAATCCCTTTAAAGTGGACTTTGTAGGAGAAAACAAGATGTTTCTTGGAACAAAGGAGGCAAGAGCCCATTCCCATGGACAGTTTGTTTCTAAAGCTGTAAGCATGTGCCCAAGTGATTAAAAGTTACTAGCTTTGGAGGAAGGGTTCAGAGAAAGAAGAAACGTGATATATGTGCCAATTCTCAAGTGTTTTGTATAGCCATAAAGATGTGCGAGCTATGAAACAAGACATAGCTTTTAACTGCCAATACTGATTCAATCCAAACTTCCTTTACCAAAGCAAACGTGAAATATTTAGACAGTTCTGCTTCTTTCCATCCCTGGTCCTGGACTTCAATCTAGGAACAGTTGTACTCTCCACTAATTACAGAATCTGATCTGACACGTCCTACGAGTTTCAAACTCACCCCGACAGGTGCTGTTGAAGAAAACAGGAATGACACTGATGAAAGTGTCAGTCTTACAGGCTCTCAAATGTGTCTTACAGTGTTTCCATCTGCAGAAAACCTCCCACTCTACACTGGTACACAGATAGCTGAATGATTTAATTCTATGTTTTAAATTATATCCATGCTATTAGGACGCACCTTCAGGTTTCTGTATCAGTACTTTAAATTAAAAAAAGGAACATGGAAACATTGTGGATTTTGTGTGTATGTGTGTGGATTTTTTAAGTCAGTAAAATTTAGAATGTCAAGGAATTAATCAGGCCATACAATGGGTGTCACCCAAGTTCACCAATATAAATCTCATCAAATGAGCCCAAAAGACGGTAATCGCCATTGGGTCCTTTGGCCAAGAAGATCGCGGCACCTAGGAGACCTCCTATGCATCAGACTCTGCCATTCTGTCAAAATTACTGTCTAACATTTCCCAAAACAACTTATCAAAAAAAAAATTCAACTTATGAAAAAAAAAAACAAGAGATCTGGAAGCAGATCTTCAAAAATAACTTGGTTTTTTGAGGTGTTTTACAACTTCTTTGATTTTGTCAGAGTTCCCTCCGTGTTCATTTGCTACTTTTGAAAACCAACATGGATTTTAACATGAGCAGTAATTATGGAATCAAAATATACTTATTTTGAGTGGTGCCACATAAGCAAATGAAGTTTCTGCAAGCTTTACTCCATTCATGCTATTCAAGTCAAAGGCAGTCTGAGGAGGCAGCTCTTCCCCAGTTACAGTGACTGCCTTTCAGCCCAAGGGAATCCTCTTCCTAAGAGACTCTAAAGGAGAAGCAATAGCTTCAAACGTTCATTAATAATTGCAACAAAGTATGAAGCTAGGAAATTAGAACTTGTCAAAAGTGAAATGATATGCTTGGAAATATATATTCTAGGCACTCGTCAGCTGAAGTGGATGAACACTGTCCATTTAGAACTGGACACTTAGAATATGTTCAACTATGCTGGGAATGATAAACTAAAGAGGAACAGCATCCCTTTCATTGCCCCAAAGAACATTTCCAAGATCTAGTCTGAAATACAGTGCTGTCAGTGAAAAGAAAATATTCATAGGCCCACAAGGAAGACCAGTCAAAATGACTATTATTCAAATTTACCCACCAACTACTAATGCCAAGGATGAAGGAACAGAGTCATCTACCAACCTCTGCAGTCTGAAATTGGTCAAAGATGTCATCAAGATGCACTGTTAATTACTGGTAATTGGAATGTGAAAGCTAGGAAATATGAGATTGGTGACAGAAACAAGGCTGGGATAGCATGATAAAATTTTGCAAGACCAATAATCTATTCATTGGAAATACCTTTTCTCAACAACATAAATGGTGACTATACCCACTATAGCCCCTACTAGATGGGACAGATAGGATACATAAGAATCAAATTGACTACATTAATAGAAAAGGGCAATGGAGAAGCCTAATACTAGTCTGAACAAGGTAAGGGTGGACTGCAGAACAGACCATCAATTGCTCAGATCCAAGTTCAAGTAGAAGCTGGAGATTACAATTAAAGTCCACAGGAGTCAAAATAAAACCTTGAGTCTATCCTACCTGAATTTAGAGACCATCTCAGGAACAGATTTATGCAACACTAACGACTGAAGACCAGACAAGTTGTGGAAAGGCATCAAAGACCAGACAAGTTGTGGAAAGGCATCAGATGTAATACATGCAGATTGCAGGAAGCATCAAAAGAACATGGAAGAAATACAGTCTCACAGAAGCAAAAACAACTGGTCAGTGTCCAATCATTTCAGAAAGCAGCGTATGATCTTGAATGAATGGTACTGAAGAAGTCCAAACGTCACTGAAGGTACTGACCAAAACCATGCTTAAGGGATTGATGAAGTACCAACTGAGATTTCTCAACAAACAGATGCAACACCAGAACTACTAACTCATCTAGGCCAAAAAAATCTGCATTGGCCATCTGACTAGAAGAGACTCATATTTTACCCATTCCCCAAAAGATGATCCAACAGAATACAAGAATTATTGAAGAATTAATATCATTAAGATCACATACAAGTAGTTTGCTGAAGGCAATTTAAAAAGATCACAGCCAAACATACATAGGGAAGCAGGATTCAGAAAAGGACGTGGATGAGGGATTATCACTGCTGATGTCAGATGGATCCTGACTGGAAACAGAATAGCAGAAAGATGTGTCTCTCTGTTTCATTGGCTATACAAAGGCATTTGACAGTGTAAATCATAACAAATTATGACGGACACTGAAAAGAATCTGAATTCCAGAACATTTGTTTGTGTTCACATAGAACCCTTCAGAGACCAGGAGAGGGTGTTGGAACGGAACAGTGACAGTGCATGGTTTACAACCAGGAAAGCTGTGTGTCAGAGTTGTGTCCTTTCACCATCCATACTTATTCAAGCTGAGTAAATATAATATCTGAGGAAATCATCAAAGCAAAAGCTGGATTATATGAAGAATTCGGCATTTAGGTTGAAGGAAGACCCATTAACAACCTGAGATATGCAGACGACACAATCTTGCCCCTGGAAGTAAAAAGGACGCAAAAGGCTTACTGATGTTTAGCAAACACTACAGCCTTCAGTCTGGATAACAGTGCAGTGTAAAGAAAACAAAACCCTCACAACTGGACCAACAGACACATCATGAGAAAGGAGAAAGGATTGCAGTTGTGAAGGATTTACTGGGCTCCACCACAATCAACACCCGCGGGGGCAGCAGTCAGGAAATCAAAAACATATTGCTCTGAGCACATCTGTTACGGGAAGGACCCAAGCCCTGGTCTTTCCAAATGCTGCACATGCATGTGAATGGCGGGCAGTAAAGCGCAGAATTGATGCCTTCGAAAGAGGGTGTTGGCAAAAAATGTTGCACATCCAGCAACTGCTATAGAAGGACTAACACATCTGTGTACAAGCAAGAACGGCGAGACTCGGTCTCTCCCATATTTTGAATATGTTATCAGGTGGGACGAGGCCCCAAAGAGGGACAGCATGGCTGGTCAATGAGCACGGAGATCCTCAACAAGACGGACAGACACAGGGCTGGAACAATGGGCTCAAATAACAGAGACAGCTGTGCGGGTGGCACAGAGCCGTAGGTTGTGTTGTATTCTGATGTACTATGGGCTGGAAATGACTTGATGGCAACTGATAACAACAACAAATGTGTCATTTCTCAGGCACTGAAGTATGAAATCAAGAATCAAGCAGGTCTTAGTTGGCGCCAGGGTAACACAAACATAGCATTTGTTTGTTGATTTAAACCTGTAGCAGAGTCCTTCAAGTCTTTATTGAAACAAAAAGGTTTATATTATTTTAAAAACAATCTCCCCCTAAAGAAATATGTTACCGAGGAAATATTTATTGCTCAGTTAGTGAATGTATGTTTTTAAACAGTCATGAGTTAAAATGCGGCACTCTCAGATGGACCTAGCCAGCATTACAAAATTCCATTTGTGAAAAATTCTTTAGACAAAGCAATAAAGATGGTCTTCCACATAGCACCAGAGCACTCTAATTAAAGGGGGAGGTGGCTTTATCATCAGATGGAAGCTACACTACGATCTTTACATTTTTTTTTCATATTTGTTAGCAGCATAATGCATTTCCATAAGATTTTTGAAACCAAGCCTCATACTCTGGGAAACACAGCATTCTGAATGGCAAGCCTAACTTTTCTTAGAGTTACCCTAACACAACATACTTTTTGCTAACCTCAAAACACTATTTTAGACACTATAACTGATCGCTCATCAATCACTTGATTTAATCTTCATATTGTAAAAAAGAAAAACCAAAACCTTAAAATATAGGAACCTCAATAAAATGATTAAAAAATATATATGGCAATAAAAATTTTAAACCATGGAAATAGCCCTTTTCCATAGTTCCTGTTGGCGTAAGGGTTCTGACCTGAAAAACAGTAATGTTGTCCCAATTCTTCTTCTCTAAGATGAAAAACTCCCTGCCCTGTTTGTTGCTAACTTTATTGATCCTTCTAAAAAATGTTCTCTCAAAAATGGAAAATGTTTTTAACCTGGCTTTGTCTGTTCTGTGAGGCCACTGTAAGAGCTTGCTTTCTGGAGTATCGCTTAAAGAAAGCCTTTAGTCTGAAGACAGTGTGCTCTGCCGGCAGGGACGGGGATCCTTCCTGACTAAACTCCAGTCAAATTCAGCCCTGCAGACTTTCCTAGGCACGGACAGTGAACACTTTGTCATACAGAAATTCTCCATTTAAATTAAGTTTCTATTTACTCTGATCAGAAGTAACAAGGGGGTTTCAACGAGCTCTTGGAAAATGGAATGAAAAGATAACATTTTTTCCACGAACATTTCAAAGTTCCTTTGGACATCTCAATACTATTTGATTTATTTTTAAATGAACTTTATTGATATCTAGTTATTAACAGATCATTGTGTTCTTCTGTCCCCAACCCTCAATTCATGTCTTTCTCCTCACCCATCCCTTCTTATCACCAATGAACTCCGAGCAGAGGAAGGCTCTGTGATGTTTACTAAGCAATAAAAACTTAGAAATTCGGTCAGTTTTCTCTCTCTCTTACATAAAAATAGTATAAGGTTACCTTACCTTTTAAACACTGAAAGTTATATTTCACATTCCAGGGCCATGTTAAATATTGACACCAATGGAATTACAAGAGAAACAAAGATTAAAGTGTACTAATACTGTCTGAGGAACAAGGTGTTAAGGAAACAAAAAGGCATAAACACCCAAGTCTCAGGAAGAACAACTGCTTTCAACTTGGTCTGAAGCAGGCATTTCTTTGGTCTAACCCTGGAAAAGTACAAATCACACACGTCCCCACACTTTCAAAATATGCCAAAGAAGTATTTATTAACACAGGACTTACAGATCACAAAAGAGAGTGGTACAGAAAAGCTGGAAAAGAAGTCATCTGATAAGCATGCAGATCAGGATTTGCAGAGTGATATACTAAAGCAAGTGTGAAAGGCACATTCACACAGAAAAAAAAAAAAGGTCAAAAAAAAAGGCACCTGAAAGCAGCCAAAATAAATAAACAAACCAGGCGCTGATTAATAAAATACAAAGATTTTTCAATGTCATAGAAGAGCTACTTTACAGGTTGGTAGGTAGGTAGGTGGCTACAGAAGCCGTGCTAACCCTTTGAGAATGGCACCAGTGAGGGGCAAACTCTTGCTGCCAACCAAACCAGATGACCTTAATGACAGCACAACAAGGTGCTTTGGTGCCAGGGCGATTAAATTTAGTGTGTTGGGGGAGGCGGCAGCCAGCCAAGGGCTCAAAGGGTTAAACATAATAATATGCAAAGAAATCAGGCAATGTTATTAGTATTATCTACCTTCCATACAAAGAATTGTAGCAAGAGTTAAAAGAGACAGTATCCCCTTCAGAGTTAAGTTAGGGTTTCTACTAGGTTTTAGTCTCTCTTTAGAGTCCACTTCTTATTTCTCCACTAGAAGTACCTTTAACCCTCAAAGGAAGAGAGCAAGAGATACTGTGGTGCACGTGAGGATTATGTAAAACCAAAGGGAGCAGGATAATAGCTGTCATTTGCCTTCTACAATAGATTGATGCAGCAATTCTGTGCAACGATAGAGCGTATCGGTCAGATATCAACCCCTTGAACAACCGCTCTAAAGGGATACTGCTCCTTTCCAACATCGGTTTACAGATCAAGGGAGGAAACAATCCGTATTTAAGAATATCCTCTAACCGAAGAGACTTGGCTGCAACATTACAGGTTCAAAGCTGCGAGTTTCCCAAACACACATACAAGAACATGAGCACACAAGATTATTTGTAACAGGTCAGTCAGCACAAGCACAGTTAAAAATAAATAAATAAACTGCCCCCCCCAAATAAAATTTCAAATAAAAACACACCCCAAACTTGGGTTTGATTTCTCTCATACAGACATCTAACTTGGCACTGTAAGAGAATACAGATTCACTTTCAGAAAAATAGCCTTTACTTCATAACTCCAGAGTTCAAAATGGCTGGTTATACATGTTATGAAAAATCTAAATAAAATGCACAGAATATTACTAGAAACTGGAGCACTGTAACCGGTGGTTGTGGCTCAAGCAGCTCGTACCGAAAAGAAAACCCAATAAAACCACTCTAACAAACAAACAGCAGCAGCAACAAAAATAGAAAAACCATCTGAGAAGAGTACAGAAAAAGAATGTCGACAGTCAAGGGCACCAAGGTCTCTTTCCCCAGCCCACTGCACTCGGAACACACCTCAGCCTGTAGCAACCCGGTCCGCAGATGGGCTCTGCTGCCTGGTTCCTGATCCAGCACCCTGTGGGAGCAGACCACCTACATCTCCACAGCCAAAGGATGGACGCAATCTTGCTTCCCGATTTACCAGTCCAATACATGCAAATGCGCGAACCCTTTGCAATTTCTGCCTTGTCTGTAAACTTGCGAGGGTCAGTCTCATAACCTCCATATGCATAATGCATCTTCTAGAATGTATTAGAATACTACAGCAATGCTGAGATAGCTCTCATCATTAAAGGCCACAAAATAGGTTTATCTCTCTATATTACATATCAAAAAGCAAATGAAACAAAAAACCTAGGACACTTGGGAATCGAGTTTTTAGGATAGGAAGTTGGACTACATGTAAATCCACACCAAATTTAAAGAGGGCTCCCTATAAGGTGTTTGTAGTCAGTTTTCAAATAGTTTATCAGAAAGTTAGTAGCTACCTATTCTAGCATCTAGAGATTTGTTACCACGTAATACTTCCAGTAATAGAGTTAACACTAAAGACAGTACCTGGATTCCATCGACAACACCAACACATGCCCCTCCTCCTCGCCACGCTCTGGCATACAGGACACCCACGTACAAACTTTCCCTCATCTCTTGAGGAACATGGCAAACTGAAGTATGATTGGTTAGCAAGTTTTACTTTCTTGGCACAAGAACCTGTTTTGTAAACCAAACCGACTCCTAGATTGGCAGCTGCCAAATAAACTCAAGAAGAAAAATGAGGGGAAACATTGGCCTTACTCACAGCAATGGAGAAACGCTGCTGACGCTGAAAAGGTCTTTGTAAAAATTCTGGCAATGTGAGTTTGTTTAGCAGTAGGTCTTCAAGTGACTGTTAGATTCTAAAAATACTACTATTTTCGCTCTCCATTCTAAGTTGCCATCAAACCACATTTAACACTGCTTGGCAACGACCATGGGGACTGGCAATGAGGAGGTTAATTGTTAGACATTCACAAAGGGAAAAGGCCACAGCCTTGTTGTTCAGTCAAGCGGCACCCACAGAATCACCTTTGAAATCACCATCACCATCACCATCACCATCACCAGAGCAATCTCACCAATTCCTCACCTGCAGCAGGAGGATGCTGGCCACTAACTGTTGGCAAATCCAAAGAGCTATCAGACATGACATGCTTAAGATCGCCTCCCACATCAGCCAGTTTCATGTCAAACTGAACAGAGAGTGCGTCTTCAGAGTCCTCCTTGCCAACACTGCTGCCACCAATGGAAGGGAGGTCCAAGGACTTCACCGAAGCAGAGTCTTCCTTGGCGTGTCTGAAGGCCACGGCTTTTTCTCCAAGGGATTTGTCCGAGTTCATGGAAGAAAATTTGTTGGAATGGAAGTCAGCAAAGTCGTCGTCACTTTTCCCTGAAGGAGTGCTCTCTTTGAATTCCTCCACTCCTAGTCCAGATCCTTCCAGAGACAGTTGTTTGAAGACATCGTACTTGGTAGGCACAGCACTTGGGTTCTGTCCACTCTTCCCTGTGCTGCCTGAGTTGCTGGTGAAAGGACAGGGACCAGCTTCCTCTTTCAGGGCATCATATTTGTCATCTGGCTTTTGCTCAGCTGAAATGGAGCTATTACTGAAAGCCATAAAATCTGCAAAGTCATCCTGCTCCCCAACAGGTGCTGGACTAGAATAGCCCCCAAAAAGGTTGAATTCTCCAAAGTCGTCAGCCAAACTCGAAGTTTTAGTCGACGCCAATGCTGTTGCAGTAGCGGCAGGGTCTGTTGGCTGTGCTCGCATGGAGACAGGCTTTGATGCACTAAATGCAGCTGAAACAGATACTGGTCTCTCGGTGCTGCAACTAACCGAGGAAAACATATCTAGGTCTGCTAAGTTCAGAGGATTTTTCACATGTGTTTGTGGTTTCTGTGTCTGTACAGTTCCCGAAGGGAAGGATGTCGGAAAAGTCTTTTCTTTTGTTGGAGGTTCTAGGGGTGATATGCTATCTGCTGTTTTAAAGTCGGTGAATCCATCATCAGTTCCCGTGCACCTGAATTCTGCAAAGCTTTCTCCTGAAAGAAAAGCACAACCAAATGAGAAACAAAGCACGTTAAACTGAAAACCACACAATGCACATCATATTCAGTTACAAGCAGTTTATAGATTTTTCTCGGTTGGCTTGACATTATTTAATCACAATTTACAAGCCATCAAACAGCCCTTTCGATACCACATATGCACTTCCAATCAAAGGGAGTAAATAGAAATAAAACTTCCAACACCTAACAGCACTACTTTATTTCCTAGTGTTGGTAGTAGGCCCAAAGCATACTCAGAATATTTTTTCTCTATGGCTAGGCAGCCAAGCGTGCTAAGAACCTACCATAGAATGTGAAATGGGTACTGAGGAGAGACTATGGCCTCTACAGGTAAGACCTGTTCCTTGATCATCAATAAGAAAATTAAGTTGTGGAATTGGAGAATGTTTTGTTGTGTATATTTTGCCACAATTAGAAAAAGATCACATGAATAACAATGAGTACATGGAAGAAGAAAATATCCTAGAATTGAATGTGGTGATAATTGTATAACTCTTCTTGATACAATGGAATTATTGAATTATATGACATGTGGATGAAATGCTAATAAAGCTATTAAAAAAAGAAGAAAAAACCCCAAACCTTAGAGGCACCCATGAAGCATTATGAGAAATCCTACAATGTTCAATTTAGGATGACACTATTCTGCTCAACCAGGCACTATGTGGTCTTGCTCAAGTGTCTTAAGGCTTTAATCTGCAGGCACATGTGAGGAAA
This sequence comes from Tenrec ecaudatus, assembly GCF_050624435.1. Classification (NCBI taxonomy): domain Eukaryota; kingdom Metazoa; phylum Chordata; class Mammalia; order Afrosoricida; family Tenrecidae; genus Tenrec; species Tenrec ecaudatus. Next base: position 119,589,212 of record NC_134539.1, on the reverse strand, counting down.
ATGTGGTTCAGAGCATAATCGAAAGCAGCTTTTCCCAGTCCCTCCCAACTGCCAAGCGGAACTGCACAGAAAGATCCAGGAGTACTTGGCTTTTCTTGAAATCAGCCCTCTCACTGTACCAATGAGTACTTACCTCATTTTTGAAACACACAGAGACTTGAATAAATACCACTTCTGTTCTTCCAAATTTCAAAGGACATGATTAAGACTTTGGTCTACAGTGTTCTGCTGAGGATGCGGTTAGTGACCGAATTGCTTATCTTTTGGTTAGAGAGAATAGGTGATCCATGAACTGCTCATAAATAACAAGGTTCAGTTCACACATGCTGATAAAAACCTGGGCCCTGGTTCTTAACAGGGCTTCTCTTCTCTATTTCATAGGAATGGTAGCACGTTCATAGATTTGCTATTAGCAGGTCAAAGGGCTCAGATTTCGATTGGTGTCTCAAGATCTTCCCTAAGATCCACTAGGCCAGTGGTTCTCAATCTGTGGGTCGTGGACCCTTTGGGGGTCAAAGGACCCTTTCACAGGGATCTCCTGATTCATAATAGTAGCAAAATGACAGTTATGAAGTAGCAACGAAAATAAGTCTACAGTTGGGGGTCACCACAACATGAGGAATTCTATTAAAGGGTCACAGCATTAGGAAGGTTAAGAACCACTGCACTAGGCTATTCCGAGTAATGAATACCAGAGATACAAAACACAGCAATGAGCGGTGACACTTGTTAAAAATAGAACTGCTACCTCTAGAAATTAATCCATTTAAGTACAAGCTCTAATTTCCTTTCTCATTAAAAAACCCCCCAAAATATCCCATTTCTTCACTAAAATTGGGATACAGAAGTTCACGAACCATAAAAAAGTTTAAAACTAAAATCTAACTCTTAAACTGGGCATATGAAATATTGCAGATCTTAAATACTTGTGCTTGTAACATGAGAGGTGCTGGTAAGCTGAATGAAAAAGCCTGTACAACAATGAAAGCGGAGTTTTCATCGGAACCGAAAGCACGCAACCAACTGAGCAGCACAGACTATCAACAAGGAGAAGACACTGGACAGCAACAGGGTCATTTCAGAAGTGGAGCAGCAGTCAGAGTTCCTGTAGGTTACGTCTCAAGACATACCTTTACAAAAACTGACATCGATTTCACACACTGACAGAAGAAGCAGATATAAAACTTTTTGAAAATCACCCCAAAATTTTTAAGGCACATGTACCACTGAGTATTTGTGCATTGCATCTATGAATAAAAGGTAACAGGCAATCAATTTTATCATGGCCTAAATTTTTGATGGGCTACTTTGAAATATCTGTGAAATTGATAAGTTTTGCTTTGTTATTCTTAAAGGAAAACACCACAGCAAATTAAACTTACTGATGAATTAGAAACTCTTCCATCAGAAATGTAAGCTGGGTGAAAAGGTTAAATGTATTTTTAAAGAGTGGGTTAAAATGTACAAACACAAAAGGACTTTTTTTCCCCTCCAAATAAGTTGCAATTATTTGAAGCTCATATATCACAAGGTGCATTAAGCCTATAATTTCAAGAGTCCTCATAAGTTACCTAATGGCCACTTTCCAGATCCTAGTAAGATTTCAAGCTCAATTCACTGCCACTGTGCCTACCCTATAAGACAGGGTAGACCTGTCCCTGTGGATTTCTGAAACTGTGACTGACTGCAGGAGAAGAAACCATCACCTCTCTCTCCCTTAGAGTGGCTGGTGATTTTGAACTGCTGACCTTGCTGTTAGCAGCCCAATGGGTCACCACTATGCCACTAGCTTTAATATACGACATAGAATTTTCTTTATGTATTTTAGGTTATGGCTGAAATTTTAGGCGTAGAAAAAGGAAATATTATTGTTATTTAATGACCAAAGAAATCCACACCTCAGACCACACTACTGTAAGATTCTTCATGAATTCTAAGATAAAACTTTTACATACTTTGAAGAAGTCAGGTCAACATGTTTTTAATGAAAGCATAAGATATATATATTGAAATATATATTGAGATAAATTTATAATGAAAGCATTTTACACACACACACACACACACACACACACACACACACACACACACACCTCCATGAAGAACTTTAAATACATGCACCTAAAATGGACAAAGTTGGCATTTCTGCTTTGAAGGCCTTACCATTAAGAGTTAAGACAGCAATAAAAGCAAGCAAAGGAAGCAACCAGCTGGGATTCTGTCAGCAGAGGGCTGACTAAAGTACTGCTGCTTGGTGGTATAGTGGGTGGGAGGTTGGCTGCTAATCAAAGGGTTGGCAGTTTGAACCCATTAACTGCTTTGTGGGAGAAAGATAATGCTGTCTGCTTCCGGAAAGTTTACAGCGTGGGAAACCTTTCTGGGCAGTTCTGCCCTGACCTAGAGGGGCACAATGAGTCCAAAAAGACTATGAACAGCAATGGGTTTAAACTATGGCCAAGAGCCCTCACGACACAATAAGCACTCCACTGTTAACTGAAAGGGTGGTGGTTCAAACCCACTGACTACCTCCAGGGAGACAGCCCTGACAATGGGTTCTGGTTCAGATGATTGTATAGAAAACCCTAGGGGGTAGTGCTGTCGAATGGGGCCACCATGAGTTGAAATCAAGTCAGAGGAGCCTGACAACAACAATGAAGTTACTGCTTACGAAGAGTCCCTGGGTGGGACCCATGGTAGGAGGTTCAAATCTTTCAAGAGGCAACTCAGAAGGCTTGGTGTTCTACTTTGAAACAGCCAGTTGCTAAAAACCCAATAGGGCACAGTTCTCCTGACACACATGTCCCCATGAACTGGGGTCACTAGGAGGTAGAATCGACTGGATAGCAACTGGTGAAAGCACTGCTTAGATTCTGTTGGCATCAGTGTCTTTGCCCATTGGCTTTCACAGGAATAACATCCATGTCATATGCTCATTAATATCATGCTCCACAGAGAATCTGTATGACATCATGTTCTTTACGCCACATTTACATTAGAGAAAAGGATGATAAAAACATTGTTAAGAGTTATGATAACAAACTGAAAGTTCCTCATAGACTTATACCACAAACATAATTTTGTATATATACACACAAGTTTATATAGACACACACACACACACACACACACACACACACACACACACACGGCTCTCAAATGATCATCCCTTTCCAATCTACTTTTGCCCTTTTATCAGTGTTGAAACCTGCATATTCACATAAATATGTTCACTTCATCTTTTTCTTTAAATTATAGCCAATCTTTTTATCTTGATAATGTGATAAGCAAAAATAGTATTTCACTTTTATTTGTATTTATATTTTTATTCATTTTTAACTTTTTTAATAGTTGTACTAGGGGTCATTTTAAACTTTTTATTGAGAATTGGGTGAAGGCTTATAGATCAAATAAATTTTCCATTCAACAATTCATACACATTTGGTTTCAAGTCATTGACTACAATCCCTACCACGTAACATCACCGATCCTACTTCCTCTCTGTGTTTCCTGTTTCAATTCCTCTCTCCTAAACCCTGAACTCTGAGCCCTGCCTTGCGGATCTCACCTGGGCGGCTGCTCCGAGGAGTGTACCTCCCGAGTACAACTGTTCCTCCTGGAGACTTTGTCTGTTGTCTGGCGGAAAACTGAGTTCAGTTCCACACCTGAAGGGTAATTAAGGGCGAAAGTCTTGGGGGTTCCACCAATTTTTAGCTGGTCTTTTTTATGATTTTGAGTTTTGTTCCATATTTTTCTTTCTTTTCTTTTTATACTCTATCTAGGACCTATACTTCAGTGTTTCCCAGAGTGGGCAATACTGCCCCCTTGGGGGCACTGGAATGATCCATGGGGGATGTAAAAGCAGGTAACTATACTTTATCTTAGATTATTGGCTAAAGATTTTAGTTCTGGTGATGGGGGAGAGGGTGGCTTGCAAAGTATTATTTTTCCTGAAAAGGAGTCTGTAGGCCAAATAAGTTTGGAACCTATGTGCTAATGTGAGCCCTTTCAATAGCGGTACCCAGGCACCATCTAGTTCAATCGGTATCAGGGTCAGGGAGGCTAACGTCCCTGTCATTCATTAGTCCATTGGTTTATCTTTGACTTACTTGATTCTCTTTTGTTCTGGAGGGGAAGAGATCAATAGCTATCCCCCTTAAATGGCCACTCACAAGATTTTAAAATCCTAGTTGCTATTCATCAAAGTATTTTGTAGAATGTTGTCTTTGTGGACTGTAATATACCAATTGACCTTGGTGTCCCACAAGACCCAACAACTTAATGTGTTTGGGTAAGGCTAAACAAAATTTTCATACCATGAAATTATAACTAATCTTGAGGATCTCAAAAAAGTGACTGGTTGCTGAATACGGCCCACTCCATATATGGCTAGACTATCTACAGTTCAAGTCTTGTTGAGTCTCTCTCCAATAACCAATGACCCAAAGTAGTCACAGCCCTCCATTTCACACTGCAACTGAACTCGGCTTGACTATCTTTCGAGGAAATAGCATCTGTTTTTGGTTTACTGTAAATTTTAGAAAATAATTCCTGTATTTTGCCTCCTTGTAATTTCCAGAGCCACAAATAACTAAATAAAATCTTATCTCTATTTCACAAGATAATCCTCCACAAGATTAATAAATATCACAATATTTATTAAACATAGTAGGTATACATTAAGGTTTATTTATGTAATTAAGATATATTGGTTTGAATAGCCATCATAGTAATCATTACTACACTACATTTTTTATCCATTCATTTTTCTCCTATAAACATACATGCAACAAAATAAAGGGATGTTTAGTAGTGTCACTGAAGGAAGCATCAAAAGTCCCTTTTATTAAAAAAGTAGAGTTTACATACTGAAGGACCCAAGAACTTACCTAAAGATTTGTTGTCTGTGGTCTGTTCAAGCTCTCGGAAAGCACTGTACTTATCACCAGGCTCTATGATGCAAAGAGGAGAAGCTCAGTGAGTGTGAGGAAGGGACCGTGTGAGAACACGCACGGACCGAAGGAAGGCAACAAAGATTCATACAACTTAACTAAATCTTACACTCACAGGTTTACAGATTTACAAACTGTTTTATTTTTTTACCTCCAAATGCAACAGTATTTTCAGAGGTCTTGTCAGCTGCAATTCCTTTAAATGCAGCATATTTATCCATTGAGGATGACGTTTTAGTTCCCGTAAGTGGTATCAACAAAGAAGGGGCACTGGAAAAGGGAGAAAGAAATTTCTTAATGCCTAGAACATTAAATCCTTTTTTTTAACATCAGATAGGGGATTAGAATTTAAATGGCAAATAGGTACCTAGCTTATGTAATGCATGGCTTTTTGCTATAAAACTTAAAAACTAGATCGACAACATCACAAATATGTAAAACAATGGCCTCTTTCTAAGAGACAACACTACACAAGCAATAATAATTTTAATTTGAGAAGGATCAGACCCACAGTGAATGTCTAACATCGCTCTAGGTCATCATGACAAGGATTGAAATGGCTTTGGAAGAAGATAAGAAGGATGACCTTCTGCAATCTGTAACTTCAGGTCCATAAAATGGTCAAAATGAATTGCTCTAATCGGAGAAGGAAGCTATATATTTAAAGCAATTACATTAACTTTAATATGTTCTTTAAAAATAAGTTCAGAGTACAGAGGTAGAATAGTTAAGATAAAAATCTAATTATTAAATACTGTTCAAGCCAAGAAGGAAATTGTTCTTCTTTTAATCATATTGCACTGCTTACTGGCAGAAGTTCACAGAGCCGAGAAGCAGCAGCAGAGTAAATACAATTTGCATTTGTACAAGGATCACATCAGCGATTCCTGGGGCTATCTTTGCAGCAAAACAACAATCACTTCAAAATTAGATACAGATACTCTGTCTGTGAACACATTTCTCACTGGATGGGAAAGAAGTGTAATGAGTAGTATCTGTGTGGGGGATTCTTGGAAGGCTTAAACACATACTATGAAAGCATTGCTTCCCCCCTACCACCCCCTCTCTTTTTCTTATCAGACCTAGGCAGCTCCCTGGAAGAAAAATCTTTACATATGAATGACTACATTTGTGTCATTCAATACCATACATACAAGTTATATAAATGGATTTCTATTGAGTTCTTTGCCCAGGAGCAAAAAAATCTTTCCATAGTCATTTAAATCTTCTTATCAGGGGCCTACAAGCCAGGTGAAAACCTGGCTCTGGCTCATGCATCCTAATGAGGTCCACAGGCTTTTAGGACTCAGTGCCATCAAATGTTAGCGAGTGGAAGGGATCATTTAATTTCACTCACTACCAAACAGCTACAACATGTTATGAAGGCAAATATAATGGCAATCCTCTATACAGTATATGCACATTTTAAAAAGTTCCATGAATAACTAAAGTAGAGAATGCTACACAAGGATCAGGGTAATTAATAGCTTAGAAAAAACCCACAAGACTGAATGAATTTTTTGTTTTCCATGGCCCTCCAACTTTAGTTATAGTCAAGTAAAATCTTTTGAAATCTGATATTAAAGGAATATTATCAATTCTAAAACATTATTACAGAAGTGGGGGAAAAATAGAACATCTTCAGGGTAATGAAGTACTGTTGATTGACGTCAACAAATAAAATTCCATTTTTAATAAAGCTGTGACTCAAACTATAATTTTATGCATTCTGTCAATGAATAATTCATTCTAGTTCTTTCTCTGACGTGCTTATTAAAGAAACTTGTAACCACCATGAAAATGCTTATATCAGTCATATATCAGAGTTATTTTCTATTCCAAACAAGAAAACGGTTATTTCTACTCCTTAAAAACTAAGTACAGAAAGGGGGCGGGGCCTGCAACGCCAGACAGAACAAGGGGACGCGACCAAGGCAGGCTGGAGCCTTCGCCAGGACCCGCGGTTTGCCCACCAGAAGAATATGAAAAAGCAGAGCGACTCGGTTAAGGGATAGCGCTGAGATGACGGGCTTTCTGCTGCTGCCCGCAAGCAGAGGGGCTCGGAGATGATGCAGCAGAAGCAGAAAAAGGCAAACGAGAAGGAGGAACGCAAGTAGCCTTGTGGCTTCGTGTCCAACCCTCTTGCCCTCCCCGCCTGTGTGCCTGGGGCCAGTCCTACCACGCTAGCGTTCCTCCTTTGCCGAGTCTGCAGCTGGTCCCTGTTGTGCTTCCTTCCTCTCAGGTAGCCCCTCTCCCCCTGGGCCACACCTGGGGGCTGAGGGGGTTACCCCTTCCCAGTGTTTTTTATTCCTGTGGGGCTCACCCCAAAGTATTAAACATAGCTTTGTAATTAAAAAAAACAAAACAAAAAAATAAATAAAGTACCCATTCTACATTCTATTGAAAAGTCAAGAGGAATCAAGAGAAGAATTCATATTAAAGTACCATCAAATCGATTCAGGACCATAGCTACCCATAGAGCCGACAGGGTTTCTGAGATGGTCAATCTTTACAGGCACAGTCAGTCCCTTTCTCCCAAGGAATGGCTGGTGGGTTTGAACAATCTTGTGGTTAACAGCCCAACACACCTCACAGAACCACTGGGGCTCCTTTGGAAAGGTATCCAGCCACCTAAAACAATTGCCAGTATGCTTTTTCCTGCTGGCAAATCCATTTACATTTTATAATCACTCCACATGGCTGTGGAGATCCTTTAATTGTCCATCCAGTTAGATTTTAAAAGGAATATTTAGAAATCCCTACACTTCAACTCTTCTTGAACTTGTCTATCATCAATGCCCCATGTCTGTTGTATTTATTATTGTAGGCTCCCCAGCAGCTGGCAGTCAGAAGCATTTTCTGAGTAAATAAATGAGTGCTATCGCTGTCTGCCAGTCTCTCTTTCATGCCTTTGGATCACTGCTCTTTCTCCTTTGACTTCAACGACCAGTCCAAAACCGAGTCCAACAAATGTCTCAGCGGCATACTTATCAACCTTGATAAACCCAAGGACTTCTTATTTCACACAGAATCTCCACGTACAATATAGCAAGAATCACTTCCATCATGTCACTTCTAATTTCTAGAAAGCTTTACAGACCAAGTCACGAATCTGTAACTAATGTCAACTGCCATCATTTTCTTAGACTATCAAGGCTCTAAACTCCAGCTTACTTTTAACACCTGTACTTTTCCAGGGCCTCTGCGGAGAAATGCCCACTGCCAAGTGGTCTCATCGAGGCTTGGCTATTCGTAGTATGAGTTTAAAAATCCCTTTAAAAGATAAACTCACACTGTAGAACACTGATGATCATAAACTAGGAAATTCATCATATATACATGTAGTACCAAATTGAAGAGAGCTGCTATTGGCTAATATAAATATTTATAGACTGAATAAATAACAAGTTTCTCGTGAATAAATGACAATAATGACTATCAATCACCAGCAAAATATTTACATTGCAGGAGAGCATAGAAACAAGTCAATTCAGAACTGTAAAAGGAACACCTGCAAAAATAAGCTATTATGGTGAGAATTATAATATACATTAATATACATAATTGCTAATACGCCATATATCTCAGGCCTGCCTATCATAAAAACTTTCTATCCCAAAACTTTAATTTGAATTACTATAAGCTTCTGCCCATCCCTAGAGGAATGAATTTGGTAAGTCTGTTGATAGCCCATATTCTATACTTATACAATAAATCTTAATTTCTTATCCTACACTAAACCCTATGGATATCATGTGACACAATGCATTCTGGAACTTATAACCTAGTAAGGGTGTCTGCTTGTCGCCCTGGTCGCACAGAGTATACACACTAGGCTTCTAACTGCAAGGTCAGCAGTTTGAAACCTTCAGCTGCAGAGAAAGAGGAGGTTTTCTATTCTCGTACAGCATTCGTCTCAGAAACGCACAGGGCAGTTCTATTCTGTCCTATAGGGTTAGTATGAGTCAGAATCAACTCCACAGTATTAGTATAAGGAAGACAGTAGTAAACCAGTAACTACAATACAACTCAAGCTCAAAAAAATGCAAACTCGCTGTCATCGAGTCGAAGCCAACTCATAGCGATCCTATCGAACAGTAGACCTAACCTTGTGGGTTTCTGAGACGAGACTGTAAATCACGGGAGTAGAAAATCTATCATTTTTCCCCCTGAGGAATGGCTAATGGTTTTAGACTGCTGACCTTGCAGTTAGCAGCAAAATTGTACTCCACAACATGGCCAGGTCCCCATAACATAACAGGGTCCGGCTATTCATTAGGTCCTATGTGCTAACCAAGAGAGTGAAATTTTGAGTAATCCCAGAAGGAAAGGTCTGGCAATCTGAAAAAGCAGTCACTGAAAACCTCCTGGTGCACAATATTACTCTGAACATATGGGGTCGAGATGACTTGACTGGCGGGGCCCTTAACTCATCTTGGAGATGGGGACTGATGGAGGAAAGGTAAAGAAAATCAATTTTTGAAATAGAACTGGAAGTAATCAGAGAAAAACAGTTAAGTGTATTTCACATGTTGGAAAACAGAATGTCCGAGGGCCAGAAGTTTGAAAGCATTTTCAGCACAACTGGATATAAGTTTGGGGCAAGTGGAAGGAGGCAGCAAAACACACAGGAAGGTTATATAAGTTTTGTTGAAAGAAAGAGATTTTAGGTAGACATATTATGTTTTTCAAGGTTAGCCTGGTGTAGAGGTCGTGGGCATTCCATTTCTTTATAGCCACATTCATCAGGTTTCTTCTATCCCACTGATGTACAATTGATTACAAGTCATAGTGACCCTATAGGATAGAGCAGAAATGGCTTTTTTTTCCAGTCTATGGAAGCTGATTGCTACATCTTTTTCCTGCGGAGTAGCTAGTGAGTTTGAACCACTGACCTTTAAGTTAACAGCCAAATGTGCCTGCAGGGTTCTGGTTTCTTCTATAAGTCCCTTACATGTGTTTAATGTATGTATTCCTTTTTAAAATCATTTTATTAGGGGCTCATACAACTCTTATCACAATCCAGACATACATCAATTGCGTAAAGCACATTTGTACATTCATTGTCCTCATCATTCTCAAAACATTTGCTCTCCACTTAAGCCCCTGGCATCAGCTCCTCACTTTTCCCCTCCCTCTCCGCTTCCTCCTCCCTCATGAACCCTTGATAATTTATAAATTATTATTTTGTCATATCTTGCACTGTCCAACCCACTTCACCCACTTTTCTGTTGTCCATCCCCCAGGGAGGAGGTCACATGTAGATCCTTGTAATAGGTTCCCCCTTTCTAACCTACCCTCCCAGTTTCACCACTCTCACCACTGGTCCTGAAGGGATCATCCGCTCTGGATTCCCTGTGTTTCCAGTTCCTATCTGCACCAGTGTACATCCTCTGCTCTAGCCAGACTTGCAAGGTAGAATTGGGATCATGATAGTGGGGGCAGGGGAGAGGAAGCATTTAGGAACTAGAGGAAAGTTGTATTTTTCATGGTTGTTACATCGCACCCTGACTGGCTTGTCTCCTCCCTGAGACCCTTCTGTAAGGGGATCTCCAGTGGCCTACCAATGGGCTTCAGGTCTCCACTCTGCACTTCTTCCCTCATTCACTATGGTAAGATTTTTTGTTCTGATGATGCCTGATACCTGATCCATTCGACACCTCGTGATCACACAGGCTGATGTGTGTGGGCTTTGTTGCTTAATTTATGTATTCATAAAATTAAGAGAATATGTGCAATCATTACCACAATCAATTTTAGTATAATCACCCCAAAAAGAAACTTCAGGCCTATTATCAATCATTTTCCATTCTCCCCTCCTCCTTTTCCTCCCTTATGGAATCACTAATGTATTGTGGTAGTTGCAGTTTCATGTCATCCTTTTATAATGAAGATAGAAAAGTGGAGAGGTGGAGTCTGGCCTGTCAATCAGGCCACAGCCTGATCGTGCCTCCTTGTAGGCGTGACCTTCTTATAAGGAGGGTCCTGGGAACTTCTCTCCCGCCTTCACCTTCTTGCTGGTTGACCCAGATGGGGGACAGAACCCTGGAGATGAATCCACCGCCATTGGATCCACAAGACTTTGCACCCACCGGCCTGTGATCTTCCTGCATTCTGCATCATTGCTTGTGACTGTGTGAGTCTGAAGAAGGACTTAGGGACTAGTATTGGACGTAGGGACTTGAGTTGGACTGGGTTGGGATGTTTTCCTGATATATACAGCTTCTTCATATAAGAGCTTTCTTTCATATACATGAGTCTAACTGGTTTTGTTTCTTTAGTCAACCCAGCCTACCACACTATTTTCTGTCTCTATTGATTTGTCTATTCTGAACATTTTATATACATGAAATCATGATATGATCTTTCCTGACTTCTTTGTCTTGTTTTTGAAGTTCATCCATATTGTAACATATATTAGTATTTCATTTCTTTGTTAAAAACTTGTCATTTTATATATATACTCATATATCTCAAAACATTAGTGACTTTTACATTTTAAATGTGTAATTTAATGGCACTTATATTAATTGATTTGCAACTATGACCACTATCAATTTTCTAATTTTTCTACCACCCTTAATGTCCCTTAAGTCCTGGGATAAAAAAAAGTAAGTGTTTGTCTGTTTTTCTTTATATGAAACCCAGGATAGATAAATCTAAATCAACAATAAGTGGATTAATACTCTCTTGGGGTTGTGGCAGGGAAGACTGGGGAAAATGGGGAGTTATTAATGAGCACAATAAAGAAGAAAATGTTCTAAAATTGATTATGGTGATGACTGCACAACTCTTTTAAATATGGTTACTGCTGAATTGTGTACTATGGGAACCGTATGTCAATAAACCTGCATGCAGAAGGTGTTAGTTAAAAAGATGGTCAACTGGCTAAAATGTAAGATATGAATAAATGTGCACAAATGGAAACATAAAAGAAGAAGCACATATATCTTGCCAGAAATAAATTCCAAATTTGAAATCAAGGAAATTAAAATATTAAATGAAAAAAACTGATATTGCACACCCAAAGTGGAGTGTGCTACACTCTGGACAAAACAGCTCACTACTTTATTAAAAAGTGAGATGGAGAGATACTGACAGCATACTGAATCAGCTACGATACCTATAATTTAAACTCGTATATGAAACATTAGCTTTGTTTATGTGCCTGAGTATTCAAACAAACAGAAATTTGAAGACCTAAAAGTTATTGCTCTCATCTTATACAAAAAAGACATAAATAAATAACCATTTTTAGATGATTCAATTATGATTTCTGTGGGAAATAAACACTACATTACACTGTAACAATATCAAATTATATGTGCTCCTGCTTACAGAGTTTTCAACAGTCAAATCTCTGGGCCTTATATGAGGACATGAAGTCATCATAGCCACATAATGTACTTAGCCATAACAAATCAGAGTTAGCAGTGGCAAAAGCAATAAAAATTGGCATGCAGGTATGTATAGAGATGAAACTGCAAGAGCTGACGTTTAAGGTAGACAAAGTGGAGAGAAGTTAGGAGAGTAAAAATATGAATAAAGGCAGGAAAATGAGAGTAAGGAGCCATATTTTTCTTAATTATAGCTACTTCTTATTGTAGATGCTATTATTTTTTATTATTAAAGACACTGTTCAATGTATTCAATTCTTTCCTACCTGGTTCCCTGCTGGGGATGACTTGCTTTGGAAGAAGCAGACAGCTCTTGGAAATCACTGAAGGAGTCATCAAGAGACCCCGACTTAGAAGCATCTTGAAAATCTTGGAAGTCGTCTTCTTCTGGTTTGACCACCTTAAGTTGAGAGAGGGCATTGAAGTAGAAAAGCATCCAATTACGGCAAAACCCCAACTGTCAATCACATGAACAGCATGCTAAATTCCCCAATTTAGTACAACTACCTAATTTCAGAAGAACAGTCTTCAGACATACACTCAAAGGAAGTGCTTAAGGGGAAAATATTAGATACTCTCAGTGTCACAGGTTTTGCTAATCTGAGGAGTGAAAAGTAAACCCGGCAGTTTAACTTTAGGTTTAGCAATTTCCTCAAAATGCAGAGTCAAACATTTATTTTATTAGGTGGAGGTTAAAGGTTAAGACGTCTTCACTAGAAAGAACTATAAATCATTAGCTAAAATTCAAATAATTTAAGGTTTAAGATGTAGCTTTATGTTTTAAAAATAATACAAAATTAAACTTTTTCCTCTCAAGTGTCCATCAGAATCCAGCAATATTCTGTACGCATGCCTGTAGAAAATGTCCAGATTCACTTTCAGGAATTACTTGGAATTAGCAAAGCTAGCTTCTCCATTTACCTGATTTGCTGGGTAAGATGGCAAGAAGCCACCAGAGGGCTGGGCTGCAGCTCCACCCATTGGTCCAACAAGGTTAATGCCCATGACTGGCTGTCCCAGGTTGAGAGGGATGGAGGCTGCAGGACCCGAAGGCATCACTGTTGTGGGTTGACTCACTGGGGCCGTAAGAGTCACAGGAAAACCACTTAGAGTTGGAATAGGAGCCGAAGGAAACTGGCTTAAAGTGTCAGGACTCATGGCGGGAACTCCTCTCTACAAAGAACAGGAGAGAGATGAAAGCATTCTGGGTGGCTGCCAACCACATACAATCAAACCCTGGCACACAGAGACCTAAATGTAAAACCTGGAGTCCCGGTACGTTTCTACTCTAACTCTCCCCAAACTTAAGAAGTTCACACACCCATCCCACCCATCCCACAAACTAACACTGAATGTAAAACATAATACTTAGCAAAGAAATTGCCATCACGTTATCAATTCTGACATTTTCCTCTTGGGCAATTTTGGTTAATTCACCATACTCAAATCATTCAAAGTAATTTTGTAATATGAGAAAGCCGAGGAAACTGTGAATACATATCAAGTTCTAAGGAATTTAAAACAAGGATGCCAAAAGGAGTAATTTTGCCTACTCTAGACTGGCTCTCCAGTTCTTTATTAACATCCAGAAAATGTCAATATACTACACATCCTTTACACAAAAGAAACTTTGCTAGTATGGACTTCATACAAGCAGTACTGTGTTCTGAAGTTGATCTGAATTTCAATGTAAAGATTTCTACAATGCTATAGTAAAAAAAAAAAATCTATAGTCTTTCAATTTACATGGAAAAGTTACTCAATCTAACTCATAGGTTCCCAAACTTACTTGGCCAACTTCCCCTTTCAGAAAAACACAAACAAAGAAACAACTTAGCAATGCTGCTGGCAATAAAAACGTTTGTACGATAGCCCATAATTGAGGAGAAAGTTGGAGTTAACTATTTTGCAGCCCGCTTGGACGGTTCTAGCGCCCCCTAGTGGGTAACATCACCCTCTCTGGGAAGCAGTCTACCTGTGTTACTGCTATCATAGCCAGAACGGTGTACAGTTCTTCTTTAGTAAGTTTGCCAGGTGTCGTTCGATTAGCTAAGGCCCATATCTGTCCAAGAGTTTCCCTGGGAAGTCCAGATGACATCAGAATGGGATAGAGTTTAGCAGTGTCTATTCCAGTTGGCGTCATTGTGGTTTCTAAAATTTTCTTATAGGCATCTATTAAAGGAAAGGCCATATTACAAATGTAATTGCATTATACAGGATCGATCTTTTCTACCACTGCTATACAAAAATAACTTTCAATCAAACTGCTTTACTAGAAAATTTCTAATTCAAAGCCATCACAAGGTTCAAACCACTGCCAGACATCCAGCAGAAAATTAGTCTAATGCTCAGAAGAGAGGTACTGGAGATAAAGATTTGGGGCTGAGGGTAAGAGAGAGTCTTCTAATTCATAGAAGAGTGTAATGACACTAGATGGAGGTGGTATAAGCAGACACTGTGTACTTTAAAAGAGAAGCCTGAAAGTAATAATGGTCAGGACAGTTTGAAAACAGCAGTAAGCAGCTAGAATTGTACCACTAGCCCAATGGATCAGAGGCCGAGAGAAAAGACCATTGGGGAGAGGGCTATGGAAATAGAACCTTCAGGGAAAGATCTACTTTCAGGTAAGATGAGGGAGTGCAACAAGTGTTTGAATATCAGGAGTGGCCACTGAGGAGGCGGCCACAGAAAGTAAAGGACACCTATACTGCACGGGGCTCACCTATGTTAAGCAATTATTTGTTGTTTGCCTTAAATTCAAACTTAACAGGGCACTTTGTTTACATAATTGCTAAATCTGACAACCCTAGTTAGAGAAACTGCTAGGGATGAAATTGAGTAGGGTTAAGGGAGACAAAGGAAAAATGTTTAACATACAAATTTTACTTCTAGGATTACACATCTATTTATTTATTTATTTATTTATTTTCTAGAATGATAAATTAGAGCCTGGCAAGTAAAATAAATATTTTGGTAAGAAAGCGGGTATGCAAACATATATGGCTAGAAGGTGTGTCTAGAAGAAATACAGGTCAGCAGACAATTACAAGAGCGCCAAAGCATACCAAGATCTCAATTCCTTTTTCCTACTTATTAAGAGTTTGTATTTTATTGCTTTAAAAATATCATTTTATTGGGGCTCTTACAGCTCTTATAACATTCCATACATCAATTATATCAAATATATTTGTACATATGTAGCCATCATCACAATCGGTTCCCCCTTCAAGATCTCAATTTTTGTAATAGTTACTATTTGGCCTCAGCACAAGAGAAGAGGAGGAAACGGGGAACTTGTGTAATGGGCAATTAGAATAAACACTATTGTATTTATGTATAACTCAAGTCCCATGTGTTTGTTTATATGATTATGATACAAACAAGAAATGGTTTCCTTCCATAGAAATCCAGCCATGGGATCTTGTGTAAGTTTACTTTAATCAACTATAAAGGAGAAAGATTTGTCCATGCCAACATAGAAAAATGAAGATCTAATGAAAAGTTTTTGAGATTGATGAAAAATTAAGCAAGTTACAATATACATACGCTTTTATAACAGTTATTAGTCTCTGTACATTAACCTTGGCTTAAACAAACTACACCCTTATGTTCAATTGATTAATATCACAAATTGTCCACCTCAGTGAATTTTTTTTTTCCTTTTTGGCTCAATAGTAGTAATAGTAAATAGTAACAATAGTAAAATAGAAAAAATTAAACATCACCTTCCATTGTAGAAAGATGTCACCTGGTCTTATACACTATGTTTTATCACATGATAAAGAAGTCAGTCAGAGTATCTTAAAACTATGAACTAATAAATAACAGTTCAGAAAAGAAATTTTTATTAATACCATAGTGCAAATAATAAAGTTAATTAAACACTAATATCATTTATCAAGTGTAAAATATTTCATAATGCCTTTTAAAGGACAAGTCCAAGGAAGCTTTTAAAAATCAAAGTATTAAAAAAGCCAAAACTACTGTCATCAAGTAGATTCTGACTCAAGGTGGTCCAAAGAACAGAGTAGAACTTTAGGGGAGCAAAAAGCCTCATCTTTCTCTGGCAAAGAAGCTGGCAGATTTGAACTGCTAGCCTTCCCATAAACAGCCCCCAGAGTTCCTTTAAATACAAGTATATGATGGCCAGTAAAACATCAAAGCAAAATATTTGACTACATTTATAATGTTTCCTATAGGATGCAGTCTGAGAAAACACTGAATTTATAGAACTAACTTTTTGTGCTCTATACATTTTTTACAATTGTAAAAAGCTACAATTCCTTCTGTATATTTTAAAACCACAACAGGAAACACTTGCAACTATATTTACAAGCTCTAAAACGAAATGATTCAGAGAGGGATCCTGAGCAACGACACTCTTACCTGGAACCAAGCTCTCACTGTAAATCCAAGGAGGCGTTCTCGGCTGAATGGGATCCTGTGGGGGAAATACTCCCACACCTACAAGAGAAGAGGTGTTATCTGATGTGTGCAATGCTTCTGTGGAAGACAGGAAATCACAGCGACTATCTTTTTTTATACAGGAGAACACTGGCTGGAGACACTTAAAAAAAAAGTCTCTAATACAGCTAAGATATTTCTTCTCTAAATAACCCTTATATATTAACTATGTCCTCAAGAATATATTAAAAAAAACTAAAGTGTACCAAATCAATATTCCAAGTCACAGGAGGCTGTGCTATCTCGGGTATAATATAAATTAACGGAAACAACAGACAGGTGTGGGCTTAAAAACATGTCTAAATAATTGCCCCAAGCTTTACATATGCCATTTCATACCATTTCTTCACAAAGGTTGATTTTTTAATTTGAATATGCCTTAGTTATACTGCCTTCGATGTATATGGATTTTTACTTTGCTTGTGTTTTAGCACAATTCAATAATTTCTTGCCCAGTAAGATGTCTTCTAACAGTTTGCCTCCTGGGCTGCCCAGATTTGAATGGCTGTCTATGAGCAGAATTGATAATGTTTGGATTGTTTAGACAGTAGTACATGATTTATTTCAGGGAAAGCAAAACTATCTTCTCATTGGTGACTTTTCCAGCTGTGATTTTAACTTCTCAATCTTTCTGGAAGCATAGAAATTGTAAAGGAGGGGAAAAAAGATTTTTTACAAAATAAGAGGAAAGGGAATTTAAAAACAGGAATGATTCTGATTAAGAAAACTGGTTATTGAGAACACTTTTTAAAAAGGCATTAAGAGTGTGTTGAAAGAATTCAGAGCAAAATCTTAGTGGTTAATTAGAGAAAGGGATGCATTAGATTTACTTTAAGCAAGATTTCAACTAGCAAAATCAAGCAGCATTCACTTTAAGATTAATGCTTAAGATGTTAGCATTTAAGCGTTTGGTTAAACAATTTTTTTTTGGCTGAATGTTTCATGAGCTCACCACTCTCTTCAATGGCCAGGTTTTGGTCTGAAGTCTTTTCTGCTTCTGCTGTGGTGGCGCCACTTACACGTCCATCTACAGCACCCCTGCTCCTGGCCGTTAATCTGGGATGGCTCTGACTGGAAGCTGGGCCTAGGGCTTTGTGCCCACCTTCAGAAGTACTTAATTTAATTTGCTCCTGCCCAGATGTGTTCATGTCACAAGATACTAGGAGTTTCTCCTCCAAGGAAGGGCCTAAACAAACAGCATGAAGAATTATTGGTATATAACTGCATATTTCTTTTCAATCATCCAGTCCACCCCCATGTGCCTACAGGGGAGGTCCTACCACGTTAAAAACTTGTGTATCATTCAATTACTAAAACATAAACATATATTATCTACATTGATTCACAAGAATCCTATGAAGGAGTAGGGAGAAAGGTGTGATAAAGAATACTAACTCAGAAATCTGAAGACCTACAAAAGGTCAAGACACTTCTAATTACAGGGGAGACCTCGGCCAGGAACGTCATCTCTCGGACGGCTGTCAGAACTCTCAGGTGACAGAGTACGAATTACGTACACGCCTCCTAACACTAGACTCCCTCTCAAGATCCAAGCCCAAGCTCAGAGCCATGCAGTCCATGCTGACTCACAGAGACCCTCTAGGACAGAGTAGAACTGCCCCGGGGGGTTCTGAGGAGCGTAGGGGTGGGCTTGAATTGCTGACCTTGCATTTCGCAGCCCAATGCAGCATCCATTATGCCACCAGGGTTCCTTATCTCAAGACTGTGTGTGTGTGTGTGTGTGTGTGTGTGTGTGTGTATCTCAAACGTAAAACAACAAAATCAAAAGAAAACATTGCCGCTGACTGGATTACAACTCAGAGTAACGCTACAGGACAGAGTAGAACCGGCCCACAGAGCTTACAAGGCTGTCAATCCTTACAGAAATAGACTGCCACACAGTTATCCCATGGAGCGGCTCGTGGGTTCAAGCCCCAGGCCTTGCTGCTCACATTAGCGCATCCAGGGTAGAACTGAGGCAGACTTGCCCAGGGGCAAATTGACTTCTGATCCCAAGTGAAATGTCACCAAACCAAACCAAACCAAAACACATTCTAAAGAAGTTTTCCCTGGCATATTATTCTTCAAAAAATTATATTTATGCTTTTCGCAAATAAGAAATCAGGTTGTCTTTAAAGTTCCAAGGTATTTATAAAAGTTCTTAACTGTAGACTAAACGATTAAAATCACTTTTCTGGAATATGAGGCCCTCAGAATGGAAAGATTTCGACTTTTATTTTAGTTCATTTAAAAAATACTCATATCACTCTTTACCAATGTCACTCCGTCATTTCTTTTAAACAGAAGTAAATGTTCTTAGATTTTCATAAAAATGCTTTCATTAACAATGCTAGGAGTTACCTGCTTTCTGTACAATGTGTGAGACTGAAGCAGTAGAGAAATAAGGAATTTGCTCAGGACTACCATGTAAGGCAAGAGACACTGGAATCTGACCTGGAGGGAGAGGCTGTGGCCCAGCCTTCTGTGTATGCAACTGGCCCCCTGGGGTGGTGGGGCGGAAAGACTGAAAAGGCTGGGAAGTGGAAGAAGGCCCACACTGGGGAACTTCAACAGGCCCCTGCATAAAGTCACTGAATTCTTCTTCGTCAAGAAAAGTAGATGATGAGGAGACAGTGACAGAAGAATGAGATGATGTGGGATAATCTGCAAAATGGAAAACGGCAATGAAATACACAGACATGGAAAGCAACGGGGAAAAGAAATCAAAATGTAGAACAATTCCAAAAGAATGTATTGAAACACGGAATAGTAGAAATGAACAGGAAATAATACATGTAACCACAGATGAAATTATACAATGCATACAAAAACAATTTGATATCTAGCTATGTACAATTTTATGCCTTTTTAAAAGGGGTGTATGTGTGTGTCTTATAACTATTTTGCATTTAGTTCAGAACAAACAAGTAAGAAAAACTGTCCTAAAACTCAACACGTCTTCCCTTTTTTGATTAGGTTCAAACTAGTTTTTTTCTTTTTGCCTAGGTGAAGTTAGCAATAATTTACATCAAAGTGGTGATTATTTTTTCTGGGTGATCCTCTCTCCAGAAACAGATAAGAAAACTTGTTCATATGTTGCTGGAATCATTACATTTTGGAGAAATAAATACCCCAAGGTTTAAATTTCATGACGATGGTAAGGAACCATACACAATACAGTCTGTACTTTTTGGAATAGCATGCCTGGTCCACATACTTTACATGAATCGCATTTCAATAAAGCTATACTATAAGGAGTTATAAAAGCTAACAAGAACACTGAACCTATTACCAAGGTGATATTTACTTGTGAAAAGCACAAAAGTTGAGAGACCATACAGTGCTCAGGGAACAATTCAACGATGCATTTATGGAAGTTAACTTTGGCTCAGGACAACGTGCAAGGAGCTTTGGCACTGAAGGGTATAAAGAGCACTATGGTTTACAATCAGGGAAAGTGTGCGTCTGGGTTGGATCCTTTCACCACACGAATTCAATCTTTGTGCTGAGCACATAATCCAAGAAGCTGGACTACTTAATGATGAATGAGGCATCAGGATTGGAGGAAGGCCATCAACAACCTGTGGTATGCACTGCACACAAATTGCTTGCTCAAAGTGAAGAGGACATGAAAAATTTACTAATGAAGATCAAAGACTACAGTCTTCACTGCGGATGACAATTCGATGTTAAAAAACCAAAAATCATCACAGCTTAACCAGTAGACAACATGATAAATGGAGAAAAGATTGGAACTGTCAAGATTACATTTTACTTGGATCCACAATCAAAGCCCACAGAAACAGTAGTCAAGAAATCAAATGCCACTCTGGGTAAATCTGTGGCATCACACTTCCTTAAAGTGTTAAAAAAAAAGTAAGGTGTCCTGACTGGAAGTCATGGTATTTTCAATTGCTTCATATGCATGTGAAAGGTGACTAATGAATATGAAAGATCGGAGAAGATGGATATATTTGAATTATGGTATTGGTGAAAGATACTGAAAATACCATGAACTGCCAGAAGAAAGAACACAAGTCTGTCTTGGAGAAAGTACAGCCAGAAAGCTCCTTAGAAGCGAGGATGACACTTTGGGCATGTTGTCAGAGAGACTAGTGCCTGGTAAGGGACGACATGCTTGGTCAAACAGAGGGTCAGCAAGAGGAACTGAAACAGTGGCTGCAACAATGGGCGCAAACACAACCCTGTGTGTGACGATGACACCAGACTAGGCAGTGTTTCATTCTGGTGGACACAGGCTCACTAAGGGTCAGAGCCAAGTTGACAGCACCCAACAGCAGTAACATGGTCTTTATATTATTAAATGAGATTACTTTAGATAATAAACCTGCTCTACTATGTTAGCACATGAGAATCATTAATAATATTATTGTTACTTCTTAATATTTTAACTGACAATTTTAACATTTATTAAAGCCTAATGTTACAGGAGGGTGGTCTGCGTGATGCAAGCCAGTTTCTCTTGGCTGCAAACTTATACACTGGTAGTGTGAACCATCTAACAGTGTATAACCAGTGTGTAACCATCAGTGTGTAACCATCAAACAGCGCCTCGAAAGAAATGCCTGGTGATCTGCTTCCTTAAAGGTTAAAAACCAACCCTGTTGCCATCAAGTCAATTTCAGCTCCTGTGACCATATTGGTTACAGAGCAGAACTGCTTTGTAGGGTTTTTTTTTTTTTACTATACTTGTGTGTGACTTGAATGGAATTTTGAAGAGCAAATTAGTTTTCCCATCAATAATTGATACACATTGTTTCGTGACTGCAATCCTCTCAATGTCCCAGCAGCACTCTTTCCCACTTCCTCCTTGGTTTGCTTGGGCATGGTCTTCCTTCTTTCTGTTGGTTGTTCTGAGGAATATGTTCTTTGCGGTCATGACTGCAAGGTGGGTTGTAGGTGGACGTGGCTCCAGGTCCCCCGTCTCAGGACCCACGAGTCTTGGCCAACACATCAAGTCTGGTCTTTTTAGGGAATTGGAATTCTGTTCTGCACGTTTCCTTCCCTCTTTCCTGGCCCTTCTATCGTGACCTTGATAAAGAGGAGGCAGCTGTGGCAGCTGGGCATCGTCTCATTCTTCTGGTATCCGGGTTGGGGAAGCTGTGGCTCATATGGTCCACTAGCCCTTTGGACAAAATGATTTTGTTTTTCATTCTAAAGTTTTAGTTTTGTTTACTTTCATTGTTTCAGAAGTTGCATCTTAGATGGTCACCTGCAAGCTTTTCAGACCTGAGTTGCTATTCACTGAAGAAGTCTGTAGAACGCTGATCTAGACTTAATCCATTACGCTACTGCTAAGTCCCCAAACCAGTGACTCACTCCTTCATGGTGTTTGCTTACGGCAACAGTTTTCATAACTTGTCCCCTCTCTGCTCTACGACACACACGACTATATTTGCAGCACACACAGGGCTTCACAAACTTCATGAGAGAATGAAATGACCTGATAATGAACATTTTCTGTGACATTTTAAAAGCCCCCTCAGGATGTGGAAACATCCTCTGTCAAACCTATATATATATATATATATACACTCAAGGATAGACTGTGCGATTTCAGCTTGCTTGTCTACCTCTCTACTTGCAGATTACTGCTTGTTGTTGTCATTGTAGGATTGTGTCGGTAATGATACATACTTGAACTCTGGTGCTTTTCTTCCCCTTACTCATATTATGCTGATGTCCCCCTTTGGCTATAATCAGACTGCCAACCCGTGTATTTCATGGCACTGCTCTGTGGGCCCAAAGGGCTGAGTGTGAGCCGTTTGTGCTACACAAGGACCTGTCCCAACAGACTACAGCTAAGAATCCCCCAACAGCAGGGATCCTCTGTATCAATCACAGCATGTTCTGAGGTCACAGGGAGTGGTCTTTGAAAATGGGGACACTGTATGCTTACTCCTCTTTTGATCAGAAAAATACAAGAGAAGCACTTAATGTTCTATGAAAGGCACCTACTAAATACTCAAGATCATTGCCTTAAGTCATCATGTTTTAAAGAAAAAAAAGTCTTCTTGGTACAAAGTAGACATACTGGAGCACTGAGAGTTACTCTGATGCCTTTAAAGTGCACAATGGATCTCCCCTATTTACAACAATAAAGCTACAAAGGCTCAAACGATGTTTCTTTATATTTGGCTAGAATTACCTTACATACTCGAGTATAAACTGACCCGAATATCAGCCGAGGCACCTAATTTTACCACAAAAACTGCATTAAAATGTGCTGAAAAACTCGGCTTATACACGAGTATATATGGTACAATTTTATGTGATATCTATTCTCTCTCTCTCTCTCTCTCTCGGCTTATACACGAGTATATATGGTACAATTTTATGTGATATCTATTCTCTCTCTCTCTCTCTCTCATATATATATATATATATATATATATATACACACACACATTTAGGAAAACTCTTATCGAGAAGCTCTGGTAAAATAGTGGTAACTCATTGGACTGCTAACTGTAAGGACAGCATTTCAAAATCACGAGCTGCTCTATAGCAGAAAGAAGGGGCTCTCTACTCCTGTCAAGAGTGACAGTCTTGGAAACTCAAAGGGCAGTTCTACCCTGTCCTTTAGAGTTGTTGTGAGTCGGCACTGACTCGATGGCAGAGAGTTAGTTAGTTCTGGTTTAAACTCTCATAACTACATGTTATCCATAAATTGTTATGATATAGACAAATTCCTTTGTGTGATGAATGAATTAGAGGCAAATATCTTTCTGGTAGTCTCTGTTGGGTAATACCCATATTCTGTTGAATCAACTTTCTTTTGAAGGGGTACAAACATGGATATATTTCAGTGGGTTGACCAGGTAGCTGTGGGCTTTCAGTGTTGTTGCTGTTAAAATGTCTCGTTTGGTGTTCTATCAATATCTAGAGCTTTATTTGTCAAAAGTACCTTCAGTGCAGCTTACACTTCTTCCTACCTTCTGAAATGACTGAAAGTTGACCAATTCTTTTTGGTTCAGTGGCTCTGTACTACTGCCATCAACTTTTGATCTTTCCTGTACCATTCAATATTTTGTCCACAGAATCCTTCAGTATTGCTATCCCAGGCTTGAATTTTGTCTTCTGTTATTTTAGTTTGAGAAACGCTGAGCATGTAATTCTCTTTTGGCTAACTACAAGTCTTTACACATTTCATTACACTTTACTTTCTTCCTTTTTTTAAATAAAAAGTTTTACTGGAACTAAATCCAAATATCATATAATTTAATAGTTCAATCACGTTAAAAGAGTTGTATCATCACTACCACAATCAATTTTTACTTCCTCTTTCTTATACTCCTTGTTATTAGCTCCCTATTTTCTCCAACGCCCTTCTTTATTTTCAAGCTACCCTTTGAAATCTTTTGTTCAGTTTTTTAAAATTTAAATAATTTTATTGGGGGCTCTTACAGCTCTTATCACAATCCATACATCCAATCATTGTGTCAAGCACATTTGTACATATGTTGCCGTAATCATTTGCAAATCAATCTCTTTCTACTTGAGCCCTTGGTATCAGCTGGTTCCCTCCTCCCCCACGAACCTTTGATAATTTACAAATTATTATTTTTTCATGCCTTACACTCACCTCTGACTCCCTCCCCCCACTTTTCTGTTGGCGCTGTCATTTCTTCCACTCAGCTTAGCCACTCAACATTCAAGTGCAAGTTTCAGTCTCTTCTGACACTCATTCTGTTCTTTTCTTTCCTGTGGTTTTAATGGTCTTTTACTGTTTTTATGTAGAATGTCCTTGATCTCATCTCCACAACATATTTGGTCTTTGGCCATTAGTGCTCAATACATCAAATCTATTCTTGAGATGAGCTCTAAATTCAGGTAGGCTATACTGAAGGTTGTACTTCGGCTCCTGTGGGCTTGTTTTTTCTTCAGTTTCAACTTAAACTTATATCTGAGTAATTGATGACTTGTTCTGCAGTTGATCTTAGCCTTATTCTGACTGATTATATTGTTTCTTCATCATCTCCATAAACATAGTTCATTTGATTCTTGCATATTGTTTGGAAAGACCCATAGGTATAATAACAGTTTATGTCGTTGAATAACGGTATTTCCAGTCAATAGGCTGTGGGTCTTACAAAATTCTATCATGTCAGCTTTGGCATAATTTCTATCACCAATGTTACATTGTCCAACTACCAATCCTTCACCTTTGTTCCCAACTTTAGCATTCCAATCACTAGTAACTATTAAAGCATCTTAATTTCATGTTTAATCCATTTCAGACTACAAAAGCTGGTTATAATATTCAATTTCTTCATGTTTGGCTTTCGTGGTGCTTCATAAATTTGAATAGTAGTTATGTTAACTGATTTTTCCTTGCAGGTATATGGAAATTGTTTTATCACTGACAACATTGTACTTCAGGATAGATATTGAAATGAACTTTTTGACAACGGATGTGATGCCATCTCTCTTCAATTTATCATTTCTGGCATAGTAGACCATGATTGTGCAATTCAAATGGCCAACACCAGCCTGTTCCACTTGCCAACTTTCAGCTCTCTGTCTACATTCACATTCCACTTATTCTGAAGTTGTTTCTCTTCATTTTGAGTTGTGCCATGTCAACCAATGAAGACTCTGAAAGTTCTGATCCATCATTAAGGTTGGCTCCTGGAGGAGGTGGCAGTTCTTCTCCAGTTCCGAGTACCTTCCACCTGAGAGGCTCCAGGGTCAGAGGCTCCACACCACTTCAGACAGGGTTCTGATGTCACTAAGGTTTTCCTGGCCGAGTGCCAGAAGTAGGTTCCAGGTCCTCCCTGGTCTGGCTTAGCTTGGAAACTACGTGAAGCTTGTCCCCCCTGGGTGACCCTTCTACTGGTGGGATAGTGTCCAGCATCACAGTAACATGAAAGATATTACAGACAAGTGGTGGTCTGGTTCTTAGCATGCATTTAACAGTCACCTACCGGAACTAAAAAAATCATCTTCAAAGAGAAGATCATTCTAACGCCTTCTGAAAGTGAAAAGTACCTGGTTTCTTGGAGTGTGAGGCTGGAGCAGGGTGCATCTTAGCGTCTCTGGAAAACCCATCTAAGTTCCCTTTGATGGCTTCCAGAGCCTCATCTCTGCTCTTCTCCCCTAGCTGAGAGAAAAACAATAGGGGTCAACCCTCACTGAGAGGATAGCTGAATCTATTTCCGACATTTTTACCAAAATCAATTCTCTTAAGTCAAAAAAATCTTTGATAAATACAGAAAAAAAAAGGATATAACCTGATCCTCTGTTGAATATAAAGATATTAAAAGGCTCATTTGTAAATACGTGAGGATATAGGTACTACACATTCAATGTGCTAAAAAGTAAGAAACCTAATTTCAGATGCTCCCGGACGACACCTTTTGGCCAATAGATGGAAATATCCAACAAACAGTAAAACCCGTGAAGAATGTGCTCTTAGGGTCATCAATACTATGAGACCCAAGATGAGCTGACAGGGCAGGCAGGGGACCAGGGGAACAGAGGGAGTGGTGACACACTGTGGGTATTGCAGCCAAGGTCAGGGAACAATTAGTGTAGGAACTCTTAATTGGACCACCAATTTTCTATGCAAGTTTTCATCTAGAGCACAGTGAAATATTTTTTAAATGATGAGAAACTCATGTTTATATCAGCAAGTTTAAGATTAAGGCGCCCCGCCCCAGTGGTACAGTGGTTAAATGCTCACTGCTAACTGAAATACGGGCCGTTGGAAACCCCTCGCTGCTCTGTGGTAGCAGGATGTGGCCGGCTGCTTTCACAATGAGTACAGATGGAGCAGTTTTACTCTGTTCCACAGGGTAGTTGTGAGACAGAATCAACTTCATAGCACACAACAGATTTGTCCCAAGAAAAGATGACAAACAGTGCTGAGGAAATAATGGCTGATAACCTAATCCTCCACAACAGGGCATCTCTATAGAAAAAGAAAACTCTTTCACTCTGGGACCTGAGAAACCAAAATTAATCAACTACAGACCCGGTGTGGGCAGCTGTTTCAGCAATAAACAGATGAGAGAGACACGTGCGGGCTGACAGTGTGGATGCATTACCTTGGGTTTTACACTGCTCAGAAGTCTGAGCTTTTGCTTCTGCTCTTCAAACTGGCGTCTTTTTCTTTCTTCTTCTAAGAGCTTTTGCTGCTGCTCAAATCGTTTTCTATGGGAAATACAATCTAGTGAAGATCCAACTCCAGGGATTATCAGCTGTGCTAGACTTGGATTGCTAGTAATGGCTTCAGCCATTCACCTTGCAGCTATCTGCAGCCCTAGGCACTCCTCCGAAGCGGTTGTATCTAACTGTCTTCTAGGAGAACACTGCTCCCCCACTATAGTCATCTCAAAAGATTTGAAAATAAGTCTAAAAATGATTTATCTACATAATGTGCCAAGGAAAAGGCAATTTTTTTTCATATAAACCTAATCTCAGAGAATAGACAGACACATAAAAAGCCTTTGTCCTGCACACAGAAAAGAAACTCTCACTGGAGAAGATGGTGTCGGAGGGGAGAAAGCACAATGATCTGGGGCTCAAATTCCTACACTTGGGTCCAGCCTTTGATTTGTGTAACACTGTGCTAGGGACTGACCTGTGTCCCCTCATACATATGCTTGACTCCTAACCCTACATATGTAGCTATAATCCCATTTTGGAATAAGGTTTTCTTTTTTGTGAGACCATAGCAGCGTAGGGCGTGACCCAAGCTAATCAGTTTTGAACTATGAAAACAGCAAAGTAGGCACAGAAGCAAGGAAAGACAGATGTCATGTTGAGCGCTCCAAAGAATGTTAGAAAAGTTGAGACAAGGATTACCCCCTAACATGACAGAGTGAGCCTTTCTCTAGAGCCCATGCCGTGAATTCAGACTTCCAGTCTCAGGAAATTAATTTTCTGTTCTGTAAAAACCATCCACTTGGATTATTTTGGTAACAGTATCACTGAGAAACCAATACACCTTCATTGATAAGTTGTTTAATTTCTCTGGACCTCACCTGCCCAGATGTGAACTACACAACCAAATACCCTGGGGCTATCCAGTTGATGCTGACTCCTATCGCAGTCTCTGATACCCACAGGAAACCAGATGCTACGGGGTTGATTCCAACTCCCTGTGCCCCAGATTTTACACACTATAACTGCTCTGTAGGGTTTTCTTGGCTGCAAGCTTTACTGTAGGAGTTTGCCAGGCCTTTCTTCCAGAGCCACTTGGTAGGTCTGCACTGCTAACCTTTAGGTAGCTACCCATCGCAAACTGCTTGAGCCACCCAGGTGCCTATAGACGTGCAATAAGAAGGATGAATCAGAGGATCTCTAAAGTCGCTTCTTTTGGCTCTAAACTTATAATGAAAGGGTTTTTTTTAGTTTTCAAGGACAAATTTTAAAATAATAGGTATCATGCTTCCTTGCTCTCCTTGAATCCTAGAGATCTCTTACTGCTGCTCTTCAGCAAACTGTTTCTGCATGTCTGGAGTGTACTGTGGGCCTGGAGCACGCAGTCCCAGGAAGGGTGCTTGTCCCATGTAACGAATCCCAGCTGCTGGCATTGGTCCCACTGGTATCCCTGCCTAGAAGAAACAGACGACAGAGTAAAACTCAAAAGTTCTCCTTTTAACTATCACAAAGAAAAACTTTAATGTCCATACATTCGTTTTTAATGTTTTTTAATTTGTCCACTACATATTAATGAAGTCTTATAAAAGATTCAAGGAACATAGGCTCCTCTGAACATCTCCCCCACTTCCATTTCTTTTGTTTTCTTACAGAGCCACACGGTTAATTCTCTGGAGAGAGTAAAATCTTCCAAGCTTTGTGTAAGCATGCATGCATTCCCAATTTAGGTTGCTAATTGATGTTCACTAGAGAGCCGTGGTGGCAGAGTGGTCACCCACTGGGCAGCAACTACAAGGCCAGCAATTTGAAACCACCAGTCGCTCTGTGGGAGAAAGGTAGGGTTTTCTACTCTCATAAAAAGTTAAGAGTCAGTGAAGGGAGACGTCGGATGGTGTAAGCTATGACAAAATAAATATTTATAAATTATCAAGGGTTCATGAGGGAGTGGGGAGTGGGGAGCAAGGGGAAAAACGAGGAACTGATGTCAAGGGCTTAAGTGGAAAGCAAATGTTTTGAGAATGATGAGAGCAATGAATGTACAAATGTGCTATATACAACTGATATATGTATGGACTGTGATAAGAGTCGTATGAGCCCCCAATAAGATGATTAAAAAAATTAACAGTCTCAGAAATTTATAGGGGTAGTTCTACCCTGTCCTATGAGGGCACTCTGAGTTTGAATTGACTTGGTTATGAGCTCACTAATCCGTGTCTAGGAGGAGAGCTATCATACGTTACAGAGTTCGATAACAGCAAAGACTTTACAGACAGGAATCATTCCACAAAAGGAATTTGATAACTGAATGAATGTTTTGATGTTCATTATTTGGTGTTCAATACTCAAATTTTCATAGAAAATAAAATATACTTCCCCCCCAAAAAAAATATATACTTCCCCAAACACCAACTCCATGGCTGTGTGTCTATTTTGACTCATTGTGACCCTATATACCAGAACAGAACTACTCATATGGTTTCCAAGGCTGAAAGTCCTTACAGAAGCTGGCCACCACAGCTTTCTCCTACGGAGCCTTTGGATTAGCCATCAAGTGCTTTAACCACCCCTTCATCATATATTTAATCAACGATAAATATCAATACAACAGAATGAAGCTTTGTGAAGTATGCAGATAGAACAGTGTAACACAAAAGCTAGTCATAAAATCCAAAATATTAGTGATAATAACAATAAGAACAGCTAACTTTTACTGACTAGAACCTCCTCTCTTGGTAAAAGGCTCGCTCCCCCTTTGCCCCTAACTGAACGCTGGCTCTCCTCTGAAGTCTTTTCATTTGGAGGTTGCAGCTTCCTAGTGGAATGCTGAGGGATATTCCTTTCTTAAAGCCTTTTCCCCTCTCCCATTAAAAACCTGGATACATTAAATTTTTTTTTGCTATCAGATTTCATTACTTACTAGCCTACCTTGTTCATGTCATGTACTGATGCTCAACTCCCTCTCTCCTCAGCTGATGCCTTCAGAACTTGGCTGTCTCCATTCTATTCTTGCACTGTTCTAGGTGATGTCACCATCACATGGAAGACTATGTACCACTGTGGTCTCACCTCATGGACCTAGAACTCTCACCTCAACCAGCCAGTTTCCCATGGCCCTGTTGGACCCTTGACCTTAGGAGTGCCGGTCAGCCGTATCATCTCTAAAGCCTTGACTTGAAGCACCCCACCACTCGGCCATTAACTCCTATCTTTCCAGCCCATATATTCATTCCAGAAATGTTCTTGTTTCATTGATACCTGCCATCCATTAATCTTACTCTACCACTTTCCCCAGAACTCACTACCTTTTCAATGGCCAGCTTTCATTCCAGGGTTCGGCATTATAATACCCTTGCGGACATCCTTAACGATCATCTCCTGGGAAGCCCCATGCTTGATTAGAGTTAATTAATTCCCTTCTCTTATCTTACAAACAGCTGAATCATGCTGGTCAGAAAACACTAGGTATTTGCTTTAAATTCTCGATCACAAATCTCAAGTAAATTCAGCATGATCCTATGTAAGGTTTAAATCGGGGCTTTGAACTGCATCATTCCAGTTCAACCTCCATACTGAGAATTTCTGTTTCTACTCCAGATATATTCAATGAGGATCTAGCTTAACAAGATTCCCAGGTGATTCATGTGTGTGTGTGTGTGTGTGTGCGCGCGCGCGCGCATGCGTGCACATACATAGATGAACTGTAAGAATCACCGGGGACCTTGTTAAAACAGATTCTGAGTCAGTTTATCTGTGATAAAAAAAGCAAATGATCAGCAAGAGGTCAAACTGGATTGAATTGGTTTAATGCCCTGGTTTTAACATTATATGTGGTGAGATTTTCTATGGCCCACTATATGGTCAATTTTTAGAATTATTTCATGAATGCTAAAAAACAAAGTGTATTATGCAATTGTTGGGAAGAGTATCTTTTATGTCCATTAGTCACTTTTGTGAAGAAGGTTGTTCAAATCTAAATCTTCACTGATTGTAGATTTGCCCATTTCTCTTTGTTATTGTCCTTTCTTTATACATTTTCAAAAAAACTCATTGCTATCACAGTGATTCTGATTCATAGTAACCTTACAGGGCAGGGTCCAATTGCCTCTGTGGGTTTCCCATACTTGGTATCTTTATGGGACTAGAAAGCCTCCTCTTTCTACCATGGAGTGACTGGTGGTTTCAAACTGCAATCTATATTTTTTGTGCATGTAGGTTTTTATCAAAAGTTTCTTTACCTATAGACTTGTAATGGTTTTTGCCTTAAAATCTATTTGTGGTCTGATTTTTTTATTGCTATATTAGCTCTTTTTGTTTGTATTTATATTGTATATATTTTCCCTATCCCTTTACTTTAAATAGCTATGAATAAGTTCATATATGTACAGGCAATGAATAGATGACAACAATTCTAAGACACCAGTCCTTATAAGATGCATTCTAACTTCACGTGTGTTAACACATGGGGGGCAGGGTAGGTCATTCTAGAATCAGTGACTGTAGTAACATGTGGCATAAACAGGGGGTAAACCCATGCTTGGCCATGCTAATATCCATGCATCCTAAGCCATCCTGCTTCCAGCACATATAAAGGAACACACCCATCATGTCAGTATTTCAAGTCTCTGGGACATTGATTTTCTTACTGAAAATCTATCAAACGACTTCTGATTTAATTTCTCATATGATTTGAATACACAGGGAATGCATCCATCATCTTGCTCTCCTAAGAACTGTCTATATCGTCTTCATTTTCTTACCTTCCATTTAATTCCTTAATCCATTCTAATTAGGCTTTGACCCTCTCCCCAACACTCCATCAAAATTGCTTTCACCTACATGACCAGTGAGGCTTGTTTTGTGAAATCCAATGGACCACATGACTATTCATCAATAGAGAAATGATGGTAAAACTACAGTATGAAATAATACTCAGCCATTAAAAAACTTGATACAGATTTTAAAATGCATTATGATAGACAAGTGTGCTCTCACCAATATATCTGATTTTCTGTTCTCTGGGTACCTGGCAAGGTTGCATTTCCTTGGTTTGGTTAGGCATGGCCTTGTAATTTGCTTTACCAGTGACTTAGCCAGAGTTGTTTGTCTTCTCTTAAAAATTGCTCTTCCGAGAGCAAATGCTTTGAGAATGATTGGGGCGGGGAATGTATGGATGTGCTTTACACAATTGATGTATGTATATGTATGAATTGTGAAGAGAGTTGTTTGAGCCCCTAATAAATTGTTAAAAAAAAAAAAGAATGACGAGGGCAACAAATGTATAAGGGTGCTTTGCTCAATTGATGTATGTATGGATTGTGATAAGAGTTGTATGAGCCCCAATAAAATATTTATTAATTAAAAAAATTGCTCTTCCCTTGGTTTTAATGGCATATTTTTCATGTTGTTTTATTTTCTCCTTACTTCTATGACTGCTCTTCTGATCTTCTTTACTAAGAATGCACTCTCAGAGTTAAATGCTGCAGTCTCGAGGGTTCTCCCTGGACTAGCCGTCTATAGACTCTATGGATGTTCCCACTCTAGCCCTCTGGCATCGATCTGCGTGCTGACGACTCCCACACCTATACTCTTAAACTAGAGTTCCCGCGTAATTTATTAAACGGCACCTGCACAGCTTCACTCGAATGTTTCATGAGTTTTCAAAGTCAACATGCATCATCAAACAAGTTTCTCCAATGCTTTTTATTAATAGCATCCTCAATGTGTTACTCATGTGGAAAACTGGGAGTTAGCTTGATATCATCCTTTATTTCCAACATCCAATCACTCAGCAAGGGCTGATTCATTTCTCAATTAGTTCTCAAAACCATCCCTCTATCTTCTGCCACCACCCTAATTTAAGCCACCACCATTTTCTCACCTCCTCTCCCGACGTCAGCATTTAAATGATTTCCCCTACATCTCTTCTTGCTCTCTTTGCTACCTCCAAGTAGTCCCCAAATAGGCAAAAGAATCTTTTAGATACAAATCTAATTGTATCCGGCACTGCTTTAAAATATTCATTGGCTCACAGATGCCCCAGCTGCTCCAATGTGCCACATCCCTGCCAGCTTAGGATCGTTCCTGTCAGCACGCTCTTCTCCCATCTACTCATCTGGCTAACAGCTATTTTTCATTCACATTCAACTGAAATTCAATTTCTTGAGAGGTTTTTGACTCCCAAGGCCAAGATAAGTCTTTTATACATGTTCTTACCACATATGCCACCTCTTGTGTGATTAGCTGTGAATGGATAAAGTATCATTCAGATTGTATCCAACAATCTCATGTATAATGTTACTGCTGGACCCTTTAAGAGAGAAGTCTATTCCTAGTATGCTAACAAAGCCAAGTTTTGAGACATCATTTTATCAAGCAAATGAATGCCCTTTGTGATGCCTCCTGACAGCTGGTATTCTTCTTCCCCTTGGCACTGTCTAATACAACGGCGTGATTTTTCATATGTATCATGTAGTAATTATGTCTGCAGCATCATAATTAATACACCAATGCCAACTGGGCTAATATGATATAATCTGGAGGACCCTACAGAGATACTGAAGACATAGGTTCAAGTCCCAGCTCACTGTGTGTCGTTGAGTAGTATCCTCATAAAGCTTACTTCCTCATCCAAACAGTGGAGCTGCCACCTGTTACAGTCTGAAGTGTGTCCCTCACAAAATGTATGTCAACTTGGCTAGGCCATGACGCTTGGCATGAGGCATTTTTCTCCATTTTTGTGGTATGATGCAGTTGTTCTAGGCCTTCTACATTCTAACCTGTGGGGTGTCAATGAGGCACAATTCGTGGCATTTATGCTAAGGAATGGTAGGATTAAGTTGCATCTTGAGCCAATCTCTTTTGAGATAGAAAAGGTTTGTAACAAATGAGTAGAGATCAAAGGGACACCTTACGCCTACCCCCAAGAAAGAAGAAATGGGAGCAGAGTGCATCCTTTGAACCTGAGATCCCAGCGCTGAGAAAATCCGAGACTCAGGGCCAGACTGATGACAAGGACCTTCCCTCACAGCCTACCAAGACAGAAGCCCTCCCCGTTGTGCTGGCGCCCTCACCGGTGAGAGGACACCCTTCTGCTGGTTAAAGCCAGCCTCTCTTGGCATTTCTGTTATGTAGCTACTACTTCACTAAGACACTGCCCTTTTCAAACTCTGTTGTGAGAACTCTACCAACTATACAAAGAGGAGTAACAGTGACAGCTCTGAGCTTTCCAAGCAATGACACAGTTTTCCCATGAGAACAGTGCTACATCTAACAATGTTACTTCATGGACTCATTCCCAAGGAATTTCCAAAAGGACTTTCTAGATTTGTCTAAGTCAGTATCCAAATAAAGAAGTTACCAGGTTTCCCCTAGATGGCTTTTCTTGTTTTCTCTCACTTTTATGGATTATCTTCATTTGGTCTTGATGCAGACTATAATTATTTCTAAATATAATATTTAGGTCTTGGCACATAGCACGTAATGATCAATAACTCTGTAAACAATCAGATGAAGCACGTACCTGCATAGCAATAGGTCCTTGGGACATTTGAGAGCTGTAATTCATTCCCATCATGCCTTGCATATTAGGCTGCATGACAGAGACCACCGGATATCCTTGTTGTTGCATAGGCATCAGGCCTGATGAAAAACCGAGAGACACCATTGAAACCAATGCATTTTAGAGCTGATTTTCTGAAAACTCTTATCTCATAAGACATGTTACGTGAGGGGCAGCACCAAACAAGAACCAAACGCCCTGCTATTTTGTCAATTCTGACTCACAACGATCTTAAAGGGCTGAGAAGAACTACCGTGGGTTTCCGAGGAGGCTATAAATCTTATGGGAGCAGCAAGTCTCATTTACTGCTGAGCTTGCAGTTAGCAGCCAAACAAGGAATCCACTCTCCCCTGAGGATCCTGGGAGGGCAGCACAAGATAGTGGAAAATGCAGTTAGGCTCTGCAGTCAGAAACTCTGAGCTTGGGCTAAATTTCAACTCCATCACTTACATAAGCTGTGTGATCCTAGGCAAGTTATAAAACTTTATAAAATGTACCACAATTGATGTATGGATTGTTACAGGAACTGTAAGAGCCCCCAGTAAAATTATATATATATATAGCAATAACCATCAGGCAGAATTTTAAAAAATCCATTTTACATGAATGATTTTTATTTTAAAATAACAGTATGGCTTAATAGTGGCATTTCGCCATCAAGGTGGCTTCCAATGACTTCTGCCTCTTGGTATTCACTCCCTGTGCTTTCTCCTCCTGCAATGCATAGGGTTAACCAACATCACTGATTGGGCACTGTGGAAAGGAAAGTGTGTGACTTGCAAAGGTAAGTATTGAGAACCACAGGCTAGTCTTAGCTCCCTTGGCGCACTGGCTCTTGGGAGAGCCATTACCAAGTTAGCAGGATACTCCAGCAGTCCTACGCAGAAGTCCAGGTGATGAGGAACTGAGGCCTCCCGCTGAGAGGCAGCATGATGTTGCCATCTATGTGAGTGAGCCTTCTTGGCGGCAGATCCTCCGTCTAGCATCATCAAGCTTTCAGGTGACTCCGGTTCCATTTGACACTTAGAAATCTCATGAGACAGCCTGAACAACCCAGTCAAGCTGTCCCCCAATTCGTGATTCACAGATAAACAGTGTGGAATAATAAAAGCTTACTGTTTTAAGTTTTTGAGTAATTTGTTACTCAGCAATGGATCATGGATACAGTAACAGGAACATAAAATCTAGAAGGAGACTGGAAATGCCACTTGCTAGCTTTGAAACCATAGGCCACTTCAGTTCTTTCAACACCTTAGTTTCTCATCTGAAAAACTGCCTAATGAACTGTGAGCTCTCTTCCCTTTCACTCCAAGAATAACTAATATGAGGGGCCTTACAAAAGCTCATGGGAAAATGGAATTAAAAGTTGATAGAATTTTTCCCAAGACCTTTTGAAGTCCTCTCCTATAAATGTACCCTCCAAAAGGCCATCAACCACCAAACAAAGTGTACTGTTCACTTTACAAGCCTGTCTAACGCTTGGCTAAAAGCCACAGTGGTGAGTTCAGTTCCTGATGTGAAGAGTGTCTAAGAGCCATCGATCAGGGATTACACAAGTCTATCAGACCAGCAAGTCTATCTAGTCTCTGGTGTTGTTACTTTGAGTTTTGTTCCATATTTCTCTCCCACTCTATCAGGATCCCTTTCAGGGCTCTCCACCACGACAGCCAGGCACCATCGAGTTCTTCTGGTGTCAGGTTAGTAGAGGCTGGGATTCATGCCGTCCATTAGTCCTTTGGACTAATTCTTTCCTTATCTTTATTTCCTTTACTCTTTTTAGCTCTGGAAGGGGACAGACCAATAGTTTCACCTTGGATGGCTCCTCTCACAAGCTTTTAAGACCCCAGTTACTACTCAATAATGTAGAATATATTGTCTTTGAGGACAATGTTACATCAATTGACCTTCATGCACTTGGAAACTATGTCTCACAGGTATTCTCGGATTTCAGGCAAGATCCATCTGACATGAACAATATACCTCTTTGAACATCCTCTTCTGAACCTGACTTGAATTTCTGGCAGTTCTCTGTTGATGTACTGTTGTAGCAATTTTAGAATTATTTTCAGCAAAATTTTACTTGTATGATATATTAATTATATATGATGTTGTTTTGATAATTTCTGCATTCTGCAGATGACCCTTCTTAGAAATGGGCCCAAATATGAATCTCTTACAGTTCATGGGTCAGGTAATTGCCTTCCAAATTTCTTGGCATAGATGAGTGAGCACTTCCAGCACTGAGTCCATCTGTTGAAACATCTCAGTTGATATTCTGTTAATTCCTGGAGCATTGCTTTTCATGAGTGCCTTCAGTGTAGCTTGGACTTCTTTCTTCAATATCATCAGCAATTGGCCATATGCTACCTCCTAAACTTGCTGACCATGGGTCAATTCTATTTGATGTGGTGACTCTATCATTCTCATTTTCTGTTAATGCTTCCTGCATCATTCAATATTTATTCTAACATGCAAAATCTACAAACAATTCGAGAAAGGGGTGGTGGGGTAGTGGTAGTGGTGAGACCAAACCACCTTTTGAGAGCTATTTTTATCCTATAACTTTGTAAAATTGCAACATAATGAGCAAGAGCAATAAACATTGAACTCTGTTAGTGCTATTCTAAAGAACACAAGTTCCCAAACTGCTTGATCTAAATCTGGGACACATCTAACTACAGATAGCTTAAATAATGCACACATGTGAACACAATGAAAAGAATACAATTGACCCTTGGAAAAATCTATCTGAAATTCCACCTCCACTGCTGATTACAAATGGAGACAAAGTTAATATGAGCCACTGACCACCTGCTACTGAGCATCTCTTTATCTTCCATCTCTATTGGTATCCTAGGAGTCTGTTTCTCTATCGAAGGTCTACCCCAACCCGTCAACACTGCTTTGTGAGATGCATCAATTTTCAGAAGCACCTGGGGGCAGGGGTGCGTGCAGTAAGCAGAAAAAGCAAGAGAGCCAAGGCCAGATATGTTCCTCCTTCAATTCTGTGTCCTAGTCACACGGTAGCACAAGTCAAGATGATATCCCTTCGCTAGTGTTGACTGGAAGATAGGGCTCCAATTGGCATTATGGATCCCGTGTCTGAAATCAAGAGGAAAAGGGCGTACCCAAGAGAGAAATGTCTTGGAATAAAAGTGAGACTTAATCGGCTTAAATGGTACAAAAGTAGTTTTGCTTTGTTAACCGTGTGTGATTATAATAAGACCAGATTCCCTGGGTGGTCCAGAGGATTAATGTGCTCAGCTGCTAGCCCCAAGCCAAGCTGGAGGTCTGAATCACCTAGAGATCCCTTGGAAGAAATGCCTAACAATCTACTTCTGAAAACTCAGCCACTGAAACCCTCTGGAGCAACAGCTGTAGTCTGAGCCTGGGGTTGCAACCATGGGACTGACACCTGGTTGATGCTCTTCTTTTCAGTAGGCAGGCTATATCCACATGAAGACAATTTGGCAGCAGAGACTAACTGGAGATGTTCATTTCCTCATTCAACAGACTTCTATGGAAAACATAGTATGTGCCATCCACACGCTGGGTGCTGACGGAATACTAACTCGCATAAGGCAGATGTGACACCTGCCCTTTGGAACTTACTAGAAGAAGACATCATTAAGAAAAGGGCAGTTCATCTCATTTCCTGTCACGTCCTCTTAATATTCTTGTCCTAAAAGACCTTCTCCCATCTCTGAGCTTAGACAACAATCTATCAATCTACTGTTTGGGAAGTTTGGGAGAAGTGACGATGCTTACTACTCTCCTAAATTACACAATTTTAAAGAACTTTTAAGGGTAACTGTCATATAGGTTCAAATTTGTAGGTCATTTTTACTCCCTTTGGCAGCAATAGAACATAGTATTTTGCTCACTTAGTCTTTAAATAAAAACCAAAACAACATAACAGTAGAAAATAAAAGTTTGACATCTAAGTTTTTGCATACCTTGAGGGGGTCTTAGTCCACTTGCAACTGGAAACATGAAGCTGAAAACAGAATAGAAATCCATTATGACCTTCCTACGTAAAAAACGTTTCAAATCAAACATGCTTTACACAAACAAAAAGAATTATAAATAGGTGTTTGTTTTGTTGTACAATAGTGAATTGTCCAACCTCAATACAGACTAAATGTTCATAAGATACGCAACAATGTTCACAGGTTATTGTGGAGGAAAACTGAACTAGAGGACAGAAGACCTGACAACTAGTCCTGGCCCTCCCACTCTGGATTGCAATTCCCTCATCCAAAAACTGACAGGGTTGGATAATGCTCAGCAAACATTAATCAGTGCCACCTACATGAAAGAAATGGATTAGCTTGCAACCTTGTTCAAGAAACAAGTATCAGAGAAACCGTAACACAGAACAGAGTGTGCTAGATGCTAAGACAGAGGTCCAAAATACCAGCGGAAAGGAGATGAAAAACATTCATTTTAATGGTCTCTATCTTGGAAGGTTTGTGGCAGTGGTTTTGGGGCTGGATGCTGAAAGGGGAGAGAGGCATACTCCATAGCTCAAGCAAAGGCTTTGAGACCAACAACTCAGGATATGTTCAAAGGAATGGCTTATGGATGAATATGCAATACATAATCAGAAAACAATATAGAGGGCCTTTAAATGTTTTGTTTTGAATAATACATGAAGTTGTCCGAGGTTTTTAAGGAGGAGAGTTAGCTTGTACAGTCAGACAGGAAGTTACTCTGGTAAAAGTTACAGCAGAGAGATGCCTTGAAATATAGACAGAGCTAGGCAACTATCACAATGATCTTAATAAGAGATGGAAGCGAATGTAACTACTAGTGAGCATGGGAAAGATGAGGAAGATTATGTAAAAGGAAAAGCCAACAGGACTGGTTGATTGCCACAGGGGGAAGTGCAGTAGAAAGGGCAGACAGAGTTGAAGATGATGCTGAGATGTGGAGCCTGAGCAACTGCAAGGAAGGTGATGCTGTCTCGGGAAAGCAGGAAACCAATCTGAGTAGGTCTGTGAGTGATGGCGGCAAGGCACTCTAACAGGCCATCCAAAAGAAACCCAAGTCCACGAGAGAGACCTAGATAAATCTAGCTGAACCAGTTGCTGAGTTGACTCTGGTTCATGATGAGCCCCGTGTGTCAAAGTAGAACTGTGCTTTATGGGGCTTCAATGGGGTTCTCATTTTTCAGAATCGACTGCCAGGACTTTCTCTCATATCTCTAACTCTTTGCTTAGCAGCCATGAGGGTTAGTCATTTACACTATTCAGGGTCTCCAAATCTTGCTGAAAAACTAAATCTACTGCCATTCAATAAATCTCAACTCACAACAACTCATTTTGGGGTTTCCAAGACACCGAATTTTTATAGAAGCAGGTAGCTTCATCTTTCTCCTCCAGAGTGGTTGGTGGGTTTGAACTATCAACTTGGTGGTTAGCAGCCCAACATTTAACCTACAACAAAGCCCCTTAAATCTAGCTTAGGTTCTTTTAGTTTTTAAAAAGAAAGTTCTGTTAGTGGATGAAATAGCCAAGGAGTGCACATATATAGCAAGAAGACAACTGGAAACCATGGGAGAATTCTTATAGAACTGTTCTTTGTGACCCAAAGGAGCCCTTATGACGGAGGAAGGACAGCATTTCAGCAAGAAGGGAGTCGTTCCCAGGGTTGACGGCGGTGGAAAACCCGCCCTGTGACGCAGTAGTTACACTCTCAGCAGCTAACCAAAGGGCTGGTGCCTCAAACCCACCAGCCACCCAGCAGGAGGAAAATGCAGCAGCATGCTTCCAGACAGATGAATTCTATCCTGTAGAGTTGACTAGAACAAGGGGTGTGGCTTGGTAAAGACTATAGGAAAAAAGAGCCCACCAGGCGGCTCAAGGTGAACAGACCAAATGATATTTACTTGAAAAGGAACGACTTCCGTCTCTGAGATGGGTGGTCCTATGTGGCACAAACCTCAAGGGTGGTGGTGTGAACCCTCCCAGTGGCTCCACAGAAAAGGCCTGGTAACCTGCACCCATCAAGGGCAGAGCTAA
Source organism: Tenrec ecaudatus (assembly GCF_050624435.1). Lineage (NCBI taxonomy): Eukaryota > Metazoa > Chordata > Mammalia > Afrosoricida > Tenrecidae > Tenrec > Tenrec ecaudatus. Next base: position 119,548,693 of record NC_134539.1, on the reverse strand, counting down.
GAAAAACCGATGGAGGAGCACAGCTCTCCTCTGACAGACGTGGAACTGCCATGAGTTGGAAGTGACTTGACAGCAACTTGTCTTAAAGGACGAAAAAAATCTGAGTGGACAAGGTTCTTAAGATCCAGACGCAGTGGTTCTCAACTTTCCTCATGCCGCCACCCTGTAACACAGGTCCTCATGTTGTGGTGACCCAACCATAAAATTATTATCGTTGCTACGTCATAACTGTCATTTTGCTACTATTATGAATCGGGTGACCCCTGTGAAAGGGTCATTTGACCTCCGAAGGGGTTGTGACCACAGGTTGAGAACCACTGATCTAGAGGGAATTTCTAGATAGTCTTAAGAATGTCCAGTGCAATCTAGAAGGGCATGCCAAATTCACGTGTTTTTACTGTTTTCTATCGCATGCCCTCCTTCTTCAGGAAAAAGGAAGAAGAAAATCCAACAGTCTTTTCATTCTAGCATGTTTCATAAGGCGATTTACCAAATTCTAGTTGGACAGCCTCAGTTATGTGTACCCTAAATGACCTAAGTGACCAGCCACTGAAAGTACCTCACAGCCTCAAAGAGGACAGGGATCATTAGCAACTCCCCCTGCTGACAACACAAGCTGGCCCACAAAGAGGGGGAGAACAGTGAACACCTTTTCTGAATGGCACACAAGTGATACCAGATAAATAATGTGATTGTTGGGCAAAATGTTTAAATTTCAAGTTGAAATGTGATAGACCTCCACAAAAACACTTATTCATGTACTAAGATTGATAAACTTAGGGTCAATGCATTTACATAGTTGACCTGTCAAGATTTTTCAAAATCAGTCCAGGAATTAAAATGATCAATAAGGCTGAAGGATGACGTAAAAACTGGAAACTTGAGTAAGATTTTCTTTTCCCCAGTCTGTTATAATGTAACTGTGGCACTCTGGCCGATGCCCTAAGGACCCCATCAGGTCTCTTCTCTGTCACTGCAGGCCAGACAGCGGAACTGCAGGCTTGTCAAGGGGCTAACGAGGGCCCCAAAACAGAATACACAACAAGGAAATGGAAAAAACACATGACTTATTCCACGAAATATGTATCAGCCCAAACTAGTTGCCCACGTAGCATTCCCATGACTATATGAAATGCTTAGATGTCTACATGCTTAAAGATTAGTTAGAGAGACAGCTAGGAAACAGGATGGCAAAAGCGTTGCAAAACAGCTAGGAAACAGCACAGGTGAGATGCACCTTCCTAAAGGACCCTTTACAGTGCCAAGTAATGGTTCCTCCCTAAGTTGGATTTCTGTCACTGATATTCAAAGACCCCTTCCTCTTCAGTTGGGGCACAACTTTCTTTTGTCACTTTTCTCTCCCCAAACTCTTTGGACTTAATGCCCCAGTCAACCTGGGCTACCTGCAACACAGTTCCCTAAATGTTCACTCAAACCTTCTACTTTCGGTCAATTTTCTTGACCATCTGAATGGCCTAGCTGAAAAACTCCTTATTTTTGCCTTCAGTGGAGCTTGGACCACAAATATTCATGAAGTGTTTTTTATATGCAAGGGAGCAGCTGTGGAAGAAGAAAAGATGAGGAAGCCCCAAGGAGTTGATACAGTCATAGGAGAAAGGAGACCAGTTCACAAACACCACCCAAAAGAAGCATGATCTCTTTGTTCTCCTTTATCTTGTACTATAGCTATTTTGTACACTCCCTGAGAGGGGGTAGGGACACATCTTAAATACATTTTTAATTTACTACAGTATCAAGAACCATATATAAACATACAGATACTCAGAGTATTATCAGTTGAATGATTACAGATTAACCCCACACCTCTCGACTCTTATTTTCCACCTTGATTTCTAAAAAATGTCTAACCTTGGGCAAATTTTACCTTTCATAAAACCTATCCTTTATTCTAAAGTCTCCCATTCAAAATACTAATAAAATTCAAGCGAACACTAGTAAAACTGGGAAATGCTACTGCTTCTAGCCTCCTCGAACAAGAGGCTTTTCTCTTTGTAACATGGTCAACTATAGTTCATGGATTTCTCCATGAATAGCTCAGAGAGGTTGCCCGGTTCTTTTTCCTTTTCCCTGTAACACATTTAAACCACCTTACGGTTCACTTCCATGACAAACAACCCTTATAAAATACAACTCTTATAAAATGCCAAAACCAAATTCACTCTCATCGAGTCAATTCTGACTCACAGAGACCTACAGGTGGATAGAACCGTCCTGTGGGTTTCCCAGACTGTCACCCTTTAAGGGAGTAGAAAAGTCTTTCTCCCAAGGAGTAGCTGATGGGGTTGAACTGCTGACCTTGAGGGTAGCAGCCCAACTCGTACAGACTGTCATCAGCATGCCTTGATAAAACACACTCCTTTTAAGAATGCTGTTCTCTCAAAACCATAGCATTGACTTTTATTCTAAACTTTTATTTATTTTGAGCAGATACAGCATAACATATACCCCACTATTTTGTGTAATATTTGTGCTGTTTTTCTACCATCAATAGACAGGATTTTTTCCTATATCTTCACTAACAATTGTTACTGCTTTTAACATTTTTACAAGGCTCCATTTGTTTATTTTCTTTTGCTATTTGTACTTTTACTATATTAGGACACCCATTGTTGAAAGCTAGGCCAAACAGTATGGCCTCTGTTTGCTCTAAGAATTTTATGGTATTAGTTTGCACATTTAGGTTCTTAATGTATTTTGAATGTTTTTATATATGGTGTTAAGACATGAATCCTGTCTTACTTTTCTGCATCTGGAAATGTAATTTTCCCAGGACAGTTTATTAGAGACTCATTTCTCTAGCAAATGTATCCAGCACGTCAAAATCAATTGACCATGGATATTTGAGCTTATTTCTACACTCTCTATTCTATTCATCTTTATATTTGTTATACCAAGTTGTTTTGGTGACTATATTAGTATGATTTAAAATCAGCTTGTGTGAGTCCTACTTTGTTCTTCACTTCCAACATTCCTTTAACCCTTTGAGGCCTCTTGCCATTCCATAAGATTAAAGATTGGGTTTCTATCTCAGTAAAATGTAATAAGGATTGAATTGAATCTACAGATAGCTTTGGGCAGTACTCACATCTTATCAATTATTAAATAGTCCAACCAAAGAATATGAAACATCTTTCCATCTTCTTTCATCTCTGGCAGGAGCCCTGGTAGCATAGGTTAGGCTGCGATCCACACGGTCGGCCGTTCAAAACCAATACTGCTGTAAACAGTTACAGCCTCAGAAACCCAAGGGAGCCGGGGGTGGGGGTGGGGGGTGGGTGCGTTTGTGTGTGTGTTACTATGTGTAGGCAATGAATCGATGGCAATGCGTTTGGTTTTGGTTTAATCTGCCAGCAGTGTTTTATAATTTTCATTGTGTATGTCTGTCATGTCCCTGGTGGGTTTATTCTTTGTTTCTTTGTTCTCCTAGATGCTATTATAAATGGAATTGTCTCCCTGATTTCCCTTCAGATTTCCTACTGTTGATATATGGAAGTCCAAAGGATTTGCGTTTGTTGATCTCGTATCCCGCAACTTTGCGAAGTTCCTCAATTAGCTCTCAAAGTTGTTTCTGGCATGAGCACATATACTGTCAGTCTCAGAAAAATTTTCAGTATATGTAACATATTTAGTTCACATTTTTCAGGGAAAACACTATTCAATCATTCAAATTTTTAATAAAATGATTAACATTCATGTTCACGGGCATAGGCTCTCCTAAGGGGGATGGATCCACCTACCTTTTAGCATCTGAGGACCTCTCCATCTACAAACGCTTCAGAAAAACAGAAGCTGGCCCTACTAACCTCTCTCAAATTAATTTTTTCCTAGAATGTGCCACCATTGACCATCCCCTTGATTGAATGAAAATGTACCAGCACTCGGGTATGTTTTAAAAATGATTATCACACACAGAAAGGGAAAACTTAGTAAGTTTATAAATAATTTGTTTTTCTCCTCCTGCCTGAAACTGACCACATACGAAGTAGGCCTGGTAAACCAGAAGGAAACAATGAAAACTAGTTAGAGAACAAAAGAGAAAGTCAGTCTTCAGCAGGCAGTTCCAAGATGTGAGAGGAAATGAATCAGGGGACACACACACACACACACACACACACACGCTTGCTTTTCTGGCTAGGATGTTATCTTTTTCCTAATATACATATAAGCACCTGCAGGAGAGGTGATTACCTTAGAAGACTTTACAAGAGTGCTTGTAACTCCAACATCAAAACGTTATGTATCAAAAAACGAAACGCTTCATTGTCCGAAAAACATTTAAGATGAAATAGTCTTAAATATTTAAGAATACTAAAGATTTAAAAAAAACGAGAGAAGCTAGTATTACCACGAAGTATGCGTGGTGTGGGTTGGCCAATAAAGCAAAACCCAGGGGAGCTCACTATCGAAACGGTATGAGACCTTCTCCAAAGGAAACCGTTCCCGAAATGATAGAGAGCTTTTCTCAAGTTTGCAAATAAATGTCCATCTCGCAACCGGTCTGAGAAGGAAGGGCCGTTTTAGGGGCTGAAAAGTGAGTGGGGGCGCAGATGTGTCAAGGGTTGAATAAAAGTCGGAAAGCTGGGACAACTGCGTGACTGCTCTCAACAGGGACTTTCCTTCCTGCTCTACTTTTAAAAGGGGTTTTGGCAAGGCTTAGAGTTCCCTCTGCAAGAGACGAGCGAGCACTCTCTCCAGACAACGATTACTTTGGGGCTCGTCAGAATGGCCGCTGCTTCCCAGGTGCTACAGCAATCAGGAAGGGGCCCCTGAGCGAGGTGAACGCACGAGGAACAGCTCTGGGTCGGACTGTTCCGTTCAGAGCCTGCCTCACAAGCGGCCCCGCGGCGATGTCGGGAAAGGCAAGCCCACAGGGCCGGCGTCCCTCGGGCCGGGGGCTGCCGTTGGGGGGCCTCGCGCCCTCTCCGCGCGCGAGCCCGGCCCTCGCTCCAGCCTGGGCGGCCGCTCCGGAGCTCGGAGGCCTGGGTCCCCGGAGGACGACCCTGCCCGGTAGCCGCGTCCAAAGGGAAGGGAGCCAGCGCGAACCGCCCTAACCGCCACCGCCTCGCCCCCGCGGGGACGGCCCTCCGCCGGCCGCTTCCAACCAGCGCCTCACACCCACCTGCCTCCGCCGGCGGCCCCCGCGCCGGCCCCGCCGCCGCCAGCTCCCGTCCCCGGCCGCAACGCCATCTTGCTCCGGGCCTGCCGCCGCCGCCGCCGCCGCCTTCCGAGCAGCTGTCAGCCCGAGACAGCCACTTCCGGGGCAAACGCCGGGCCCCGCCTCGCCGAGACCCGGGCGACGGGGCGGGGCCGCCGCCCACGTGACGCCTCTAGCCCCACCCCGCGGGGAGCGGCTCGCCGTCACGTGACCCCGTCGCCCGGGGGGGGGGGGGCGCGTCCTCCGAGAGCCGGCGGGCGCTCGTTCTTTGTTAGCCAGGCCCTCGGGTGGGCGCAGCTAGCCCGGCCTTGGCTGTCAATTGAGACCTATTTTAAAAACTGGGTAACGGGCCACGCACGGAATAGATGGGGCCTCGGTGGCTCTTGGACAGTGCTAATCAGCTATCCATCCTCATGCTCAACTCAAGAGCTTCCATTTGGTACCCACCGCTGAAACGGATGACATTTAAAACGTCAGTGAACCACGTAAGCGCACCCCAATCCAACTCACACAGAAAGCCTCCAGGTGCACTGGTCCCGTTTGCCTGCCGCCCTGCTGCCCAATGGCCCCTCCTTGCAGGCAGCGTTTGGAAAGCGGCACCTCATAATCACTCTAGCCCCCTCTGGGCTTCTTTGTACTGGTATCCCCCTTTCTACCCCTCAATCAAACTACAGTCTAGAAATAAAATACAGCTTAAACTTTTTCCAAGCCCTCAAGTAGTACTCTTACTGCTATTCCATTAATTTTAACTAGCTCCATCTACATCCATTCTTTTCTACAAGCTTTTACTGGGGACACAAGGTAAGAGCTATCATTTATTGGGCACAAATGACTAGTCAGGTACTCTAGATGCTCAGCATCCTTAAGAGGGAACACTGGCATTTACAGAGGGAGAAGACTGAGGCTGTTTAATTCATGCACGTCATAAACTGCCAACAGAGGCAGGATTTAAAAATTCACATCAGTTTGACTCCACTGCCTTTGCTCATTTCATGAGTCAGTAAATGTATTTTATTCTGTCTATTCACCAATTTCTTTCTCTTCATGGGTAAAACAAATTTGGGTAAGAGAGTTCCAAGTACTCTAACGTAGCTAAATTAATTGTCAACTCATTTTTAAGCCAAGCTGGCAAAGTTATACGTAGGCATTTTACATAAGAGAGAATAATCAATGAAGAGTATTTCAAGGGTCAGAGATGTGATCTGCTTCTGTCTGGAATATTTTGGTCTCCTTCTTGAACTGAGGTCCCCTAAGACTCAGCTCAGACTGCTGGAGAGCTTTCCAGGCCCCATCTGGGTTTGACACCCAAGCCGCTCCAGCTTGTCCTCTGACATAGGAGTTCCTAAGCATAGCAACTGTTTGTTCCTTTACCAGTTCTGCCACCAGAGGCTCTGGTACCAGTTTATATTCCAAATAAGAACTAAGTTGTTCAAAAAATATGTGTCTAACAGCCCCACTACGCCCCCCACCGGAGACGAACAACAGAAACCATAGAGGGAGACAGTGCTCGGTGTAAGATATGTAAATAATAATAATTTATAATTGATCAAGGGGTCACGAGGGTGGGGGTAGGGAGGGGAAAAAAGAGGAGCTGATACCAAGGGCTCAATAGAAAGTAAATGTTTAGAAAATAATGATAGCAACATATATACAAATATGTTTGATACAATTGATGTATGGATTGTTTTAAGAGCTGTAAGAGCCCCCAATAAAATGATCTTTTAAATATATATATATATATATATATGTATGTATATATCAGACACAAAATTAGGCACTTGTACTCTTGAGATATAAATGGTATTACCCTCATTTTAATTAAAAAAAAAAACCAACACAAACAACAAAACCTCCCCCCAGATATTGAAGAACTCATTCAAAGTCACATGGCTCATCAGTGAATGGTAACAGTACATCTGCCTCTAGAGCATATATCCACTCAAGGACTTGTTTGCAACAATGAACAAAATACAACATGTCTGTAAACACTTTACACCCTGAAGCAATAGAGCTTCATTTAAATAAATTCTTAAGATGAACAATTTTTGATCCCTCTATAATATGCAAGCCAGAGCCTATCTTTCAAAAGGTTGTGAGTAACTGCTGCTAAGAAACCTGCATTTTCGCAGGACAGTAGTTAAGCACCACTTTAAGTAGGAACATGTATAAAACTGTTCTTGTTCCATGATATAAAATTAGCCATAGCGGAAGCCCTTCTACTAGCAATGGATCTTCTCTCTCACAGGATAACCAGCATCCTTACCTCTGGCAGAGATCTGTTTACTACACAGAAAAGGGCCGTAAGGCCTCAGTAAAGATAAGCTTTGAGAAAATGAACTCAGAGGTATCAAGTCACAGGAACATTCTTCTTCATCAGGATAAAACGTTTATCAGTTTCCTACCCAAACGATCTTGCATGAAAGAGACAGGAAAGAGCTCAGTTCAACCATGGGAAATGAAGTAGAATACAGGCTGACCATAATCTTGTAGTTGCAACACCATGTTAGGGAAAGTACGAGCTACCTGACCAAGATGGTTTAAGGCTATTTAATGGCCCGAAGAATCAAACACTCCATGGAACTTGACTCGCCAGTCACAGATGAGCAATCTCCCTGCTGTGGCGCACACCACAAAAGTCATCACAAATTAAGTAACAGAACAGAGAGAACTGTGGGCTGTTTCTTCGCAGAAACAAGGGAGGCTGCATTCACTCCTTTGAGATTCTGTTCCAGATGCCTCTTCACAGCTTCCTTCCTACTTGCAGGGGACGACCCTTAAGAGTTCAACGCACTGGGAGTTGTTAAATACACTTCTGGTCTTCTATAAGAAGGATCTCTCTGCATTCAACCACAGAAAGTCAATTGACTTATTTCCATGGCATAATTATTTAAAGTCACCTATAAACTGGAACTTGACTTGTCACACTGATAGTAGAATCAGAACTCATTTTCCACCGCTCCTATGGACTTGCAGCTGATTTCAAATGTCTGTGTGATTTTATGACTTGACTCTGTGACGACAACATTCACACTGGGAGGATACAATTGTATCTCGGGGGACAGTCTATTATAAAGTCTGTTTTTAAATTTTGTCTTCAAGAGCTACTTTCTTCTTGCTGTTTTGACCAGAGGCTTTTTTCCTGTAAAAAAAGAATGTAGGCAATGACGAGTCAGAAATTCTAGATGTATGTACTTGCCCCAAAGTTTACAAGTCTAACATTTACTGAGACCTAATGTCTATTAAAGAGATGAGACTAGGAACGTGAAGATCTGGTCTCTGCCTTTAAGGAGCACACAATCACCTAAGTGAGATACAAAGCGTTCTAAAAACTACACTATTAGCTGGTAGGAAAGAAAGCGCCTGACCATACAAGGTAACAGAGTGCTTATTAAAGGCTAAACATGCTACAGCACTTTACATATATTAACTTGAGTAATCTTCAGTACAACTTATTATCCAAATGATCCCAGATGAGAATCCTGGGAGTTGGATTCTACAGAATATGAAATACATGGTGTATTAGCAGCGCAAAATGATTAGAAGTTGTCAAAGCTGGATGTACAGCAGGGAAATGAGATTTCTAGATTAAGTGATGATGAATGCCATTAACTAAGGGGTAACCCAGGAAAAGGAAAAAACAGTTTTTAAGAAAATACTGAATGTTTGCATAGATCGTAATACAAGGTTCTTTTATGTACATTCACTCCTTTAATCCTCCAGCAACCCTGGGTGGCAGAGCTGGTATATTTCCATTATACAGAGGCTGGGAGAGATTAAGTGACTTGCTCTGAGTAACAAAGGAAAGTAGGAACAGAGCCAATTCTTTTGACCCTAAATCCAATTTTCCCTCCACTATACCACACCAGGCTGAGTTTGAAGTGCCTCTTGTGTCCACTAGACAGTAAGATTCAGGTCTCAACTCAGTCAAAATTGGGTACTACAGGTACAGGCTTCAGCATTGTCAGTACTGAGGGTTGAGCAGAGGAAACAGGCTCGGGTGGGATCTTTAGAGGAACATCCAAGGTGAGCTAGAGACAGTGTGGTGGGTCTTCTCTGTACTCTGGGTTAACAGCTAACAAGTATGGTCTTCAGCTACACGAATGGAAAGACAAGAGGGCTTGATGTGACAGGGCTTGAAACAAGTGTCCTGAGGTCTCAGTGCAGCGTAACATCCATAGAAGTGCTCTACACTTAGAAAAAGCCACATTCAAAGTTTTATTCTTTCAAATACGAAAACTGGCTCTGATCCCATGGGCCTCTCGTAGTGTCCCATGCCAAAGCAAATTGTAACCCCGAACCATTGCCTGGTTTTACCTCATGGGCTTCAGGCACTGAGTGGGTTGCACAGTGAAGAAGAAAAGAAAAAGAAAATTGGCATGTTTTTTTAAAAATCAATATAGCTATCATCTTATGCTCTCGTCAATTGCCTCTGTAAGAGCTTACCAGGCATTGAGCACACTTGGAAGAATTGTACTTATAAGCCTACACTTGAGATCATCCACAGGAGGGTATGATTCATTCTTCAGGGTTTCTCAAGTGACCCCTCCATGTCCCACTCCCCAACAGGAAAGTCTATTGAGATGGCTTAGGTGATCTAACTGGTCAAACAAGATAACCTATTTTGTCAATCCACTGACACCTCAAAATTGTTGCTGCAAAAAATTTGAATAAAAAATGTGTTAAGGAGTCAGGAAACAGACAAGGGAAAGTGCCAGAGTGGTTCCAGGCTGAGCTGCTGACTGCCAAGTCAGTCGTCTGGAACACCAGCATCCCCTCTGCAGAGACGGGACTTTCCTCCTGTTACTAATGAGTCTGGGATCCCCACAGGGGCGGTTCTCCCCCGTCCTAGGGGTCGCCATGACTCATGATCAACTAGATGGCAGTGAGGTGGAGGGAACAGAAGAGTACCACTGACAAGAAAATGATCAATCTTATAAATTTTATATTTCTCTTTTTAAAAAAAGGTTTTATTAGGTGCTCATACAACTAAATTTTATATTTCATAAGCTGCTTTATTTTAATTGTTGTATTTACTTTTCCCAAGTATTAAAGTTTAAAATTGCACTACTTTGGGACACCCTACTTTCCAATTGAACTTTACTTCCCATCAATATATCTACCACCACTGAGTGGACTCTGAGTCACAGCAACACATTATTGGGTATTTGAAGCTATCAATCTTTTTGGGAGCAGACAGCTTCATTTTTTTCTTGAAGATAAGCGTGTAGTTTTGAACTGCTAACCTTGCAGAGAGCAGTCCAATGTCAACTGCACAGTACCTAGCGGACAGTGCCACGAGGGCTCCTTAGTCCCACGGCCCTTACAGAATGCCGTGAAGATTCGTGCTCCACTTAAACACTAAGCTGATCCCAGTTTTCATGCTTGTGTTCGCTCGGGTTCCACTGCATGCCTGACTCCTCCTAACAGTGAACACGTGGTTCCACGTTCGGCCTCCTCGAAGTGCCGTCCGACACCGGTTCACATTGATCTTTTCCCTTCTACTAACTTGTATTTCATTTAAAAAGCACTCCATTTCAAGTACACTGATATCCTTTCTGTAGTATCAGGGAAGGAGCCCATTTTAAACCTTGTATTTCCAAGCACCTGGGGAGATCATAGGTACTCAGTAAATGCCTACTTGGTGATGAGAACAGGTTTTCCAATGATTTCCACAGAACAGACTGCAGGTGGCAAAAAGAAGCATCAACTTTTATCTATAGTAAGAGGTCATTGGTGATACTCTCAGGAACCCCCCCTACACACTATAGAAATCACTATAACCAAGCAATGTATCAGAGCTTGTGCTATCCGATACTACCACAATCGGAAGAGGGTCACTTTCCTGATGTCCTGCTCTTCCAGCTCCACCTAAAAGAAGCCATGTTTGCGGGCAGAAGGAACCTGCACGTGCACAAATGAAAGTCACTGGGGTTTTTGAGCACTAGAAAAACAAGTCTGCAGGCACTAGGGCAGCGGGTCTCAACCTGTGGGTCTCGGCCCCTTTGGGGGTCAAACGACCCTTTCACAGGGGTCACCTGATTCATCACAGTAGCAAAATAACAGTTATGAAGTAGCAACGAAAATAATGTTATGGCTGGGGGGTCACCACAACATGAGGAACTGTATTGAAGGGTCGCGGCATGAGGAAGGTTGAGAACCACTGGGCTAGGGGATAGCTGTTCGGGACATTTTAATCCACTCTTGCTCTTATTAACCTACTTCCTAGCAGTAATGGGTAAAAAGGTTGTCTTTTGCGCATGCTAAAAATCAATGTCTTAAAATTCTCCTACATTTCAGTTAAGCTACTACAAAGTAATACTCTTCAGAGGTGGTTGCAACCTGCTCCAGCATCAGACGGAAATCATCCTGAAACTCTGCTCCTCAACCTAAGTCAACTGTTTTAACTACTGGCCTCAGGAACCCCCGGTGCAGGAGGGTGAAGATGGTGGGCACTATCAATTCTATGTCATCTTTCCAAAGATAGAAGAACTAGATCATGAGTGCACAGAAACAGAAAAGTTCCCCAAATGGATTCAAGATGTATTACTTTGATCACATTCTAGACGGCACTGTGAAGCTTTATCCTGATAAAAATAATGCCCACCCTAACTACAAGAGGGGCCGAGTGGCAACGATTCCTCACCATCTGCTTACCGTTTACTCTTGGCCTTTTCTAAGAAATATTTTGGAGTTGTACTAATGCTCTCCCTTTCCAGTGGTTTCTTGACCATCTTTTTCTTTTGTTTGCTAAAAGTAACAAAATGAGAGAAAAGAAATAAATTAAGCTCAACTTAATTTAGAAGAGCTACAACTAAAACTACTTGTTAATTTTTTAAAATTCCTAATTGTAAAATTCATTTTTAAACAATGCACAGGTTTTAACTAGGGAACATATCCATTTTCATGTAACAGACTACCCATGAGAACTAAGCAAAAGGGGGGATAAATGCCATAAATTCAAATAAGAACAAAAACCCCACAGATTTTGATTAAAATACATCCCATGCCAATAAGCACTACTGTTTGAGTATGGACCTGCTTTTTACCCTTATACTTATGCATGAAGTTATAAAAAAAATTCTAAGCGCATCTTATTCACACTAAGTAACTTTAAAAAATCAGAACACCTTAAATTTCCAAGATGGAAAAAAACAAAGCATATGGCATTCACAAACACCTAAAAGCAAAATTTTTTCTCTTAAAATGCTCAAACCGTAGTACGACTGTTAGAACTACAATGTGTAAGGGAACGTGAAGCAAGAATGTGTGCAGAGAGTGAGCGCGCGAGAGAGCAGCTCCAGGTCAATTCAAGGCGGGCGGTACCTTAGCAGTTTTTTAAAGCTCTTTATGTACTCCGGCACAGGACATCCAGCTTGTTGTATAACATTGGCAACACTGAGGACACAAAACAGAAACCAAACACACTTTTCTATCATGTCAAACTGATCTGTATGTGCTGAACCCCTCTGCACAATTTGAGAAATTTAAAACTACCTGAAAGGTAGCATGCTTTGTCACATTACCAGTTTTTACGAGGCACGATCACGCTGGCTTACTTACGGAGAGAATGGGAAGCATACACCGTAAGACGCGGCTGACCGAGGTAAACAGAGCTAGGTGGCCAACATCAAACTTATTTACTCATTCAAAAACCTGAATACAGTATTATGACGAATATCAAATGATGGCTATTAGGAGAACTGTGTGTTAAGCAAACTATTAATATTCCATTATGAATGTTTCCAATTTTAATAACAGATAGGCAAACACCAGGCCTTCTCCTCAGTCTTCCTTTTCTTCGAGGGCCAGTATTGGAAAAGAATTTTGGGACAATGCCATTAAGAAAAAAACCAAAACAAATTATTTATTTAAATTGGTAGCAATATGCAGAACTGGGCTTGCTAGCGCCCAATAACAAATACAAACCAAACAGAAATATTTTACAGTGTTTTAAAAAATCCGTTTCAGAGAGTGCATAAGCCTTTGCAGTGATTGTGTGTTCTTCGTAGCCAGGTGTTAAAGAACTCAGCAAGAGGAAAGGAGTAAGTTCTTCCTCCTCTTACTGTCTGTCTCCACTCGCTTAGATGCCAAAAGAAGCTACTGCTCTCAGATTCCCTTCAAGGTCTCCTAAATAACGTAACAAAGCTGGAACTGAACGAGCAACGGTGTCGCTTTGAGAATGAAGGTGTGCCTGACCCAAACCATGGCATTTTCCGTTTGTATTGTAATTCCGTTTCCATGGATCCAAAAGATGGGCAATAAGGACGATGGAAGAATGGAGTACTGAAAGGACCATGGGCTGCTAGAAGAACAAACTATCTGTCTTGGAAGAAGTACAGCCAAATGATACGTAGAAGCAAGGGTGGCAAGATTTCACCATGTACTTTGGATGGGTTTCAGGGGGACCAGTCCCTGGAGGAGGGCATCACACTTGGTAAAACAGAGGAAGTGGCTGGAGGATGTGCACTGGTGCAGATAGGAAGTGGAAACACAGGGAATCCAGGACAGATGGTGAGAGTGCCAACACCGGGAGGCTGGAGGGCAGTTGGGGTAGAAAGGGGGAATAGATGACAAGAATTTACATACAACCTCCTCCCTGGGGGGACAGACAGCATAGAGGTGGGTGGACACTGCCAATTTGGAATTGATGAAATTACTTGTTAGCTGAATGTACATTACAGAATAAAGCAATTTTGCCAACCTAATTCCAAGTTATTTTTCCCAATTTACCTTCTTAATAATGGTTTATCATCTTCAGTGAAAAAAGTAACCGCTTTTCCTTTATGTCCTGCTCTTCCAGTTCGACCTAGAAGAAATCAGATCATAAAAACATATCTGGGCGGGAAGGGACCCTCATGTGCACATATAAAAGCACCTGGGTTTTCAAAGTGAGTTTGAAGGGAACAGAAGAAATGCTAAAACAGATGGGTTGGAGGCAGAGGGAAAATAAAAGCCAACTTACCTATCCTGTGGATGTATTCCACTGAGCTGGTTGGAAAGTCATAATTGATCACCAAGTTCACACCTTTAAAATCAATTCCTCTTGCCAGTAGGGCTGTACAGATAAGGACCCAGATTTTCCCTGCTCTGAAGCTGTGGACGGTGTTATCTCTCTGATTAACAGAACATGCAATACATACTTTAGTACCACTCTAGGAGTGGGAAGAAAGTCTCTCCTTTATTTAATTGTCATTGTTTTACAATGGAGACGTTCTCGACGGTGGTGAAAGGATGTCAGACTCACCTGTTGCTGCGTCCTCTCTGCATGAATAACATCCACATTAATACCTTCATATACGAGCTCATGGAAAAGTTCTTTAGCCCTTTCAATGGACTGAACAAAAACAAGGACAGGTGGACTGAAACCCTGAAAGAAAGAAGGCAAAAATCAGCACTCATACCCATAATCAAGACTGCAATGCTCAGCATTCCGTCGTCAGTGTCACGCATGAAGGAACTCATGCAAATTTGGCACATTTCTCACTGGCCAGGGTCTGCCTGTCTTCTTACAGTCTACGCTCGACAAAGGTCATTTGTTCACCAGTCAACTTGAACGGCAGTCTCACTTTGCTAATCCCAGTCATCCTGTTTAGTGAACTCTTCTTCATTTTTACAGTCTGCACAATGAAATGTCCACCTCCCAAGCAATCATGCCTTAGCTTCTGTTCCTCAGAACTTTTGGTTCTGCTTAAAATGTGGTAGCAACTGTCATTTTGAAACAGGCTTTCTCCAAATTGTGTATTTCCCAGGGCTGAGTGTTTGGCTCTCAGTTCTCTTAATTGTAATCTTTACTACATGCGTTCAATAAGATCCTAACAGTCATTAAGACGCACCGCCTCGCAAGTCCATAGTGGCGGCTCCACCCACCCTAGTCTGGGGTTGCCAAGGTTGCGGTGAGCTTGACTCTTTTTGGAAACCTTAGGAGTAAGACACATTTGCACAGCACTTACTGTGTGTCGGGGACCGCTGTTGGGACTGTATGGGAAGAGAATCAATTATTACTACTAACCATCCTGGGACAAAGTAGTCCAATCTACAAGCGAGGTTAAACAAGCTGCCTAAAAGCACCACAGCAAAGTGGTAGCGCTAGAGTTCCAGTCCAGACGGCCTGCTTCCAGCACCCATGCCCTCAGCCATCAAAGCTCACTGTTGCTGCAGTCACCAGACACCTGCCAACACCTGGCCCCTTCATTCTCCAGCCGTTGATCCCAACCCCACCACGGCTGCCACCTTGTCTATTTCTCTTCAGCTCTGCCCAGTCTACTTAACAACCCATTAATTGGTTCCCTTGCTTTCAGTCTCTTTCATCAAAATTCATCCTACACACCACTGATTAATTAGTTTTGCTTAAAAATAACGTGGCTGTGTTCTTCCAAAACATCCAGTCGTCTCACATAATTGGCTCAAAAGTGACCTTGTGGTCAGCAGGTCAGCACATAACCTACTAAGTTCAGGAGATTGTTCAAACTTACTTTTTTAACAAGTTCTCTCATGGCCAGAAGTTTTCCAGTCTCAGACCCAACAAAGAGAAGTTCTTGTTCCACAGTCTCTACTGCAGAATTCCTGAAAAGAAAACATAATAGCTCTTAGGTTACAGAGCCAATTTTTAGCTCCTGCCTCTCGCTATAATTTAAAATGTATGTAAAAGTTCAATGAATTTGACATGTCCAATGATAATATACATAATTACACTTCAATTTGAATCACAAAAGTACAAAAGTTAATATGGCACCTCTAAAACTCTTTTAAAGTCCTTATACAATATTATACAATAACTTGGCCCAAATCCCACCATTTTAAACTTTCACATTTTGGTATAATCTAGTCATAAAATATTCATGTGTTTCTAGTTATGTTTGTCCAAAAAGGTTTCCAAAGTTAAAACTAATGGCTACTGCAATGAGAACTCTTAAAACAATTACTGCACAGGGCTGAGCATAACGACTCCCTTCTTCATGCCCCTGATCAGTCCCCCGAGTGACGTGACCCTAAAGGACAGAGTACAACGGCCCCTGCGGGCTCCTAAGCCTGTAAGTCTTTATGAGAATAGAAAGCCTCATTGTTCTCCCATGGAGCTGCTGGTGATTTTGAACTGCTGACGCTGTAATTAGCAGTCCAACACATAACCCACTACTGCACCAGGGCACCTCAAACTTAATGACTAGCAAAATTACAGACAAGTGGAGATGAGATGAATTAAGACATTGACTAACATTCTGTAGGAGGCTGTAATACACTGTAAAGTCCCAAACAGTTTTTGTATTCTGCTGCCTGCTTTAAAATAATGCTTTTGGTGAGTTTGCTTTCCTTTCTTTCATACACAAGCGTCTGTAAATAAATAAGGGCATCCTTTCCCATACCGACTGGTTCCTTTGAAACTTAGCTACAGTCTTCATAGTTATCACATCCTGAGTTACACAATAATCTGCATCATAATTTCCCGAGCGCTAAAGCATTCATTTAAGCAAGCGCTGGTGGTACTGTTGTTAAGCCAAAAGGTCAGCAGTTCAAACGCACCGGCCACTCTAAGGAAGAGGAGAGGTGTCAGTCTGCTTCTGTACAGATCTATAGCCTTGGAAACCCTCTGGGGCAGTTCTACTCTGTCCTGCAGGGTTACCACAGGTCAGAATCAAGTGGAAGCCAGTGGGTTGTTAGTTTTTCTGTGGTCCCGGGTAAGCCATTAATGACATTAATGCCTCTGGATCGCCACATGTCCTACTTTGTGAATGGGACAGATCATCTAAAAAGTATGATGACAGAAACACTAATATGATACTTCAAGAACGTCCCGTAAGATTCTTTTAAAACAGATAATCCCTCATCAATCTTGAATATCAGTAACATTCTCTCCCTTATGAATCTCAGGCCAAATAATCTGTCACCTTGAGTCTAAAAAACACAATTGAATTTGAAGAAAAAAAGCAGTGGGATAATGTGGAAGAACAGGTACCTTGCTCCGATGGACACAGTAATGACATTGTCCAGGTTGAGTTTGCACCACTGCTCAACATCATATGCAAACGTTGCACTGAACATAGCTCTTCGGACTTTGTGGGATGTGCAGGCCAGGAAAATGGAAGCCAGCTGGTCTCTGAACCCAGTTTTGCCATCTTCAAACAATTTGTCTGATTCGTCCACTACGAGCCACTCAACACTAAGAAACAACAAAATACCTTGTGGATGCCGAATTGAAGATGCAAGAAACACCATCAAACGGTGGTGACACATGACGCTGCTCTCAGATCTAGTATCCTAACAGAAAGCAGTACAAGAAAAATAAGCAGGAGAAAGATAAACCTCAGAGATAAGAGGTTCCAGTCAGCATTAACAGAAACTCCCTTACACCTCTCGTGAACTTCATTGGCATTTCTGAGATGTGAAAGGCTTAGGGAATTCTGCATTAATGGCTTATCAAAATATGTAACTTTCTTCAGACCAGATAGTTCTTTTTACTAGGGGTATAATGAAACTCAGTATTCTGAGCACCAACCCTGCCTAAAGGCTGGTAGTTAGCAAGGTTCACTGGCAAATAAAACAAGCAGCAGAAACAAAATACAGTAAAATGAAAAACACACATGAAGGACATGAAATTATTCTCTGCACCTTGTTAGGTCGATTCCTGGAGGATCTTGCTTTAATAAATAAATTAGTCTATTTGGAGTAGTCACAAGAATATCTACAGGAAAAAACAACAGGTATAAATTGTAACTATAAGAATCATGACTCGACCCAGGAAATTTCTCTTCCTTGAATTGCAGTGAGTAAGCTGTGGTGGGGAGGGCGTGGCTATACTCGTTAGTCAGACCCAACATCGCTTAATAGCAGTACGCTTACACACACACACACACACACACACATCATGCAACAAACTGCTATGTCCCTCCTCCCTTTTATTGTATTTGAGCCATCTTCTAAGAGCCAAGTTGGCTGTTCAATTACTTGCAATTTCCAAATTCCTTACAGGTACAAGAACAGGTCCCTTACCAAACTTCTTAGATGATTTAGGTCCAAATTTTTTGGCGGCCACTGCTGCTTTGTGAATCATGTGTATCCTGAATCCTGTTCCCTCAGAGATTTTTAATAATTCTCGGTGAATCTAAAACAGAAGATAATAAAAAGCAGTAACTGCTAAGATACTTAGATAAGATTTAAAACCTTTTGTACGATTAACAAAATCATTACTGACTCAAGAATATCTGCAATTAAATCTTTAACAATATGCAAATTAACCACTCTCGGCTTTTCATAACTCTAATGTCTACAACAATTTAGTAGTTTCTTTAAGCCTAGTAAGTTAGTTCTAAAAGACAAAACCAAGAGTTCACCAGTCAGTTCCGTGTTTTAGAACAGAGCAGTGTCACAAGTCTACAGTCAGTTCCGTGTTCTAGAACACAACAGTTACAAGCTAGTCAGTTCCGTGTTTTAGAACACAGCAGAGTTACAAGGCTACAGTCAGTTCCGTTTTAGAACACAGCAGTCACAAGGCTATACAGTCAATTCCGTGTTTTATAACACAGCAGTCACAAGGCTATACAGTCAATTCCGTGTTTTATAACACAGCAGAGTCACAAGGCTACAGTCAGTTCCGTGTTCTAGAACACAGCAGAGTCACAAGGCTACAGTCAGTTCCATGTTCTAGAACACAGCAGTCACAAGGCTACAGTCAGTTCCGTGTTCTAGAACACAGCAGAGTTACAAGGCTACATCACACTTCTTGCCATTCAAGCGGCTTCACAATGTTCATGGAGAAATTCCATTCTCTTTTCATCCCATTTCCCACGAACTTTGCGCAGCCCTGTGTGCATTTTACACTAGACGAGCCTTGGAGGTGTAGTGGGGTACACAGTGGGCTGCTACCTCCAACGTCAGCAGTTGGAAACTTTTTTTCCGTGGGACAAAGCTGGTGCTTCCCCCTCCCATAAAGAGTTACAGTCTCAGACACTTGCCCCGGCAGTGGTAGCCATGCTACCGGGGGCTCTGAGTCGGAATCGAGCACACTGGGAGGGAGGAGCAGATCACTCTGTCAAAAACTGAGATGCGTTTCTTTTCTTACCTCAATTTGGGGGTTGGAGGAAGAGGTGAGAAACATAAATTTTAGAAAGACTATATATATAATAATGACCTTTCAACTTCAAGGACCTTAAATCAGTTACCAAGAAATATAAATGGTAATATATCATCCTACAGAAAATTATAAATAGGCTCAAGAAACATTCTTATATGGAGTAAGATACCGAACTCTAGAATTTGCTCTGTTCAGCACACTTGGCCATAACAGAGACGCAGACCTTGTCATATTTAGGGCGAACACCAAACTGAACACCACGCACACTCTCTCTAGAAACTGCAAGCATACCTGGCTGGCAAGTTCTCTTGTTGGTGAAATAATCAGAGCCCGGAAGCCTTTATTTGTGGGTTGTTTCAGCTGCATCAAAATGGGAATGCTAAAAGCCAAAGTTTTTCCAGACCCAGTAGGTGCAGATGCCAGAAGTTCCCGACCCTAAAATACAGAGTACATTAAGTATAAGAAAATGCATACAATTTTTAGAGCCCAGTCAGATAACTGTGACCAGCCACTGAAATAACAAAACCCTAATTAATCCAATCATTCATGTCCCCATTAGACTTTTAATCTTATCCCATTAAAAATAATAATAAGCTTATCCCATAACTGATTTTCCAACATCTTCGATCCCTGCTACCACTGTGCCAAAGGTAGTATAGTTCAGCTACACCACTGGAAGGGGGTTGACAGTGTTGATAAGTGGAGCCCAGCAATTACTGACAAAGACTTGAAGAGGAAGCCACTGTATAGGGTATGCAGAGCTTCTGTGAAGGGTGATGGGAAAACTTGGAAATGAGTGATAACTGAACATGATGAACATTATTAGTCAGTGAACTGTATGCCTGAAGTATGCTGACATATTTTGTTACGTACATACATGCATACACATGTATATTCCCCAGTCTAAGACCCACACATGAAAGTGGCTACGTCATCTATAAGTGACATTCTTCAAACAGCCACTGAGATTTTTTAAAACGTTAGCTAATGCCAGGATAGAAATAATCTTAAATGAAAATTTCAAGCGAATCTACCACAGTGTGAGTCGACAGCATCATTCAATATGCGAATGTATTCAGCTCGGTAGATGGAGAATGAAGAAAACGAATATGGGTATAAAGGCGACTGATATCCTTTGCTACCAGAATTGAAGACCATCTTGGTTATGTGGAGGGAAACTTCTCATTTCTACAAATCTACTAAAAAAAGTTTATTTTCTAAAATCCTTGCATGTTTAACAATAGGTTAATAGATAAACAACCTGTGATATAATCATACAATGGAAAAATTCTAGCAACAACAAAAATAACCAATTACAATGTTGGCAATATGGATGAACCTTAAAAAACACCATACAGAGAAAAAGAAAAAGATTAATATGATTTCCTCTATGTGAAACTCTAGAAGCAAAAGTCGTGTCTGGCGGCAGACAGTACAACAACGGGTGCCTTCAGGCACCTGCTCTGAGGGAGGGCACACTCAATGCAAGCGCACACAGGACAAGTTTCTGGGACTCTAGGAATGTGCTGCTGAGCCTTGCAGGCCCAGAAGGTGAAGCATGAGGCTGCTAACTACAAGGTAGTGGTTTAAACCCGCCAGCCATTCTGTAGGAGAAAGACAAAGCTGTGTGCGCCTCCTTAAGGACTTACAGTCTTGGACACTCTATGGGGCAGTTAGCTGTACTGAGTCAAAATCAACTCGATGACAGTAGGTTCATTGTTTGGTACAGGTATGCTCTATACCTTCATTCGATATTGGGTGGTGATTACATTGTTGAAACTCACTAAAAGTCTATGCAATTTATGGTATGTACATTATAGTTCAATAATAAAAGTCAGTGGGGGAAAAATCTAAATCAGGTATATATACACATTTTAGAAAGCATTTCTAGCTCTGAAATATTCCCAGGCATCATAAGCTAAATCGAAAGTGAACAAACAGAACACAGTCCCTTTTCTCAGAATTTGCACTCTTGTAAGATGGAAAAGTCAAATACGATTGGCACAAATGCATGGTCATTTAACATCTCTGATACACATCACCAGGAAAACACCCTCACGAAATACCGTGGAGCAGAAGGGTGTTAAGAAAGGTGTCATAAGGGAACAGACCTCGTCTAGCTGTGGGAATCAAGGCACTTTAATGGAGGCAGGGTGTTTGAGATGAGCCTTAAAAGAAGAGAAGTTACAACTGATGTCTGTATGTGCGTGGATTGTGATAAGAGTTGTATAACCCCCTAATAAAATGTTTAAAAAAAAACAAGAGAAGTATTTCAGCAGGGGGTTATAGGGCAGGGAAGGTAGAGCAAACATAGTGGAAGGACTGTCAGCGGCCTCCCAGACCTGCATACTCACATGCAGCATAACCGGAATGGCCTGCGTTTGGATTGCTGTGGGCACTTGGAAACCTGCATCTAGAATATTCTGGAGCAATCGAGAATTGATTTTATATTCTTGGTCAAGTTGCTGAAAGGTAGCGATTGGGTCAGGAAGATCAGTCCCTTGGACATGGATTTTGTGTTGATTCCGGAAGAAGTTTATCTGAAAAGTGAAGCGAAGGGGTCATCACAGGCAGCAGCCAAATACGTCGTTATCAAGGAACAGCAGCAGTGTCTTTCTGGGATTCATTTCTTAGCACATGCAACTTTGTGGTTAAATTCCAAGCCCTGAGAAATCATGGACATTAGATACACTACATGTCCTTTCTTGACAGTCCTAACAATGAAATCTAGTATTTATCCACACTTCCTGCATATTCAAGGGTATCTGTCACGAGTGAACAGGGAGTCCTGGTGGGGCAGTGGTTAACCAAAAGGTCAGGGTTTGAATTCATCAGTCAAGGAGGCGTGGGAGAAAGATGGGCACTCTGCTTCCACAAAGACTAGAAGCCTATGGGCAGCTCTGCTCTGTCTTACGGGATTGCTGTGTCGGCGTCACCTGAGGGCACCTGCTTTGAGCATGAGTGATGTGTGATCAATGTGTCATCTTCATAACCTTGGTCTTCTACAAACTTTGAGAATGCAGGCATTAAATCCACCTATTTTCTTCATCTGGGACTTAACACGCAATTATAAAACCTCTTCTTTGTAGTTGTTTATTAAGGAAGTGCCAGAGTAGACTCTAGAGGTGTTGATTTGGCTTGTTTCTCCAGGCTCTCATCTAGATATGACCATATTCTGGGTCACTGACCACCATCATGGAATTCGCTAAAGCGAGCTGAACACACTTTTCCATCAAGAGCACGTAGGTAAGACAGCGCATACGACAACCGTATACTTGTTTCTTCTGCGTGCATTCTACTTGCCCTTTCCCCAAGTTATAAAAAAGGATTTTTTTTCTTTTCAGATGTTTCTTTCTAATGAATTGACCATTACACTTCCAAGTACTGAAATGGCCAACAGACCATAGGAAGACATTTCTTTAGGCTCCTGCTTGAAGCCAACAGCTCCATCAAACTGTCAGCCTTGATTCAGGGCCAAAAAAAAGGATTCTAAAGACTTCTCTCTATTACCTATCAGAGGAAATACATCCGAATCCGTGAACTCAACGCAGAGAAAAGGGACTACATTTTTTGTTGATCAAAAGGGGATTGAGGAGCACGGCCCCAGTCCCAAGTTTGGTAAGTTCACAAGGGCTAATAATAATTTTTTAAAATGGAATTTTAATCCAGAAACTTAAGCAGCGTGTCAAGAAATATTTATACTTAAGAATTTAAAACTTTAAACATTCAGCCACAGCACACATGCCCACTTTTAAGTTTCCACTAAAATAACATCCAATCAAATATAATTATTCTACTTCAGCAAACTACATTCACTTTCACCAACAAAATATCCCATGTCCAGTGAGAACAGCACTAGGTCAGAAAAGCATACATTTTGAGGGACTTAAGACATTATCTAACCTTTTCCTTTCTGAGGTGTTCCAACTTTCCCGAAGTTAGCTTTTTTTCTTCTTTAACTTTTTTATCTTCAAACTTGGCTTCCACTGATGACATCCACTGTATTGTAGTTCCTTCTTCTGGAGAAGTAATCTCTAAAAAAATTATTAAAAATAAAAAAGTTTAAAGTGTGACATTCATGGCTACAACTAAGAAATTACGACCTACCTTTACAATAAAAAAGAAAAAGTACCAACAGATACAATGAGATAAGAGAAAGTAGCAATACTCAGGAATACTCAATATTGCAGATGGAAATTCTTCTATAAATAAGTAAGTCCAAAAAGTAGGTGAAGGGAGACATCAGTCAGTGTAAGACATGGGGGGAAAAATGATAAATTATCAAGAGTTCATGAGGGAGTAAGAGTGGGGGAGGGAGAAAATAAGCTGATACCAAGGGCTCACGTAGAAAGTGTTTTGAAAATGATGATGGCAACATATGCACAAACGTGCTTGACACAATGGATTACGTATGGATTTTGATAAGCGCTGTACATGCCCCCAATAAAATGATTTGTAAATAGATAAGTCCAGTTAGTTCAATAAAATGACAGGATTGTTTTGGTAACTGGATTTCTGACTTTAAGGTTTATAGGGGGGGAAAAAAAACAACCCAAGAGAATTGAAAAAGTGGTGGTGGGAAACTACGGTAATTAAATTAAGATTTACTGGACTATCTACTGGAATTTTAGAATTAATTTTTGTCAATATTAGTGAGGTATAATTAATCTGTGATAAACTCCATATACTTCAAAAGCACATTACTATGATGAACTGTGACCCATGAAAGCATCACCACACGTGACTTATCACCTTGTCCCTAAGCAACCACTGGTCTGCTTTCTGTCACTGTAGGTTAGTTTGCCTTTTCCGGAATTTAATATAAATGGAACCATAGAGTATGTATGAGTGTTGCTCTGGCTTCTTTCACCTGGCATTTATTTTGAGATTCGTCAATGTGGTTGCATGTATTAGTCGTTCTTTACTTTCATGTTTCTCTGGGTAGCATTCCACTGAATAGATATAAGAGGGTAAGGGCAAAAGAATGTATATTATGAAGCCACAGAAACCTTAATTAAGCAGAAACATCAACATGTGAAGCTACTGTAAATAGGTCTATGTATTCCCAAAGGTGGTGCTTCCACCTCTCTAGCTCTTCTCCAAAGAATGCCAAACTCTTTGATTTACACCGTGTCAAAACTGCAGTTTGGGCAACATGGAGGGCTTCATACTGTATTCTTTTTCTGTTTTGAGAAGAAAAAGGGGTCTGAAAAGGGCAGGGTTGGGCCCTGGAGGGAGGAAAGTTTCTCAATGAAATTCTTGGAGGACAGCCCTTGCCTACATGACTTTTGTTAACTGAAAACAGTAAGAGAAAAAACATAACTAAAACAGGCACTAACCCGAAGTCACCGTCTTTCTCTTTTTCTGCCCCCTCTTCCTTTTAAGGCCTTCTTCCGCTTGCTCCTCCTCTCGGAGCTCCTGACGCGTTCCAGATACTCCGCACTCACCCGGGACAGACTTCTTGTTTCCAAAAAAGTCCAGCCCCTGTAGCGTCTCTGAGGAATTAAAGTCATATTTCCTTTTTCCAAGCTAAAAAATAAAAACAAAACAAAATCTGATAGAATGGCATTACTTTTACCCAGACAAGATTGTCAGTAAGAAAAACCACTCTTCCTACCTCTTAAAAATAAATCAATTTCAGGGTCAGGGTCAGGAAAAAAAAAATCAATTTACCAAGTATTTGATGAGTTGATAAATGTATTTGGTTAAATCAAATCCAAGAAGGTATCTTTCCTAACTGCATAAAATAATCATAATAACAACTAACACTTAGGCTACTTACTGTCTTATTCGTCTAAGCCATGTTTACACATGAAATTAGTTCAGCAACCCAATGAAATAAACAGCACTCTTACATATGAAAAGAAATAGAGACACAGAGAGATGAAGTCAACTGACAAAATGTTCAAAAGTAGGAACTGACAGACCCAGATGACTGGTTCCAAAAGTCAATTTTTTAACCCTGATAGCTAAGTCAGAATGTCCTTGAGCAGTGGAGTTTTGGGTTGTTGTTGTTTTAATATTGCCAGTATATTGAACTCCTAAATGGATGAACTCTGATGGTGCTGTCCCACTGGCATTGGACTATTAACTGCAAGGTTGGTGATTCAAACCCACCAACTACTACTGAAAAGATTTACAGCCTCAGAAACCCTATACAACGTGGTTCTGAGTTGGAATCAACTAGATGTCGGTTGATTTGGTTGTTGGTAGCATAGTGAAGACGCCCTAGCGGATTGTGCGCTGCAGCACCACGTTTGCAGCTAGGGAGTTTGAAAGATGAAAAGCTACCTAGTCCATAAAAATGCACAGTCTCAGAAACAGTTCTACTGGCCCACAGGGTTCCGATTGAGTTGGAATTCAACTCAAGAGCAGCAGGTTTTGGGGTTTATACACGGCCAATCAGAGAACGCAGCAGCACACATTAAAAACCTTCTGATGGTTGCCCACTGTTGATAGAACCTAGTGTCAAGCGTGAAGGCTGACATTCAAGCTTTTCCCACCGCCTCGGTCCTTCCCTATGTTAAGCGTCCTTACTCCAGGGTCACTCTTCTGGGGCTGACTCACAAGGGGGTTTATGTGCAGAAAAGGACTTCCTATGAAGCCAAATGTGGATACACTGTCGTAAAAGAAGCTGGACTTTGCATTTTTCGTTGTTTTTAAATTCCTTACAAGTTTCATGGGGTGAGATTCTTTCCAAAGGAAATCTTGAATCAACGAAGCTAGGGAAGGAGAGGGCCACATGTGCGCGCCAAACCCAGCTACACCTACAGAAGGAGCGCGTATGGAATTCATTTAGAAGGCGGGCCTTGAACCCTTTAAATATGCTGGTTAACCGGTCCCCAGAGGAGAGCAGCTTTCTGCTCCACGTCAGGGTCAGGCCGCCGGAACTCGGGGTCCACAGGCTCCCCCAGTGGCCGTTCATTCGGGAGCTCCCGCTCCTTCCAGGCTACTCGGCCTCTGGCCGCCTCCTTGCCCGGCGAGCAGTACCTGAAAACGCGCCGCGTCTGCCGAGAAGCGATTCACGTCGAACTTGGCCCCCGCGCCCAGGCGGCGGAAAAGATCGTGGACGTCCATCTTTACCCAGAAAGCACCGCGCCGCGGCGGCGCATGCGCAGACCTCGGGCCGTGAGCGGAAGTCGCCCCAGGAGGCGGGGCTTGGTCGTCCTTAGCGACCCTTACGTTTCCGAGCACAGTGAGCCCACGGCCACGGGGTCGTGTCTGACTCCAAGCAACCCCGTAGAGCAGAGTAGACCAGCTCTTGGGGTTCGGAGACGGCACATCTTTACGGAGACGGCAAATCCTCTACTTTCTCCAGCCGAGGGCTGGCTGGTGGGTTTGACCCCGCCACCTTGCGGTGAGCTCCGTTAGCAGCGCAATGCTTACCCCCACAGCGCCGCCGGGGCTTGATATAACTTTACAATTCACCAGTAATCCATCCATTTGTAAACCCGCCACCAAATATTTATAGAGACCATTTCATACCGCGAACTCCTCTAGACTTGTAGGGAACACTGGCGAACAACCGCGCATACCTCCTGCTTCTCACGAAGCTTAGATTCTGGAGGGGGCAGAAGGTCGTTAGGTGCCAACAAGTGGTTCTGCCCCATAGCCACCCTATGCACAGACACCGCGCCGTCCTGCGCCATCCTTAGGATTGTCCCTAGAAGCCAAATAATCTCCAGAAATGAAAAGCGCTTTGAAGCAAATGTAATCAAAGAAGTAGGGTCGTTTTTAGCTAGACTAGTCAAGTTCATTCTGATAACATGATATTTATGTTCTCAGATTTGAACATTGAGAAGGAGGCAGCTTCCTGGAGATCTGGGGAACAGAGTTGTAGATCGAGGAAGCATATACACGAAGGAGGGGAAAGGTTTATATACATTGAGGGAGGAGAATCTTTCCAGGATGACTGGAGCCAAGTTCCACTGAGAAATCGTACAAAGGGTCAAACGAACCAGATCTCATAGAACCTTGCAACCAAGATCGGTGGTAAGGAATTTGAATTTATTCGGGGAAGGTCTTTAAAATGTTTACAATTCTGTGTGAAGTGATTGAACTGTGGAATTAGATATGACATGTATTAACTCCCACGTTACAGCTAATTAAAAGAAGGAGGGCATAGGGAAGCATAGAAATTGGTTTGGGGTTTGCACTAAATCCTAGCTCCAATTTAAGAACAGTTAGTTCTTGCATCATGGCCCTGCTTGATACTCACCCTCAGGCAGGGAACACAGAAGATGCGGGTGCTATAGCAAAATGTGGCGAGGAATGTAGATGGTGCCGGGCAGTCAGATAAAGTAGCATCTGGGGTCCTGAAGGTTTGTCTCCACACAGCAGCCATCTAAGTGAGAGGTCAACTCAGTCCACAGGGAAGAAGCACACCATCATCAGTCACTGAAGGATTGGAGTCCATATAATTTGAAGTTAAAGGAGGGACCAGTACCAGAGCCTAACTTCTGAGATTCTGGTGTGCAGAAGGTGATGGATGGCAGTGGGAGCCCAAGGTCTGTTAGTGAAACTACATAGGAAATAAGCCTTTGGAGAACTCCTCTTATTTAAAAATTGAGGGATGGGCGGAAAGTCTATACTAAACAGTGCTCAGGAGAGAGGAATAGATTAGATCAAAAGCACAACTCTGACCTGAGGAGTTAAAATGGTGCCAGTAAATGTCCCCTATAATGCAGGCTGGACCTGATCAGATTTCCAATATTTTCTGTATTTTTGGTTTGTATTGTTCAATTTTTGTTTGTTCATATTCGAGTGCCTCTCAGAGGTGTTATGTCAGTGGAGGTCACCTTCTTAAAGCTGTGTTATGTGCTTTTTCATTTTTCGGTCTATGAAACCCAGGACTGATGAACCTATAGGGACCGATGAACCTATAGGGACAGCAAGTATCCTCAGAGGAGGCTAGTACAGTGGTGAGGAGGTAAAAGACAGAGAGGTCAAGGAGCCCATGTAGAAAAATGTGGTTTGGAACCCGATTTTGTGGTAGCAATTGCACAACTCTACTTGACATGATTGAAATATGGAATGATAGGATATGTGTACTAAATCCAAACTAATTAAAAAAAACTTAAAACCCAAAATGTTTTATGGAGAGAGCAACTTGATTCAGTTGATCACATTTTATTTAATTTTGCTGCACCTTAAATCTGTCACAGCTTTACTACCTGGGCACATTAACCTCTCTTGGGTTCATTTCAGGAGCCCTGAGGGGTATAGTGGTGAAACATTGGCCTTCCGTCCAAATGGTCAGCAGTTCGAAACCACCACCAGCAGCTCCTTGGGAGAAAGACTGGGCTCTCTATTCCTGTAAACAATTACAGTTTCAGCAACCCATAGCGGGTGGTGGCTATGAGTCAACACTTAGGATTCGGCACTTTTTTTGTGTGTGCATATTTTCTTTCTTCCCATAATGTCCTTTCCTCCTTCAGCAAATGCCTTATGTCCTTCAAAACTTAACTTAATTTTTTTTTCTGGGGAACCCACCCTGACTATTTCCTCCTTGCTAGTTCATTTCTCTCTTTAAGTGCTCATAACACATTGGAAGGACCTCCATGTTAGTGATTTCTTTTCTGTGAATATGTAATTATTGCCATATCTGCCCCACACCAGACTTCAAGTTTTGAAAGTCTGAGCCTGCATCTCATTTATCTTAATTACATTTGAGTAACCTGGGATGTGGTCCATAGGAAATGGTCAGCGCATTTTGTTTAATTAATGAAATGCAATCAAACAGAACAGATCAAGACCCTTCCTTAAACTACAATCTCGTGAACTTAAAAATGAACCTGTGTCTTTTGCTTGGTGCTTTGTAATAATTTTGGCTGATAAATGAATGAAGTCCAATGTAAGGTATCAGAATTAGACTGCTTTCCTACTTTGTCAATGCTCAGCGGACTCACGGAGGGACCATTTCCTCTTGAGAAAAAAAAAAAAGCAGTGCTCTGACCTCAGCATTTTGTTTGCTTCCCCATTTAAAAGCATCATCAATAAAAACAGTAAGGAAGTCAAATCACCGTTTTGTATAACTGGATTTTCTCCCAAAACCAGTATGGTTTCACTGGTAGATACACATGATTTCTCAACTGTAGCAAGTGAGGACATGAAGTCTGTATAACACCGCAGCGAGAATTAATTGGGATATCTTGTTGTTATGCACAGAGTGATCATTCTCTGCCTTAAAAAGTGTGTCTTTGAAAATATTTTTCTTCTACTTACCTGCTTGTCATGCAACAATAAACAGTTGGTTTTGTTACCATGTACCAGCCATGGCCTGTGGATGCAGGCATTAATTAGACATAGCCCCTGCTCTCAAGTAGCTTCAGGTCTACTGGGATAGAGAACTCTTCAAACAGAGCATACTAGTTCTCTCGGCGCTGTGGTCTCTCCCAGGAAATAGGAGAATGGTCACTCTAGAGTCTAGAGGCAAAGTTGAGTGGGCTTTTTATAGAGTTAGAAAAGGCTTTGTAAAGGAAGTGAAGCTTAAACACAGTCTTGACATTTGCTGGCCAATTAGACAACACAAGTAAAGGTGTTCATTCTAAGTTGAGAGAAGAGCAGGAAGAGATGTACGAAGGAGTGAAAGCAGCCTCTAGTGTCTGGCTATCCACAAACATAGGGGAAAACACCCAAAGTTGAAAGGGAATGGTGTAATTAGAAGTGATGGCTGGATCGGGAGGTAGGGGTGTGGGATTAGCACATGAAAACTTATATGTGTACCCTGAAGAGTTTGGACTTGATCTTGTAGACCCTGGGACCAAGTGAAGGTGTTAAGTGAATGATAGAAACACATTTTAACTTTAAAAATATCACAGGCAGCAATATGGAAGGAAGGCAAGTCTGGAATCAAGGAGACTCAAGACGTAAAGAATACTACAATAGTGTAGTGAGAAGAAAGCAGGAACATTCGGGAAGAAGAAAATGGAGCCGATCTTAAAGGGCCAAACCCACTGCCATCGACTTGTTTCTGATGTATAGTGAGCCTACAGGGCAGCGTAAAACCGCCTCATAGGGTTTCCGAGGATATAAATCCTTACAAAGGCAGACTGTCTCATTTTTCTCCCATGGAGCCGTGGCTGAGTTTGAACCATGGACCTTTCAGTTAGCAGCCCAATGCCTAACCCAATGTGCCACCAGGGTTCTTTGATCAAATAGACATTACAGAGTAAAGTAAATTTCTTTAAGGAATGATTGTGAGAGGACACAGGAGCGGGAGTCGGGGAGAGCTGGGTGGAGTGACTCTGACTCCTGGTGGCAGTGTGTCGTCAGAGAGGAACTGTGCTCCGTGGGGTTTCAGTGGCTGATTTCAGAAGTAGGCTTCCAGGCCTTTCTTCTGAGGTGCCTCTAGGTTGGAATTTTTAGCCTCCAACCTTTAGGGTAGCAGCTAAGGGTGTTTAACTGTTTGTAACACCCTCGGGTTAACATTAGTATTCTAGTACTTTAGAAATTCAAATTGAGTACTTGAGAAATCCAAATTCTTATACTTAGGAAAACTATGCCATCAATAAGAAGTCAATAAAGGGTAGTGTTCAGGCTTTTAAATACATGTTCAGCAGTGCGAATGTAACCAACTACCCAAATACTCTTGTATTCAAGGCAACATTCAAGGCCATAGCTCTAGGACTAAAGCCAACCTCCGGGTGGCACTCCAGTCTTGTTGGAATGAAGAGCTCTGGAATCACCTTACTAACTGTAAGTAGGGGGTCTGTCCTGGAGCATACAGAGCCGTCTAAGTGAAGAGCTGCCGTGCACTCGAGCCTATAGGCCCAATGGTTCGAGTCCAGGGGGGAATTGGCAGAGGTGGATATATCTTTCCCCCATATACATCAGCTCTGAGCTAACACAGAGTCAGCAGTATAGGTTTAATATTGCAGAATGTTTCTGTCCAAAAATACATTTCACCCGTATTCAAAACTAACCCAAACAATATTATTACTTTAAAAAATAGCTACAATTTACCAAGTGCCTACTGTCCTGGGTCCTTTTTCTATCACACGTGCTCCTTTAACTGTCACAACAATGCTCTCCGATGGATATTCTTCTTGTTGTTTTCAGAGGCAGAAACAGGCTCAGAGACATACAAGTAGCTCGCCTCCGCTCACATAGGTGTGCAGAGCCATGTTGGATTTTGAACTCAATTCATAGGGCTCCAAAGCATGAGCTCTTTCAGCAAGGTGGCGTCGCCTCCTGTTACTGATGTCAAGAGCCAAGCAGTAACTAACGAAAGTTGGTTTTCTCCAGGCAAGGGCTGTTTGGCTTGAGGGACTTCGGGAATAGCACATTTCAGGAGACCTAGTGAGAACTTGTGTTGTGGCCTGCAGGCCTCGCCCTGACACTCTTGCCCATATCTTTGTGCCACGGAGAGAAATTATTGTGCTTTCATGGTGGACAAGACAAAAGACCAGGGAGGACGTACAGCCATTATGGGTCAGCACTGGAACAAAGAGCTCATTCCTATCTTTAATCTCCACCTGTGAAAACCCAAATTTCATAAAGGTTTCCATTTATCTTCCTGAGATGTACAGAATGCACTCCTGAATCTTAAACTTTGTTTAAGGGCAGCGCCACACAAGAAAGATGCTAACAGTGAAACTCCAGAATAACGTGATTGTCCTGCGTGTAGATTGTGGAGGTGGAGGGAGTCGTCCTCACTCCTGGAATGTTTAATCAAGTGCGTCAAATATCCCTTTTGATCCATCTAAAAATTGTTCTGGTTGTTAATGTTTCTGCTTTCTTTTCAGTGGGGTTTTAATCTGTTTTAGTTTGTTGTTAGTTAGTTTTCAAAAAATTATTTTCTGCATGTGGGATCCAGGCTAGGTAACTCTATAGAGATAGGAACTGGATTAATGATCCCTTGGGGGTATGGCAGGAGAGGTTGGGGGGAAACGGGGAGCTAATCATGATGAGGACAAGATTGAAGAAAATGTTCTAAAACTGATTGTGACAGTGATTGTACAATTCTTCTTGATGTGATTGAACTATTAAATCCTTTGATGTGTGAATTATATGCCAATAATAAATACTGTTTTGAAAAAGAGTGTCAAATACCCATTAGTTTAAGAATGCCTTACAAATTTTAAAGCAATAAAATGTCTCTGCTGCTCTAGGGATTACCAGCCAGCCTTTGACACACTCTCAACCTGAGATAATTCCCAATCTGCATAGTTTGTAAAGACCTGTCCTTTTACTGAGAAGGAGAAACTGACTGGAGGAGCTTTGTTCAACATGTCGGTGTTTGCATGATTTACAACATAATTAACCAGCGGACCAGCTTCCTCCATTATTCAACTTGTTTCCAGCAACTTGAGATCATCAGCCCTGCTGAGGAAATACCTCCTTCTTAGAGATGTAAAAATATTATGCCCCTCATCATTCTCCAGGCAGAATGTGGACCATTCCAATTGTTTTTCAACTCTAACGGGTCTTCCCCACCCCCACATTACTTTGGTATCTTACTCCGGGAGCTAAAATCTATTGTAAGCATACATAAAAATCTAATATTTGGAAGAATTTTGTTATCTAGTTGTTTATAATCCCCAGGATACATTAGTTAGGATTTAATCATGCTGATTAAAAGAATACAATACAAAATCTGATAACTCAAAATCTAAAACAGAAACACCTATTTGAACAAACATGATTAAAAAATGATTTTCAAGTGCTATGTTAACGTTTGTCAGGTATACAAAGCAGGAAGAAGCTGACGCTGTCTGCTCCTATGAAGGCTGTCTGGGAAGCCGCACCGAGCAGCACTGCTCTGTCCGGGAGGGTGGCTGTGAGTCAGAGTGGACATGATGGCAGTGGGTTTTGCATCTGTTTTTGTTTTTGCCTTTAAGTATCAAACAAAACTTCACATGTCTTTACTTTGGTCCAATAATCCCACTTCTAAGCATTTGCCATGAATATATACATCCAACAATAGGAAATGCACATGCACAAGTTATTGATTGCATCACAGTTTATATTTGCAAAATAGTGGAGACAACCTAAATGAGTGATTGACCAAACATGGAACAGACACATATGATAGCCCTATGCACGTGTGAAAAAGAATGAGGAACATGTTTATGACTGGAGATGGAAGAGAAGTGAGAAAATATGCAGGTCTGATTTTTTTTTCCAAAATGGAAAAACAGGCAGGATACACCAGAAGTGAGGTTGGTTACCTACAGGTGGCAGGTGGAAACAAGGTAGAATGAAGCGGGGATAGGGAGTGACCATTTCTCGTGCATATTTCTTTATTGCTACTGTAAAAATACATAACAACAGGAATATTCCTTGTTTATAAAAGGGCTTCAAAAAGCTTGTTAGAAAAGTGAAATGAAAAGAGAATGGAATTCTCCACAATGAGTTTGAAGCCTCCTCTGATACTCTCAGACTGAACTCTCTCTGTCATCAAGTCAATTCCCACTCACAGTGAGTGACCATCTAGGGTAGAGCTGAACTGTTCCTTCGACTTTCCAAGAGGATAAATCTTTTTTTTTTTTTTTGGCCGGCCCGGCCGAGGATAAATCTTTACGGGAACGGACAGCTT
Source organism: Tenrec ecaudatus (assembly GCF_050624435.1). Classification (NCBI taxonomy): domain Eukaryota; kingdom Metazoa; phylum Chordata; class Mammalia; order Afrosoricida; family Tenrecidae; genus Tenrec; species Tenrec ecaudatus. Next base: position 119,514,913 of record NC_134539.1, on the reverse strand, counting down.
CCTCTTTCCCATGGAACAGCTGACTGGTGTGAACCTTGCAGTTAGCAGGCCAATACGTAACTCCACTGCACCACCAGGGAAGGAAAAAATTAACTGTAAACAAAAATTAAACTCAGGTAGATTTTCTCCCCACTCCCAACTAGAGTTTAAAAAATTTCCCTCCTGGGTATTCTGAGACTACTCTCTGGGTATTTTAGCATTGAGAAAATAAGTAAATGTGAATATGAGATTGAGGTTTCTTACTGATAGGGAAGAGATTCCAAACATGGGAAAGGAGAAGAATTGAAATGATCCTATAATATCAGAGTAGAATTAGATAGGACAGTGTAACTCCTGGCTTTTGACAAAGGAACTAGAAATAGATGTTTGATGATTGTGGGCCGCATATACACCTAAGTCTTTTCTAGTTCTGTTCACTGAGAAAGCTCAGAAGCAGTGACATCCAGGAGTACTGAGCAACCAAATCCGGGTCTTAAAATTCTGTTTGCCAATAAAAAGAATCAGGACTCTTGGAAAAGTCGGCCAATTCCAGAACTAGGTCTAAGAAAGTATAAGATGAGCTTTGAAGTCTTGTGAACATTGTGCTAGAAAGCTAGGAAGTGTTCAAAGAGTGATGGGGAGAGGTCAAAAATAACAAGAGTTGCCCGGAAGGGACTTCCAGTGGCCAAACCTGGGACAATTTAACATGAAAGATAAACAAAAATGGTAATGGATTGCAACTCATTGGCTAAAAAAAGAATCCAAAGGCATATAGGTAAATAACAGGGGAAGAAAGGAAACCAGGTTTCCTTATGATAGAATATCAACTAAGCATAGAAAGAAAGAAGGAATTAGAAAATCACTATTTGGCAACCATTATAGTAATAATTTTTTAAATCATTTTATTGGGGCCCATACAACTCTTATCACAATCCATACATACATCAATTGAGCAAAGCACCCTTATACATTCGTTGCCCTCATCATTCTCAAAATTCACCTTCTGCCTGGGTTCCTGGAATCAGCTCATTTTCCTTTTTTCCCTCCATAGTAATAATTAAAGCATCAGTGAATGGTAACACTAGTGGGTGAAATGTGGATGAGAAATAGGATGTTTATTAAATCATAAAGTATGTTCCCATAAGGTACAGAGAAAACAAAAACTTGCAGTGTAAAAACATGGCAGACACTGAGTTAATAAAATGATCAAAGCAAATGTACAATGTCAGTATTTTGGGAATCTGCGTAAAGGTTACACAGGCACTTTTGCGCTATTTTTACAACTTTTCTATAAATCTGAATTAAAAGCTAAAAAGAAAATATGAGTAAATAATTTCCAAAGAATTTGCTAAGCTATAAGGCAAAGGCTGTGTAGTCAATGTAATAAGCTAATCCCTTGCCTCTTTGGCAAAACAAAACAAAAACAATTTATGGAAAGGCATAGATGAGTGTGTGGGGAAACAAAAACTTCAATAGGTACCATTTTTAGAAAATATATAAACCTGTGAGAAGAGAGATTTTAATAAAATGATTTTTAAAAAAGAAGAGGTTTTGTTTTGCCTTATTGCTAACCCCCATTTATTTGTGTAAATAGTGTCCATTCACTTATTAGTTTAACCTTCACAAGTCAATAAGTCATGTATTATGGTTTGTAGCCAATTTATACTTGTATAATCTCCTTTCGTCAACTGTGTTTTAAATTATATACTATTGGATAAATTACTGACACTATCAATACAATTACCTTAAAAAATAATAATAAAAGAATTACCTTATGCCCCAGGGAGATGATTGATCACGTTCTCAAACACAAAATAGCAATGATGTCTCTAAGGTAACCAGAGACATATATAAACCATGGATCTATGAATGGATCTTGGGCACGTACTCAATGCTAACCCCCATGTAAGAACAATTAGTTTTTAAGATGCAACCCTACTTGATACCCTTATGAAGAGATGACTGAAGATATGGATGCTATAGCAAAGTGTGGCTAAGAAAATAGATGATGTCTGGTTATCAGAAAGAATAGTGTCTGAAACCTTAAAGGCTTTTCTTCAAACAAGTAGCCATTCATGTGAGGCATCAACTAAGTCCACACGGAAGAAGGACACCAGGCTGTGTGATCCAAGGATTGTAAACAATATAATCCAAATCCAAAGGAGGGAATGGTATCAGAGCTTAAATTGTGAACACCTGGTTTGCAGAAGGCTGTAGATGACAGTGGAATCCACAAATCCATTTGTAGGGTTCCAACATAAATTAAGTATCGGGCGAATCCCTTCTGACCATAGGGGAGAGATGTGAACACCCTTGTTATCCGACAGAGAGTATTGTAGAGATGATTGTTGCAGATATAATTAGTTTAAAATGTAACATTTTATTAACCACCCTTTGGATCTATTTAAAAGTTATATTGAGGCTTCCTCATCCCCCACTAACATGACCCCAGTCCTGCCTTTCAGTTCTGACTAGACGGGAGAATGTGCACTGGTACAGGTAGGAGCTTACCACACACAGAATCCAGGTCAGATAAACCCCTCAGGAACAGAAATGGGAGTAGCGATACCAGAAGGGGAAGGGGAAGGTTGGGGGGGAGGGGGAACCAATTGCAATGATCTATGCCTACCACCCCACCCACCCAGGGGGACGAACAATTGAAATGTGGGGTGAAGGGACACAGCAGTGGTGTAAGAAATGAAAATAATAATAATGTATCAAGGGGTCATGAGGGTGGGAGTAGGGAGAGGGAGGGACAAAAGAGAAGCTGATACCTAGGGTTCAAATAGAAACTAAATGTTTAGAAAATGATGATGGCGGCATATGTGCAAAGGTGCTTGAGAATCCAGGTCAGATTGTTTTTAGCTCCCCATGTCCCCCCCATCCTTTCCTGGCATACCTTTAAGAAACCATAAATCCAGTTACTATCTCTATAGATTTATCTATACTGGATTTCATATACAGAAAAACATTAAAAAATATTTTATTAGGGGCTCATACAACTCTTATCACAATCCATACATATACATACATCAATTGTATAAAGCACATCTGTACATTCTTTGCCCTAATCATTTTCAAAGCATTTGCTCGCCACTTAAGCCCTTTGCATCAGGTCCTCTTTTTTTCCCCTCCCTCCCCGCTCCCCCCGCAGAAAAACATTTTTAAAAACCTAACAACAATAACAAAGTCAGTCAGATAAAAACCTCCAGCAAAAACAAAGTAGAAAATATTAAAAACTAGAACAAATTTAAATTGGATTCAAAGAGAGATCAGAAGATAAGCTGTTAAGTTTTACCCTAACTCCGTCTGCAGTAGTCCACTTTCCCAGGCACTCTGCGTGATAGTGAGGCTATTCACCATCCTGGTCTATGTTCAGAGGGGAATCACCAGAGGCTTCATCCATGTGCATTTTCTATTTGCTTTTTAAATTAAAAAAAATACTGAAACAACTTTAAAATGGGTCAAACAGGAGATCACATGATCAGATATTACATCTTAACCTGACTGCATCTGTCATAATAGAGTTTACATTGCTCTCTGTCTGATAACAAGGCTATCCCTCAACTATGATCCAAGGGAATTATCCAGAGGCTTCATCCAGGTGATGGCCCCTGCAAGTATATTTTGGGATTCCACGGTCATCCATAGCCTTTCTGCAAACTAAGTATGGAAACTCTCTTTTATGCATCTGTACTATGAAAACATTTGAATGCTCAGAACCATTTTATGAGGAAGGGTGATTATTTCCTTTACAGAAAATATTCTGTGAGGTTTATCGGTGCATCTAAAGGGTGATGAGTATCACTCTGTTTGGTGGAACACACTACTTGATAAAACAAGGAGCCTGGCCGGGAAAAGGTTAAAGATTGCTGCTAACCAAAATGTTTGCAGTTCAAACCCAACTAGCAGCTCTCAGGAGAAAGACCTGGTGATATGTTTTAGTAAAGATGGCAACCCATAACAAAGCCCCATGGGTCAGATTCTGACTCAGTGTCAGTGGGTTAGACACGAAGACATAAAATTAAAAGTGCCTGTTACTACATGAATGAATCCTGGTGGCATAGTGGACATATTACATGAAGGGCTACTATCTCAAGGTCAAGGTTCAAATCCACCAGCTCCTTTACAGGTGAAAGATGAGGCTGCCCTGGGAGAAAGATGAGGTTGCCTGCTCCCATAAAGGTTGACAGCCTCAAAATTCTAGAAAGCAGTTCTGCTCTGCTTCATAGGGTTTCTGAGTCAGATGGACTCGATGGTAGTGGGTATTTCTGCATGATCTTGGGTCAGCATATGCGAGTTTTGCTAAGATTTTATGCGTGTACGAACACCGTCAAGATTATGAGAGCATCTGAGGGGGACTTCAAAAAGCTTGTGGAAAAATAGAGTGGAAAGATAAAGGAATATTTCCATGAACTCTTTGAAGTCCCCTCGAATATATGATCCCATGGGCAATGTGGTTGAAAAAGGCTTAATAACAGGTGGAAGAACATGGTCACCTCTGTCCACTCCTATAACCCATATAGAGATTAACCTTAGATGAGTTAACCTGGACAGCACCCAACAATAAAACAACTCCAGCTTATATTAATAGCATGAAGAATTTTACTTGATCATTATCATTTTTACGACAGATTGAGAATTCCCGAAGCCTTGAGCAAGGCACTTCAGAGACATCTGTGCAGTTATTAGCTCAGCATGAGATAGCTGCCATAGGACTGGCATTACTTTAATTCTACAGCAATTACAGAGCATTGCCTCTGTTGGCTAGGAGCCCTGGTAGTGTCATGGTTACACCTTGGGTTCCTAACCATAAGGTCAGCGGTTCAAAACCACCAGCTGCTCCTCAGGAGAAAGACCAGGCTTTCTGTTCCTGTAAAAAGTTAGTTTCTGAAACCCATAGGGGTAAGTTCTACCCTGTCCTATAGGGTCACTCTGGGTTTGAATCAACCCAATGTCAGCACAAAAAAAACAAAAACCAAACCCACCAAACATACTTTCTTTTCACTGTTCAGGCTCACCGAATACCTGGAATTGTCTAAAATAAAAATAAAGACATTTCCCTGGGTCCTTGGGAAAAGCAAGGAGACCTAAAATAATCCTGACAGACAGGGATCTTTTAGAAAGAATTCAATATTAGAGAAGGTACTTCCCAGTCCCACACCGTTCTCACAATCCCTTCTGTGAGTCCACTGTTGCAGCTGCAGCATCTGTCCGTGTAGTTTACACAGACTGTCTCTTTCTCACAGACTCCCTATTTTATGAAGCATGATGGCCTTCTCCAGGGACTGGTCACTCTTGAGAATGCACACAACATACAGAAGATCAAGTCTTGCCATCTCAGCTTTAAAAGAGCATTTAGGGTGTACTTCCAAGACAGATCTGTTTGTGCTGGCAGTCCATAATATTGCTAATACCATAATTCAAATGTATTGATTTTTCTTCAGCCTTACTTATCCATTGTCCAGCTTCAGCATAACCTGAGGCGAATGAAAATACCATGGCTTGAACCAGGTGCACCTTAACATGGCATCTTCTCTTTTAATGTATTAAAAATATTTTTTTCTGCAGCAGATTTGTCCAGAGCAACGCATTGTCTGATTTCTTGCAGCTGCTTCCATGGGTGTTGATCACGGATGCAAGTAAAAATAAAATCCTTGACAACTTAGGTCCTTTCTCTGTTTATCGTGATGTTGCTTATTTGTCTAGTCGTGAAGGCCTCTGTTTTCTTTGTGTTGAGTCCGAATCCATACTGAAGGCCGCAGTCTTTGCATTTCCTCAGTAAGTGCCGCAAGTTCTTGTTGCTTTCAGCAAGCAAGATGTGCCACCTGCACATCGCAGTTGCTGATGGGTCGGCCTCCCCTCCCGATGCTGTATTTTTGAGATGGTGCAGCTTCTCAGATTCTTTGCTGAGCATACACATTGGATAAATATGGTGAAGGGATACAGAACTGACACATACTTTCCTGATTTTTAGTTAGTCAGTATCACCTTATTCTGCTCAAACAACTGCCTCTTGCTCTGTGTATAGATTCCACATTGGCCCATAAGTGTTAAAGAATTTTCACTATTGATGTTATCTATAATTTGTTATGACCCACACAGTCCAATGCCTTTGCATAGCCAACAAAACACAGGTAAACATCAATCTGGTATTTTCACCTTTCAGCTAAGATCCATCCATTGTTAGCCCTAGTTCCACGTCCTCTTCTAAATCCAGCTTGAATTACGGGTAGCTTCCTGTAGATTTTTTTTTTCTATTATCTTCAGCAGACCTCTACTTACATGTGCTATTGATGATATTCTTGGATAATGTCTGCTTTCTATTGTGCCACCTTTTGGGGTGAATTGGTACAAGTATGGATCTCTTTCAGTTGGTTGGTCACATAACTGTCTTCCAGATTTCTTGGTATTGATGAGAGAGAACTTCCAGGGTTGCATCCGTTTGTTAAAACATCTCAACTGGTATTCTGCCATCAACTGAAGCTTTGTTTTTCTCCAGTGCTTCAACGAATCTTGAACTTCTCTCTTCAATACCATTGGTTCTTAATCATATACTGCTTACTGAACTAGTTGAACATTGACCAAGTATTTTATTTTTCCAAACAGTTTTATTGGCACACAATTTACATATTATATAATTAAATAGTTAAATCATTCAATCATATCAAGGAGAAGAGCACAATCATTACCACATCAATTTTAGAACACCCACCCCCATGGTTAAACTGCCTTTAAAGTGAGATGTGCAATCGTAATCCGTTCTAGTGCTCCCCCCTCCCTCCTTCATTATCTATTCCCCAAATCCCCTCAACCGCCCTATCCCCTTCCCCACCCCTGCATCCCCTATAAACCCTTGTATCAGTTATTATCACTATGCATCCACGCCTCCTGTGCTTCACAAACTGGGAAAGCCAACAGAAACAATAAAAACCCAAATCAAAATGAGGTGGTAAGGATAAAAAAATAATAACATAAAGACCAAAATACAAGCGATGAGTAAGAAAGAAAAAACCCCCATCAACATGCAAAAAGCCAGGGAAGCAAGTTCTGTCTTGGAACAAGGAAGAGATACTTGCACCCAGAACAAATTCAGGCCTGGTCTATTGGGAGGGCAAGTGGTCATGTATCGAGTTCAATACAGCATAGTCAAGATTACAATGGTCTCTGCCTGATAGCAAGACTGTGAGACTTGACCAAGAATTTTTACCATAGTGACTGTGTATTCTTTTTAGCCTCTTTTGATGCTTCCTGCATCACTCAATATTTCACACAGAGAATCCTTCAATATGGCAACTGGAGACTCGGATTTCGTTTTCATGTTTTTCAGTCTGAGAAGTGCCGAGTATATCTTCTCTTTTGGTTTTTGCGGGTACAGGCGTTTGCTCACATCATCATGACAGTTGACCATGTCTTCTGGGGCCGACCTTTGAAATGTTCTGCTTAGCTCTTTTACGTCATTATTTCTCCCATTCACTGTAGCTATTCAAATATTCAAGAGCAAGTTTCAGTGTGTGTTCTGCTATTCATCTGGCCTTTCCTTTCTTTTTGTATTTTTAATGACCTTGTGTTTTCTTCATGTACGATGTTCTTAATGTTATTCCACAGTCGTCTGGTCTTCAGTCATTAGTGTTCAGCGCCTTAGAATCCATTCATGAGATGGCCTCTAGGTTGTACTTTGACTCTGGTGGACCTGTTTTAATTCTTTAGTTTCAACTGGAATTTGCATATGAGCAATTCATGGTCTGTTCTGCAGTTGGCCACTAGTCTTTCAGCTGGTGATATTGAGCATTTCCATAGTTTCTTTCCACAGACACGTTCCATTTGATTCCTTCTGGCAAGACTCACATGTATGAGTCATATAGTCACTATCTGTGTTGGTGAAAAATTTTTTTCCTACATGAAGTCTCTGGTGAAGTGTCTGTTATAAAGGTCATCTTTTCCAACTACTGATCCTCCTTTGTTTCTATCTTTAGCATTCCAGTCACCAGTAATTATCAATATTTCCTGATTGCTATTTGATCAACTGCAGATTGAAGAAATTGGTAAAATTTTCTTTATTTTTTGCCATTAGTGGTTGGTGCATACATTTGAATAATAATATTATTAGATTGTCTTCCTTGTTGGTATATGGGTATTATCAGTGTACTTCAGTGTACTTCAGCTAATGGGTTCAAACTGCCCACCCTCGGGTCATCCACTGAATGCTTTAACCACTGAGCCATGAGGGCTCCTTAGACTTGTTCAAATTCCTTTTCTGCTACTTTTTTCCCCTCTGTCCTGGGTAAGTATTACCCTTTGATCTTAGAAGTTTGATTATTCTAACGCAGAGGTAAGTTAAGTTCTAGACCTGGAGGATAGCTTGGCGGGGGCTGGGGATGTTGGGGATCCCAAGTCTTTATCTGACCAAATACGCCTGTTTTCTTCCATGACTTTGAGTTGTGTTTCAAACTTTTCCCATTCTACCCCAGATCTTTGAATGTGATCTTTTTGAGAGCAGTTGCTGTTTACTACTTATACAGTGCTGTGCGAATAATTTAACTTCTCTTGGCCTTCGTTATTTCTAAAGTGGGGATGATAGTTAAGAACAATATTCATCTCACTAATTTTATGCATAGTAAATGAGATGATATGCATAAAGTGTGGGGGCACATATGGTACATTCAGAAATTATGAGCTAACTTTTATTGCAGAAAGTTAGCCAGTTAGCAAGTGGCTGGACCTGTCTGACTTGTAGTCCTGAACTTTGGCAGGCACCAAAAGGACTGTCTGCCCCTTTAAAACAGACTCATCACCAGCCCTTTCCTCTCCAAGCTGCAACTCTAGAGTTATCAGGTGCTATGGACGTTTAGAAGACCTTTTCTTCTTTTTTACGTATAATAAAATGAATTCGTTAGGTGGAGCACAGGGCATTTTTTAGGCCATGAAACTCTTCTGTATGATACTATAGTGATAGACACACACAGTGTGCATCTGTACAGCACAAAGTGTGAAACCTACGGTAAACAAATAGTAATAGTAATGTGTCCGTCAATATTGGCCCATCAGTTGTAACCAATGTCCCCTAGGAGTGCAGGCTGTGAACAACAAGGGACACCTTGTCAGGGGCTGAGGACCTGAGGTATGGGAAGCTCTCAGATCTCCTTCTGCAAGTATTCTGGAACCCTAAACTGTCCTGAAAAATAAGGTCTACCAAAACATTTCATGCATTACTTTTCCCTTTTGGATTTTCATTAATTTACGCACAAGTAAGTGTTCACGCTTTCGAAGAGACCAGTCCCTGGAGAAGGAGAGCGTGCTTGGTAAAACGGAGGGGCAGCGGAAAAGAGGAAGGCCCTCAAGGAGATGGATGGACACCGGGCTGCGACACCGGGCTTAAGCACAGGAGCAATTGTGGGACATGGATGGACACCGGGCTGCGACACCGGGCTTAAGCACAGGAGCAATTGTGGGACATGGATGGACACCGGGCTGCGACACCGGGCTTAAGCACAGGAGCAATTGTGGGACATGGATGGACACCGGGCTGCGACACCGGGCTTAAGCACAGGAGCAATTGTGGGACATGGATGGACACCGTGGCTGCGACACCGGGCTTAAGCACAGGAGCAATTGTGGGACATGGATGGACACCGGGCTGCGACACCGGGCTTAAGCACAGGAGCAATTGTGGGACATGGATGGACACCGGGCTGCGACACCGGGCTTAAGCACAGGAGCAATTGTGGGACATGGATGGACACCGTGGCTGCGACACCGGGCTTAAGCACAGGAGCAATTGTGGGACATGGATGGACACCGGGCTGCGACACCGGGCTTAAGCACAGGAGCAATTGTGGGACATGGATGGACACCGGGCTGCGACACCGGGCTTAAGCACAGGAGCAATTGTGGGACATGGATGGACACCGGGCTGCGACACCGGGCTTAAGCACAGGAGCAATTGTGGGAGATGGATGGACACCGTGGCTGCGACACCGGGCTTAAGCACAGGAGCAATTGTGGGAGATGGATGGACACCGTGGCTGCGACACCGGGCTTAAGCATAGGAGCAATTGTGGGGCTGGTCAGGACTGGGCAGTGTGTTGTTCTGTTGTGCACAGGGACACTTTGGGTCAGAACCAACTAGATGACTCCTAACAACAAATACTTACACATCTAGAATTTTGGGCTGGCTTGTACCTAGTCTCAACAGAATATATCCCCACCCGGATACCCTACCCTTGGGTCAGTGGTTCTCAACCTGCTTCATACCGCGACCCTTTAACACAGTTGCTCATGTTGTGGTGACGCCTCAACCATAAAGTTATTTTTGTTGCTATTTCATCACTGTCATTTTGCTACTGTTATGAATCAGGCGACCCCTATGAAGGGTCATTCGACTCCCCAAGGGGTCGAGACCCACAGGTTGAGAACCGCTGCCTTAAGAGGTATAGCCAATCACTTCCTTCACCAGCCAGGAATTTTTTAAACCCTTGACTTTCAAAGAAACCATTATACAGAATGTCTGTGATGAAAGGAATGGGCTCAAACCTCTAAGGGCTAAAACACCAGTTGTCCAAGGAAACCCCGGTGAATCGGAGAAGCAAAATTCCTCCTTGGTCCTCCTGGCAAGTCCTGCCTTGGAAGATTGTCCCTCCCACCCACCGCCAGGAGAGGCAGAGCCTAGGGTCAAGGAGTGGTGACCAGGTTAGCAACAAGGGCAACCGAGAGGAGACAAAAGAACAGAAAGTGGAAGCGGCTGTCTGTCGGAATGCCTGAGCATGTTTCTTTGCTGAAAGAGAATGGCAGGACAATGATTCAAACTGAGAGAAGAGGGTGGAGGGGGAGGAGGACAGCTAATGGATGGGGTGGCCCAGCAGGGGTCAGAGGTCATGAGGGCACGAAGCATACTAATTGGTCACTGTGCATATTCACTTTCTGCTCCTAGCCTGCAGCTGGGCCTTGAGAGAAAGGCTGGTGAGTGATAGGAGCTTTATTTATTTCTGCTCATTTGCGATCAACTGGTAAAAAGCAACGGAAGCTGGAAAGGAAGATTAAGAACCCCCTTTCTCCTCCAGAAACATCTGACCAGGAGCACTTGTTGACAAAGGGACATGCTAAGGATCAAGGAACCGCCACGTTCCTTCATTGTTGATGCATTTCTTTTGCTTCACCCTCATCCTCATATGTTACTTGGGTGCTTCCGGAATCTGGTTAGTGCCTCACCAGCAGGAATGGGTGACAGATACGTGCAGCTTGGAAAAGAGATGATCGGGGCTAGATGTGGGCCTAAGGGATCATCCAGCCCAGCTCCTCTGTCTCCTGTATGAGACAACGAGGGAGGCAATTTGGTCCAGGTCACAGAGAAAATGGCAGAAACGAGAGCAGAGCTCCTGGCCTCTCACTCCCAGGTCAGACCCTGTTCTAGGACCTACTCCTCAGAAACTGAAAATTTGAACAGAAAAATGCAGTTAACAGCTCAGCCTCTGGGCAGACAGCCTGGGCTAGCACACTGGCTGCTGGCTCCGTGACCTGAGGATAGAGACTTAATCAGTTTGCTCATCTGTAGAAAGTCAGAATTGGGACGTAGATGAAAGGAGGTAAGTGCATGAGGTAAAAGTAAGCACAATGCTTCAAAAAATGTTAATTATCGCTGCTGCTATTTCTTTAGGGTCCTGTAGCCACTGTGCTTCTGACAAGTAACACAGTGAACACCCATTCTATCTTCCCCTGTCGTCTCCATGGGCACGATATGGTAAGATGAAAACACTTCAGTAAGAGACTAGTGAGGAGGGAAACTGTGGAGCCTGATTGAACTGTCTACAGACAGAGCTGGCCAAATTTGGAACAAGCCATCTCATAGACTCAGTAACACCTGCAAAGAGCTTAGAACCATTCCAGCGGCACAGTTGTCCCCCAGTGAAAGGTAGCTGTTATTGTTATGACAGGGGAGAAAGGGGACTCTGGTCCATGTGGGCTGGCCCTTTGTTAGGGAGATTCCTGAATCTGATGATTGGATAAGGTGAGGTCTGGGCTCCCTGAGATTCCTGTCTAACATTTGTATAGTTTAATGGAGCCAATTTGACCAGTGGCCCATGGTTCTGAAGTTGACCGTCACCCTGGGACTGTTGCACATGGACCATGAAGCAGATGGAAAGATGAAAATATACCACAGGTACAGTGGGGACATTAATCTTGACTCACATTCCACAATAGGGCCTTGCTTTATACTGCAAGGTCCTTCAAAATGCATCAGATGATCGATCCATTGCCTTGGGCAAATCTGCTGCACAGATTTCTATAAACTATTGGAAAGCAAGGAGGTTACTGTGAGGATTAAGATATGCCTGACCCAAGTCATGGTATTTTCAGTCACCTTATAGTGCATGCGAAAGTTGAACATTGAATAAGGAAGACTGAAGAAGAATCGATCCATTTGAATTGTGGTGTTGGAAAAGAATATGGAAAGTGCCATGGACTGTGAGAAGAACAAACCAATCTGGCTTGGAAGAAGTACAGCCAGCATGCTCCTTAGCGGTAGGATGGCGAGACTGTCTCATTTACTGTGTGCAGGTGGTCAGGAGAGGCTGATCACTGGAGAAAGAGGACGACCTTAGATGAGATGGATGGACACTGCGGCGGCAACAATGGGCTCAACTATAAGAACAATTGTGAGGATGGCGCAGGCCTGTTTCATTCTGTTGTGCCACAGGGTCACTATGAATTGCAAGTAGCGCAATGTGATCCAACGAGAGAGCCGCAGTTGGAGAACCATGAACTTTCACCCAGAATTTAGTCGCTCACTATAGAAATGATCCCTGAAAGTATAGTCTTATTCACCCAGAATTTAATTGTGAAGCTCCATTTTGCTACCCACTCACCCCATTTCTTGGTTTCATTAATTTGTTCAGTTATTATTAAACTACAATTTATTTATTACTTTTTGATAATTAGTATTTTATTGGTTGTTTTGAGGATCAGTACAAAGAAAGTATAAGCAATTTGTACACAGTAATTCTTTTTTGTTGTTGTTCAGGGTCACACTGGCTGTATTTCTGATGTTTGGGGTTGGAAGGGGATGTGAGGGCGGGCAGTGTATCCACTCTTCTGCCATCGTCTGAGGACGTCCTCGGAAACTGACTAGCTCAGGATCCACTGCCATGGGAAGACCAGAGCTCTCTGGCCTGGACTCTGGCCTGCTCAGGGATCTCTAACCTGCTCCAGATCTCCGGCCTGCTCAGGATCTCCAGTCTCTGAAATACAATTTAAATATAACAAAATGACAAGTCTTGAGTGTTTAGATCAATAAATTTAGACAATTGTATGCATTTGTGTAACCTCTACTCCACTAAAGATATAGATATGTTCCTTTCCAGTCAATCCCCAAATCTGCTCTCCTCCTGGGCAAACATTTTCTGACTCCTGTCACCATAGGTTAGTTTTGCCTGTTGTTGGATTTCACATCCATTTGTATCTGGCTTTTGGATAAATGGTTTTGAGATTAATTCATATTACAGCACATATCAGAAATATACAAATAGATCACAATTTATTCACTTTCCTGTGATGTACATTTCAGTAACTCCAGGCTTTCCAATAATTCTTATATTTTTCCCTGAGCTGATTTCCCTGTGTTAATATATATGGATTATATATTATATAATGATTATATATAGAGAGAGAACAACTTGGAGAAATAAGTACTTATATAGCCACTGCTCAGATTTAATAAACATTTTGCATAGATAGCTGCTCTTAAAAGAAGGTCAGAGATTTTGTTGATTACTTCGTATCGACACCCTTCTATTTCCCTCGCACACTTCAGAAAGGACCTTTCAGAGCAAGTTGTCGAATATTAAATGCTGCTGGAAGAACACATTTGCTCTACTCCTTGAAAAAAGAATCACTTTGCTGAAGTTGGTTTGAAGCTGTTCTCTTTTTACATGTTTACCTCAGATACATATGTTCCTAAGTAGCATCTATCTCATGTATATACGGATTTTCATCTAACAAACTGAACAGTCAACGTGCCCTTTCTATCTGCAAAGTCATATCTTTTATGTCTTTTCTTTTTATTAATCATTTTTATTGGAGAGCGCTTACAAATCTTATAACAATCTATTGTTAAGCACACGTGTACATATGTTGCCATCAACATTTCCAAAACCTTTTCTTTCTACTTGAGCACTTGGTATCAGGTTCTCTTTTTTACCCTCCCTCCCCAACCTTCCCATCATGCCTTTTAATTCTGAGAAAATTTTCTTGTATTTATGTAAAAGTTCCCTTTAGTCTTTTTTCTCTTTATGGAACTCCGATTATTCTTATATTGGAACTTTTATTTTATTTACTCTCTTATTTTTCTTCTGAGAGATAGTTTGATTTTCCTGAAATCTATATTTCTGGGACCCTTGGGGTTGAGGTGATCAGTTGAGGCCATTGCCCTGAGAGCTGCTTTTGACCCTTGAGGAAACGGGCTGCCTAACATCACCTTTAGTTCAAACGATAGCCCAGTGCGTCCCTTTTGCCTTTGGCATTATGCCGTTTTGAGTTGTTTATGTGCAGTCCATTTTGAGGAAGAGTAACTTCGGGGTCAGACTGGAAGCCGTGGTTTTTTTTAAACAGTTTTATGACGCATAATTTACATAGCATACACTTCAATAGTTCAATCATATCAAGGGGAATTGTACAATCATTACCACCTCAATTTTAGAACATCCCCGCCCCCATGGTTAAATCGCCTCTAAAATGAGTGGTGCAATTGCAGTCAATTCTGGTGCTCCCTCCCCGCTCCTGTCTTCATTTCCCACTCCCGAAATCCCCCTTCATCCCCTACCATGCCTGTATCAGTTATTATCGCTATGCATCCACTCCTGTGGGTCACGACTGGGAAACAAACAATAAAAATCAAATTCAAAATAAGATGTAAAGGATAAAATATATATATAAAGACTACGATACAAATAATGAGTACAAAAGAAAAGACCCTCATCAACATTCCAAAAGCCAGGGAAGACATTTTTGTCATGGACAAGGAGGAGGTACTTGTGCACAGAATCAATTCAGGTCTGGTCTATAGGGAGGTCTCTGGCTAAGTGCTGAGTTGGATTCAGCATAGTCAAGGTTACAATGGCCTCTGCCTGATGTCAAGGCTGTAGGAAACGCTGGCCTGTGGCTAGAGTAGAGCATCCAGTGGCTTAGTCTCACCAGACACTCTGCAGACGGGTTTTGGGCTCCCACTGTCCTCCTTCTATAAATTGGGTGTTCATCATTTTAGCTCTGATACGTTTCCCGTCATCATATTAGAATTTCTTAATTATCTTCTTTGCTTCCTCTGTGATGACTTAGTTGACTCCTTGCTTAGAAGGCTGCTTGTTTGAATAAAAGCCTTTAAGACCCCAGACACTATTCCGATTAATTGCTGGGCTCCGTCTGCTCTCTTCCCCACACTTTGCTGTTGCACCCTTGTATTCAGTGATCATTTCATGAAGATGAGTATAGAGCAGGGTCATGTTATCAGAACTAAGAGTTCTTGAATTGGGACTAGAATTAAATCGGAAGCCAGACTCCCATCTGCTGAATTTGTGTTTTAAGGTAAATTGTTATAAAAACACACTGTTCTGAAAAAAAAAACAACCAAAAAACACACTGTTCTGGCCTCATTTCCATGGTTATGCTGATTGATAACATGAGGTATAAGAGTCTGAAAGTTCTTGAATCTGCATTTTTTGACTCATTAGTTAACATATTTGCAAATTACATATTAAATAAATGTCCATTAATTTCTATCATTGAAAAAAATATTTCTATCATTGGCTTAATATAAGTTTTATTTGAATACTTATTTCTTTTTTATTCAACTTACTGAGACTCTATTTTATTGTGGTTTTTTAAAACTTTATTTTACAACCCAATTAGTCAGTTTTTCATTGATGTTGTCATATATATTTTTAATTTCAAATAGCTGTTTTAAAAGTATCTAAATATTATTTCATAGCTTTCTTGTTCTTATTTTATTTTTTTAAGATGATCTTATTTGGGGTTATTATATTAGATCTCTTGGGGGAGAGATATACCTTGGTCCTTGGCTCTGCAGGAGAAAGAATTCATGCCGAAGCCTGATTTGTGACCCAAGTGGGTTTATAGAGGACAGAAGTTTCAGGTTGTACAGTAAATGGAAAACAAGCCAGATAGAGTCCGCGGCTCAGTTGCGGGACTGCGGGACTGCAGTCTGGCCGCTCTTGCCCACATTCCGGCTGTGCTGCATTGTGTAGCTGCCGCTGGGAACCAGCGCAAAACCTCTGGCCTTTTCAGGGGCCCCATTAGGAGGTGTGGTCGACAATACAGGTCGACCCCATTGGCTGAATCTAATTCACCTGGTTTAGATGGGCCAATCCAGACGCACTGAGAGTGAGTAATGGACGCCCCAGTCCCTCTAATAACAAGCCATACATCCATTGTATCAAGCATATTTATACATATGTTGCCATCATCATTTTCTAAACATTTACTTTCTATTTGAGTCCTTGGTATCAGCTCCTCTTTCCCCCCTCCCTCTTGCTTATTTTATAACTGTAATGTCTAGTCTTATGTCTCTAAATATAATACATTTTATCTTTTAATGTTTACTTCTTTGTCTTTAGCATTGCTTTTCCTGCATAGAATCTGTTTTCTCCAGTTTGCTCTTTTCTGTTTGCTTTGGTCTCTATGGTGATTTACTTGAATGGCTCCTATAGCCATAGTGTTTGTTTTTTTTTAATTAAGAAATAATTTCATTGGAGCTCTTATAGCTCTTATAATAATCCACACATCAATTTTATCAGCACATTTGAACATATGTTGACATCATCATTTTCAAAACATTTTCTTTCTACTTGAGCCCTTGGTATCAGCTTATTTTTCCTTCCCTCCCCCACCCTCACACCCTTGGTACTCTGATAAATTATGAATTATTATTCTTTTTTTGGGCTTTTGGCTTTATTTTTAAAATTATTTTATTGGGGGCTTGTACAACTCTTATCACAATCCATATATGCATCCATTGTGTCAAGCACAATTGTACGTTTGTTGCCATCATCATTCTCAAAACATTTGCTTTTTACTTGAGCCCTTGGTATCAGCTCCTCATTTTTTCCCCACCCTCCTCACTCCCCTCCCCCAGAATTATTATTATTTTCATATATTACACCAACTGCTGTCTCTCTTCAACCCCACGTTTCTGTTGTTTGCACCCCTCAGGAGAGGTGGGCGTTATATGATGATCATTGCTATCGGTCTCCCCTTTCAGCCCCCATCAGTGCAATCTATGCCTTCCTCCGATCAATTTCAGGTCTCTTGTTGTTCCTTTGTCTCTCCGTTTGTGGACTTCCCGGTCCCTTTCCCTCACCTGCCCCCTCCCCTGCTCCACCCCACCCCTTCCAACTGTCAGTCCTGTTGTTTTCCCCTCGGGATTGTTTATCTTGCATATCTTATATAGATAGACAAAACGAAAAAGAAAAAATATTTTTTAAAGGGCCTATAAATAGTTCCAGGCCTGTCTGCTCACCCTTGTGTATGTTTTCTGATAGAGTGTGATGAGGTGCCAAGCCCTGCCCTCCAAGTCTGAAGTCTATTTTCAGGATTCCTTGAGGATTTTGTTGCTTTGCTCCCTTGCAGTTCTGTTGAGCTCCCTTTGTGTTTTGCCCCAGTGTTGTGGGGGGTCTACCCAGGCACAATTCCCCCACGGTGTCTCCAGTGCTGTCCCCCTGAAGCTCTGTGGGTCAGTGAGAGGACATCGTGTCTGCTGATGGGGGTGGGGCGGCCCTACGGTCCTCTCTGTGCCTTTAGCCATTGTTTTCATAACTCCCACCAAACAATTCTTCTCCCCATGGGTCTGGGTAAGAGAAAGTGGGCCAAGATAGTAATAAGATTAAATATTCCATGGTGAGTGGTGGCTAATGGGTTTATTGTGATTGTCAAGCAGGAAGAGGGATCTCATTATCATCAAGAGAGAAGGGCCAGGAGTGGAATGTGTCCTTTGGACTCTGAGATTCCTATGCACTGAACTTGCTTGATCCAAGACACAGCTGTGACACCGCAAGAGCAACAGGGGAGTGGCCGAGGAGCGTCCGTGACATAGCCAAAAGCCACAGCATGAGACGGGGTGGAGGACTTTCCAAGCCTCAGAGCAAGTGAAACTCAGTGCCTTTGTGCAAGAGACTTGCTTATGGAGCGGGATGGCTCCAGCCACTTGATTAAGGGACCTAGGTTTGCTGACCCATGGAGCTAGAGCCGAGTGCCTTCAAGATGAGGCTTACGGTGGAGTGGTGTGCCATTCGGGCATTTATTGGCAGCCCTAAAAGAACTTTGTAACATTGTCCAAGCAGGGCAGTGGCCAAGTGTCCATGTGACTGAGGCCTAGGACCAGGGAGAGAGAGACCTGCCTGTAGGCACAGCTGAGCAAGAGGCTGTCCCGCCCAAGTAATTTTAACTTGAACATTTTTCGCCCGAATTTTAACCTGTTAAAGCCCATAATAGTAAGTATGGTCTGCAGGGCCCATGCAGTGGGAATTTGAACCTAGTAGAGAAGCAGAGAATGCCTTGAGAGGGATGGTTGATGTGGTAGTGACATCATCTGTTGTCAGTATGAGACTTAAGGGCGAAAGAGTGTACGGTAGCCTGTCAATCAGGTCCCAGCTTGATGGCCTCATTTGGAGGCTCAAAGGAGATAAATAGCTCGTTGAGGTAGGGCACACGCTCTTGCCTGGGAGACATTACTAAGGATGAGCCTGATGGAGTTACGCTGATGCAGCCAGAGTCCTGGAACTGGAGGAGCCACGTGGAGACCCACACTGAGATGCTTCTAGTGCCAATGGATCCCCAAGGCTTTCTACCCACTGGCTGGTGATCATCCTGCATTTGGCATCATTACATGTGTTTTGTGATTCTGAAGAGGAATTTATAGATTGGTATCGAACATATGGACTAATGTCAGACTTATGGATTTGATCTACTCCATCCCAAGGATTCCTGGGAGTTCAGCACCTGCTCCTTACGTGCCTACTATCTCCTTATCTGGCATTTTACATTTGCAATAGTTTAGCAAAACTACCTCCTGGCTATTTTGTGCATGTATGGTGTACATCTGAGCATTGCTAATGCCAATGTGTGAGATGAGAACAACATCGCCTGTGGTGCTTGAGCGTGTGTGACAATTGGGCTGGACCATGATTGTCGGTGCGTTGGCAGTTATGCAATGATGCAATCTGGCAGTTGTGGAGTCATACCGTGTGACAGTCATGTCATGATCTGGTCATCTGTCATCCTCCATTTTCACCGGATGCTGACGTTTGCATATCAACTTGGACTTTGGAACCTAACCAGTGGATGTAAAAACATTCTCTGATTCCCCAAGTGGTGACCTGCTCCCAGCATTGTCTGCTGTACTCTGCCAAAGCCTGGCTGCATGAATCAGGAAAATGGATCCGTGGTCCTACTGGCTTTTAAAAGATTTTTAAGGGTTCCCAGTGTCCGTATTTTCCCTCCATTGTCGTCTTCCTGCTCCAGGCAGCTGAGAGTTGGTTCCTTTGCCTTTGTCCCCACTTCTGACGTGGATTCCGCTTTCGTGGGTCTAGCGAATGAATCAACCACTTCTCGTGTTTTCCTGCTTTCTACTTCCCCAAATTTTGTAGTTGTCGCTCTTCTTTTCTTTATCTTGGTTCATTTATGCCGAAAAAAAGAAATGAAAAGAAAGACGCCCCACTGTCTTCTTAATGAGGTTTTTAGAAGAAGTGGCAGTGTTCAATCTTCTATCTCTACTGGGAAGTCTCTCTTATTGCAATTTTAAATTTGCATTCCTCTAGTTACTCATGCGGCCAATGACCTCAGTGTGTCTATTTTCTGCTACCATGTTTCCATTTCTTTGATTTGCTTGTTTATACTTTTTACACTTTTTTTAACTTGGGTTGTTTGTCTTTTTCTTACTAATTGGTTAGATATATATAAACTCGTTTCAACCCAATCATGGTACTATTATTATTTTTTGTTTTATGCACAGGGAAACAGGCACCCAGAGAGGTGCTTGCCCAAGTTCACACAGCTAGTACATGGCAGGGTGGAGATTGACCCCAGAGAATCCTGCTCCAGAGTCTGGACTCACCGAGGATCTGTTCTGTAGCTTCTCTGAACTAGGAGAGGGGCGGCAGCTGCTATTGCATGTGGGGTCTGCAGCCCCAGACCCGAATTTCACTGAAAACCCATGCTGGGTCCGATGATTTCATCAGATTACAATTGCCAACAATATTACTTGGGGTGAAATCTCCCAGGAGCTTTGAGCCGCCAGGTTCAGGGTTACACCATGTGCTCAGCATCATCCAGTGAAAAAGTCACAGGGTCCAGAGGCCATCCCAGCTCTGGCTGACTTCAGCATGCAACCAGTCCCTCCCGCCCTGCACTGCTTCATCCAAGGACCACATCTCCCCAAAGAGCCCAGAAGTTCTCACTCCTGTTTGGCATTGGATGAACAGTGCGAGCGGCCCCTTGTCAGGGAAAACCCATCATCAAAACCACAAAACAACTCTTACCTGGGTGCTAGAGGCTATGACCTGGGATGGCTCTTCTTGAGCCCCTAAGACTTGGAGTCTAAGCGAAGGGTCCTATAGTGTGCGTGCTTCCTTGATGCGACAGAAGCCAGCTCAAGGTTCCGTCGGCTTCCTGTCCTATCACAGAATTCTTCATCTCCTGAGCTGACTGGCTGAACAAAGTTGCTCCTCCTCCCACTCCACTCTCTGGGCCTTTTAGATCAGACACATTGATGTGTTTTTAGGATGCGGGTCAAGGGCAGAATTTCTAGAGAACTGTGGGGTGATGTTCTGAAACACTGGCCTGACAGGTTATGGTCATGCCTTGGAGCGCAGTGAGATCCCTGTGCACACACCTGCAGAGGCACACATACGTCACGGCGTTCACAAGACGTCACAAAGGTCGCTCTCAGGACATCTTCAGGGTGCATCTTCACCCTGTGTCTACTCCCAGGAGCATGAAAGTGGCTAAGCAGCAGGCTCTGATGATGGGGGGTGGAGGGGGGCGGGGCTGGAGTCTGCCCTGGTTCCACCTGGGGCATACTTGCTGGGAGTCTATCCAGCAGCCTGGGGACACGGTTCCCAAGAGGCCTGCCCGGCACATTGTCCTGGTCTTGGACCAGCAGGCTGGGCTGGCAGAACAGGCTTCTTACAGCCCCCCATCGGGGCTCCATCCTCACAGTCAGGCTCCTAGCCAGCAGCCCTCCAGCAGTGACGCCAAGGATGTCTTCTCAGGTCAAAGGGAAAGCACAGTTGCTGCCCTGTGGTCAGGCAAACAGGTGCTGACTTTGAAGTTCTCCCCGGGGTTTGCTCAGGCTGGAGTTGGAAGTCTGAAGGAGAGGCCTGCAAGCCTCCCCCAAGCCTCTGTTTGTTAACTCCACCCGCCAGCCAGAGGCCTGCAGTGTTTGATGTCTGGGCGCAAGCAGGAGGGAGGTGCACTCCAAGGGTCCTCCACAGGACATCTCTCAATTCCTGCTGAGCCCACAGCCCATATTGAGCAGAGGTCAGGCAAGGCCTGAGAGCCCCAGCAGGCCTGGGAAGACCGGAAATGGCCAGGTCTCTCCCTTCCAGGAGCACGAGGGTAGCCCAAGGCAAATACACTTCTCTGTCCTCCTATCTCATCCTCTGCACCAGTCTCCCTTCTCCCTTTTACACGGCAGCTCTCGGGGACAATTTGCCTTTCCCTAGGGACAGCTCTGAGGAGCCTTGGCGGAGCCACTAACTGCAAGATCAGCAATTCCAAGCCACCAGCCGCTCCTCAGTCAAAAGACAGGCTCTTCCACTCCCTTAAACAGTTGCAGTCTCAAACTCACAGGGGCGGTTCAACCCTGTCCTATAGGATCACTGTGAATTAGTATCCACTCAATGGCAGCGAGGGTTTTTTTTAATTACTTTTTTTTTTTTTTTTTTTTAGTATTCGTGACTCAGAAGCTATTAGTGTGACCAGAGAGACAGAGTCCCCTCCCTCCAATAAATAAAATGTTTTGGACAAGAGACTGAAAGTGGGGGGGAAGCTTCCAGAGAGCAGAAGCCTGGGCAACACAATGCACTCACAGGACTGGCTCTCTGGATTTGTCTGGCATTCTGAGGTCTTCCAAGGGAGGAGCATCACCCTTCGGGCCAGGACCACAGGGAGTGGGACAAGGATCAGAACATTATTATTAACTAGTTCAACGTTCTTCTACAGCAGTTAACCATGACTAGTCCTACTTCTAGCTCCTTCTGCCCTCCCTCCCTCTCATCCCTCAGGTTTCCTGTCTGCTTCCTCCATTACACATTGCTATGAGCTTCTCACTCCTACCCCCAGCACCCCTCTCCACTCGGTCCCTGCCTGCCCACTCCCCAAACTCCTGACATGTAGCAATTGAGAGAGAGCTTGTTTACGATAAGACCTTGCAATTAGAGTTATAAATCCTGACCAGGATGGGTTGCCCTATCTCTGTGCTAATGCTTGTGGTGCCGAAAGGAGGCTCACCTGCTTGTGACCCATCCCCAGAAGTCCCTTGCTCCTCCTCTGCAAACATGGGACAATGGGCTCATGGGAGTCACTTGTCTCAACAGGTGTGAGCCAGGCCTCACTTTCCTACAGGGTGATGGGGAGGTCACCTTCCAGCCCACCTACTCTGGGCATTCCTGTGACTAAAAGCCCAGATCTCCATGTCACCCTCTCCTTGGCCTCCATGACTCCCACTACAGAAGGCCGGGAGGACTGCGATGTCCTCAGAAGCCCCCACATTCGTTACTGGGTCCACGGGCAGCCCAACCGGGGGAGTGTGCTGGTGCTGCATCTCTGCTGTGGGACTTCGACTGCATGCAACTGGTTTTTGCCATGTCCCTTGAAGGAAGAGGCTGTTTGCTATCAATCACTGAATCCCTAGTGTCCTGTGGCGTGTACAGCACATGAAATATCCGTTAAGTGACTACTCCCAGCAAATATTTAGTGAGGGTGTTTACGGGCCGTGACGCTCTGTTGGGCAGTAGGGAACTGGACATCATCTTCACTCTCGGCTTCTCCTGGGGTCAGTAGGACCAAGGGAAGCTTTGCCAGAGAGGGAACTAGGGCCCCAGGTAATCTGCTTTGGTAACAGAAGGGCTGGGATCTTGGGAAGGTTGACCCCAGAGACCCAGTGACTCATTCACCTTCCACTTCGGTGGATTCCAAAGTGAATGTGTTAACTCACCCGTTGTCATGGACTGGATTGTCCATAAGACATGTGCCAACTCAGCCAGGCCGGGATTCTCGGTATTGGGCAAGCATTCTCCATTTTGTGATCCAATGTAATTACACTCGACGTGGTAAATACTAACCCCTGTGATGTTAATAAGGCAGGATTAGTGGCAGTTATGTTAATGAGGCAGCATACAAGCCACAGGATTCAATGATGTATTTTAAAAATTTTTATTTATTTATTTATTTTAGCTCATTTTGATGATGTATTTTGAATCAACCTCTTTGGAGAAATAAAAGAGAGTCAACAAGGGAGTGGAGTGTGTTCTTGGGTCCTGAGGTCCTTGTGCTGAGAACCTCCTAGACCCTGGGTAAAGGTGATACCAAGACAGGTGGAGATTTCCAAGGACCATGAGACCCACGGATGTTGAAAGGACATGAGGGCCTTGCTTCATAGTTGCCTGGAAGAGACAGCTTTCCCCCAGAGTTGGGTCCTTGGATGTAGACAATCTAGCTTCCTAAACTGTGAGAGAATTCATTTCCTTTAGTTAAAGCCATTGTTTGTGGTGTTTGTATGAAAGTACCTCTAGATAACCAAACCACCCGACTTTCTATTTGCTTATCTTTTTCCTGTGTAATTTCAATATCCTCCTTAATAATACTAACACTATTAATAATAATAGTTGTTAGTCTCTTTACTTGGAAAGAAATTCTCAGCAATCTAATCCTGGGGGAAAAGTAAACAAAACTTTCCCCACTGGCCCCAACCAGAGCCACACCTGTTAGGTGTTCCCACGTGGTGTTTGATTGGGGTTCCCTATGGATTTGAGGCCAGAGCTGCCTCAGCCCTAAGGGGTCTCAGTTCATCAGCACCCCTTTATGGGATGCCTCATTTGTGCTGAGTGCTATACTGGCCGTGAGGGACAGAGAAAGTCCTGGCATAGGGGGTAGGCCTCCTCATTTCAGAGAGGGAGGACATGGAAGAAAGACGATGCCTTTGTCATATTGAGGGGACTTCTTTGTATCGGGTGGGGACCTCGAAATATGTATGGACTCTGTGAGGTGCTGCCCAAGGGCGACATTTTCTGTGGGGCTCATTCAAGCCAGTGCGTCTTTTCTCTTGAATGAATAGAAAGGTGAATTGATACTTCTCAAGGGTCTTGGGCTTTTTAGTTCACCCAGGCCCTCTTAAACCCTGTTCCATCTTCCGTCATAAAAATGCATGTGCACTAAATGAGGAGCAGACACCAAGGGCTCAAGTAGAAAGCAAATGTTTTGAGAATGATGAGGGAAACAAATGTACAAAAGTGCTGGACACAATCGATGTATGTGTGGATTGTGATGAGAGTTGTACAAGCCCCCAATAAAATGATTTAATTATTAAAAACAAACAAAGAACACAAAACACCAAATTAAAAAAAATGCACGTGCACTTTGCACTTTCACCATAGCTTATCAACTGGCCTTTATATGAAAATACAGTTGACATGACTTATTTCCGAATAAAGTAGATGCTCCGAGAAGATGCGCTGACTTTCTGATGGCTCCTTGTACCCCTGGCCCATTGCTCTTCTGCTCCAGTTGGAGATGAATGGCTTTTAAGACATCAGGCACCACCTTCAGGGTGCCACACGAAGCGGGGTGCGAACACACATGTGTGGCTCATGCCCTTGATCCTGGACACCCATCTGCAAGTGTTCTCATCCAGTACTAGTGCTGCCCCCCCACCCCCCGCCCTGCCCACTGCCTCCCCCTGCCCGCAGGACCCTGTCTCCTCCCCTTCTCTCAAGCAGGACTTGAAGGTCAGGTGGCTGGTAACCCAATCCCCTAAATGTCGAGGAGGGCACTGGCTATAAACCCATTTATAGTCTACTTCACGGAGAATGAGCAGGGCAGGGGCAGCAGGATCCTGAGGGGGTGTCAAACAATGGTACGTGGATACCGAATGAACGAATGAACGAACGGGCCCCCGCCCAGGGATTGTCCTGGTCATCACACCCGGCTCTCAGGCCGCTCCTGTGCAATGAGGCGAGCAGCCACGGCTGTCAACTTCTCTGATGGGCGACACAGAAATTAGGGATCCAAGGCCCCGCATCCGTTTGTTGTGGATTTGCTCCATCGAGGGTTTTACATTGTCCAGGAAGTGCAACCCCATAATGGATCCGGTGAGGCATTTGTTTATTGATTCAGCAAATGTCTATAGAGAATACTACTCACCAGGTTCTATACGAGGGGCCTGTGGAAAGTTCTTGGAAAAAATGGAATTAGAAGATCATGGGCATTTTTCCATGACCTTTGTGAAATCCTGTCATATGCGGTACTGGAGAAATAGTCATGGCCAGAACCGGCATGACTTCAGCCTCCTTAGAACTTGCAGTCTGGTGTGGGAAATGAAATTAAACAAATCCTTGCCAGGGAAATCAGCTCAGAGGGGGCAGCCCGGGGCCTTCTGGGACTGACTGGCCCTGGCCCTGCACAGGGGGTGCTTCATTCTGCTCAACAGCTGAAGCAAACACACAGCATGTCTTGGACAAAGTGGATCGGCAGGGGTCATTTCTCAGCTCCTGGTTGAAAAATAGAAGATACAAGTCCCCTCTCAGTTCCCCCACCTTCCCGACTGCCCCAGAGACAAAGCACCAAACATGCTTGAGAAGGAGAACATTCATTATTTCATTGAATCCTCAGATTGACGTTGCAAAGTTAAGTGCATGGATTTCCCCCATTTCAGACATAGAACCTGGGACCTTGTGGCAGCTCACCTGGCCAGGCGAGGGTGGGGCGGTGTGTGGCTGCAGAGGAGGCGTGCCAATGGGCAGGGAGAAGTAGGGTCCAGGGTGTGACTCCTGCTTTTACGGAAGTGGCGCTGGAAGCTTCCAATGACTCACGACAGACCCCTGCAGCGTTGGGGACTCTGACTCTTATCTTTCCTGCGGGGGCTTCCAGTGGGTTG
Organism: Tenrec ecaudatus; assembly: GCF_050624435.1. NCBI lineage: Eukaryota > Metazoa > Chordata > Mammalia > Afrosoricida > Tenrecidae > Tenrec > Tenrec ecaudatus. Next base: position 119,488,779 of record NC_134539.1, on the reverse strand, counting down.
TGCAGGTGCTACGGCTGTAGCTACTCACAACCCTGGCCTCTAGAGCTCAGCAAAGGAAGGGCAGAGATGGTAGACTAATAATGGAAATGTGGGTTTGGGGGCTTAGCCAAACAATTCAAAGCCCTGTTCTCTCCTCCTGCAAAGACTGACCACTGACCCTTAAACCAGGGCACCATACTGTGCCTATGAAACCTGACGGGGCCTTGCTTAACGCCCTCCCGCCCTTCACCTTTGGAGTAGCTTCATCGAACTTAATCGTGCCGTTTCAAGGAAGATCTTTCTGAATTTGGAGAGAGCTTTGTTGCACAGCTACGAAGGTTTAGTTCCCTTCCTATGGCATTAAGGCCTCCGGGGGGCGTCACTGCCCAGCTTGTGAGGGCTGCTAATACCACTGCAAGTGAGGAATGTGTTTGCTCTTCCAAGGGGCAAAGATTCGCCCCTTCCAAAGTGACGCTGCCACATGGTGTAACTAGGAACACAGGTTGTTGCTGATGTAAACACACTCCTGGCAGACCTGCCAGGAGCTCGAGTCTCCTTTTCCCAGAGGTGCTTCTTATGAATGGCTGTACCCAGTGAAGCAATTTCCTGCCTTGTAAACTTCTGCCTACCAAACCACATCTCCTATCTACCCGCAGCTGCCTGGCTCTGGGTCATAAACCAATTCCCCAGAAATCAATCAGCGCCTGATCAGGAGTCCTTGAGCAACAGGGAAATTGCCCTCCACCTGCACGTGTAATGACACTTTGTAAACCCGTGGCTTTGCTGTTTCTGAACGCGCACATCACCTGCCTGGGCCCCTGCCTTAGCTGGGCTCCTCTGTGATATGGGGCCCACGTATTTCATTCTCAGGACCTCCTTCCTTTTGCGGAGATGCTGGCTGGCTAGCGACCCAGCCCCTTGACCTGAAGCCCTTGCAGCTTGGAGAACTATTGTGTCAGATCTTGATTGCCAAAGCCATGGCCAGAGAAGTTCAGGCCAGGGGCTCAGGCAGGCAGAAGATGGGTTGGGGGAATCTGTGAGGACAGAAGACTTGGCTTGAAACCATTCTGGGGGGTTGTTGATTTCGACTTCTAGTTTTGTGGCCCCCCAACTTGTGATGTTTCCCGCAACTCCCAAACACCCAGTAAACTGTCATTCAGTCTTCAGGGTACAGTTCAAGTGTCTTCCAAGAACCATCTGGTGCACACGCATGCAGAATGCTCTCCATTGTCCTCCCACTAGTCCTTCCACACATGGGACTTATCCCTCATGAGCTTGTCTGTTTTCCCAGCTCAGCTGTGGATGACTTCAGGGCATCTTGGCACCGCCTGCACTCACCACAGTGCCTGGCTCAAGGTCAAAGGGCAAAAGGTGGTTGCTGAATGAGCACTTAGATGGCCCCCTGCTGTGGGCCTCCCCAGGACACCTGGATGCTCTGCATATTGAAAATGTATGGAGAATATAGTCAAAGGAATGTGGTTCCTGAGTGAGGCCCCATGGTAGGTAAAGAGAGGATCGCGATAAGGTGAGCTTTCTGTCCTTAAGAAGTTTCCAATCTGGCCATCTCTCTGTGAATGGCAGGAATGTTTGCAGATGGGGAGTGAGGTCCGACTAGTGGGCAGGTGGAGGTGTTGGTTTAGTGTCAATTCAGCAACCAGAATGGGTTTGAGAGGAGGCCTGTTGTTGTTTTTAACTCTCTTATTTTTTTCAATTTTCACTTTTGAAATAGTACTAAACTAGCCACAGCACTAACTAGCCATGGTACTAACCTAGTCCTAAAGTATCACCAGCACTGCCATTTTGATCTTTCCTCCCTCTTTATCCTCGTCGCTAAAAGTAATTCCAAAGGAAGGACTGGCTTTGTGTGTGAGTTGTGGTGGTGGTAGATATGAATTTAGGTCATTTTCCCACAAACAAGACTCGTAAACTTCATGACACATAGATGCACGATCATTCATTCAAAAGATACAGAGTCTCGTCTGCGCCAGGGACCAGGTGATGAGGTTGAAACAGTGAATAAAATGCCAAGTCCTTGCCTTCATAAGCTTATATTTGGGGACAAGGGGAGGGAAAGGGATGTGGTGTTTCCAGCGAGGCTGTATGCTAATAACTAACATTTCTTGAGCACCTACTTATGCACCAGACAAAAGGCTTTATGTACCTTGTATCTTAAGTCTTATAAAAAGTCTATCTTCAGATTCAGAGAAGTTATGCAACCAACCCAAGATCACATGGTTAGTGTGGATTAGAACTCAGATGTGTTTAACTCCCTAGCCTGAACTTGAAATCACAACTCTGTATGCCAAAAGTCAGTACTTATTAGATGAATAACTGGATGGATGAACAGTTAGCCCTAACCATAGTGGCCAGCTTTTGGTTTGCCTCCATGATATATACATGGGGAATATAGTTAAGCTTAAATTTACTTATTTATTGATTCAAACGTTTCCAGATTGTGTCCTCTGTCAAAAGTTGATTTTATAAAGATTACCAATCAAGCCTCTTTCTTTTTACATTCATGTTTCCTGGGAAAGACAACTTATTTCATTTTTTAAAAAAAGATGAATTACATGGAAATTGTTGAACTGGGTTTTATACAAAAGCAGTGGTCACCTTAGCTTCTCTTTCCCGGATTTGTGAGGAAGTCTCTTAATGACCCCAAGATTGTTGTTGTTAAGTGCCAGTTCGGACTCATAGCGACCCAATGTGCAGCAGAACAAAACGCTGGCCTTGTTCTTAGATTTGAGCCCATTGTCTCAGGCACTGTGTCAATCCATCTTGTCAAAGGTCTTCCTCTTTTCCAGCGCCCCTCTACTTTATCAAGCACGATGTTCTTTCTCAGAGACCAGTCTCCCTGATCCATATCCAAAATATGTGAGACAGTCTCACCATCCTTACCTTTCAGGAGCATTTTGGCTGTCCTTCTTCTCAGACAGATTTGTTTGCCCCGTTGGCAGTCCATGGCACTTTCAGTAGGCTTTGCCAGCACCACAATTCAAATGCATCGGTTCTGCTTCAGCTTCCTGGTTTAATGTTCAACTTTCACGTGCATGTGAGGCAACTGAAAAACCATGGATAGTCCTCAAAGAAACAGTCTTGCTTTTCAACACTCTAAAGAAGGCTTGCAGCAGATTTATCCAGCGCAATGTGTCGTTTGATCTCTTGAGCGCTGCTTCTTTAAGAATTGATTCTGGATCCAAGGATGACAAAAATCGTTGACAGCTTCAACCTTTTATCCATTTATCATGGTATTACCCATCGGTCTAGTTGTGAGGATTTTTGTTTTCTTTACACTGAGTTGTAATTTACACTGAAGGCGGCACTCCTTGATCTTCATCAGCAAGAGGTCCAAGCCCTCTTCACTTTCAGCAAGCAAGGTTGGGTCATCTGCACATTGAGGATTATTAATAAGCCTTCCTCCAATACTGATGCCACATTCTGCATATAATCCAGCTTCTCTGCTGATTTGCTCAGCGTACAGCATAAATATGGTGAGAGGATGCAACCCCGAGGCACACCTTTCCTGATTTTAAACCACGCCGTATTTGCGTATTCCTCTTACACAATTGCCTTTGGATCCGTGTGCAGGTTCCTCGTGAGCACAGTGAAGCGTTCTGGAATTCCCGTGCTCCTCAGGGCTATCCATAGTTTGTTATGGTCCATACAGTCGAATAACTTTGCATTCTTGGAACCTGTAAAGATTACTTTATAAAGAAGCAGGTTTTTTAAAAGGGGAGATCAGCCTAGATAATCGTGGCCAATCAATCACATGCATCCTTACAAGAGGGAAGAAGAGGGAAATTTGACACAGTCAGATAGATGAGCAGGAGGTGATGTGTTGAGGAAGGTAGAAATTAGAGCGATTCAGCCGCAAACCAGCGAATTCTGGCAGCCACTGAAAGCAGGAAGAGGGGAGGAATGGGTTCTCCTCTGGAGCCCTAGTGGCCTCTAGGAAGTAGGCCCTTATGGCTCCTTGATCTTGGTCCAGCAATCAATACTGAATTTGGACTTCAGGTTCCAGAACTGAGAGAGCATAAATTTCTCTAGGCTGAAATCTTCAAGACCTACTCCCCTTGCTGCTTTCTCCGTCTGAAGTCCTCAGCTTCTAACTTAGATGATTCAGAAGCATATGTTCACGGACCTTTTTGATTAGGATGCCCCAAAACTATTCTGACTTGGGGAGCAAGGATAAAAAGACCCCCCTCCAGAAATGTATTGGCCTCCTTCTCCCATACCTCTCCCATCTTCTTGTTTTTCTTCCTAGTACATATCAACACTTGGCATGCTGTTTATTTAGTTAGTTAGCTATTGTTGGCTCCCTCCCACGTAGATGTAAACTACAGGCGAGAAATGACATTTTAAAAGAATGCTTTTCTCCTCACTGAGCTCCTAGTTTGTTGAATGAATGGTGGACTGTCTTCTTTACTGCCACCTAAAGAGCCTTGGGAAATGATGGTATCAGTTATCCCAGCATAATTTACTACCAAGATGCTTCCTAAAGTAGCACTTTAAAATAAGCAGAGATAGATATTTATGCTCAGATAACAGCCCCCTTCCTGTTCATTTTGTTTCACGATGTTCATTTCTATTTTCTACTTTGTTTAGGCCTTAAATCTTTCAATCATCTTAAAAAATAATTTTATTGAGGTCTCTTACAGCTCTTATTACAATCCATACGTCAATTGTAACAAGCAAATTTGTACATAGGTTGCCATCATTATTTTCTAGACATTTTCTTTCTATTGAGCCCTTGGTGTCAGCTCCCCCACCCCCACCCCTCCCCAAATCTTTTATGCTTCTCTGTGTAGCTAAACCATCAGCAAATCCTGGTGTTCAACCTTCAGAAAACTCTACCATCGCCCCCTGGTCTAAACCAAGATATTCTCTTGCCCGGATTATAGCAACCACCTTATTGCAAATACCTTGCCTGGATTATAGCAACCACTTTGTGTTCCCGCACCTCCGCAGCCAGAGGCATTCTTTCAAAACAGAATCCGGATCTTGCTCCTGCTCAGAAACCTTTGATGCACTCAGAGTGAAAGCCACACATCGCCGGGGGGACAAGGCCCTTTGCCACCTGGCCTGGGGTCCTGGCTCCTCTTACTGGAGTCTCCCTCTCCTTCAGCATTCCTTTTCTGTCCCTGCCTCAGCCCTGGAATGTTCTCCTCCCAGGTGTCAACAGGTTCATTCTTTTGGCTCTCAAATGTCACTCTCACTGAGACCTTCTGTGGCCACCCTATTGAATATATCTGTCCTCACCACCCATTATACTATACACTGTGTGTACACACACACACACACACACACTCATTTACATTCACATATTTATATTGCTGCAAAAATATAACCTCCACGAGGGGAGGGGATGTTATATGTTTTGTCTACTGGTGTATCCTCAGTGCCTAGATCAATAATATCTGGCACATAGTAGGCGATGGTAAATATTTCTTGAATGAATGAATGAAAAATATTTTGGACTAGATGATGTTTCCAAAAGCAGTGTGTCTTCTACTGACTAATACAGGTAAACTTTTCTTATACAGGGAATTTCGAGCTCCTTTTAAAAGTTTGCCTTGTGATTGTTCTGATGGGGGGGGGGGACGTCCAAATGACTACTGATAGGTTTTGGGTCTCAACTCTACTCGCCCCCTCATTCCCATTGATATGCTTTTTGTTTGTTTTGTTTTGGGTCTTTGATGTCTGATACCTGATCTCATTGACACCTCATGATCACACAGGCTGGTGTGTTTCTTCCATATGGGCTTTGTTGCTCCTTAGTTAAATGGCCACTTGTTTATTTTCAATCCTTTAAGACCCCAAACACTATATCTTTTGATAGCCGGGCACCATCAGCTTTCTTCACCACATTTGCTTAAGCATACATTTTGTCTTCAGGGATTGTGTCAGGGAAGGTGAACATGTGCCGTGTTAGTAGAACAAATTGTTCTTGCATTGAGGGAGTACTTGAAGAGACGAGCCAGGCAGGGTGCAGTATAGCACTGATGAAACACACAACCTTCCTCTAGTTCTTTAATGCTTCTCTCCCCCACCCCCACAACCATGACCCCAATTCTATCTTACCAATCTGGCTAGACCAGAACATGTATACTGGTACAGATAAGAGCTCAAAACACAGGGAGTCTAGAACAGATAACCCCCTCAGGACCAATAAGGGGTAATACTAGGAGGGTAAAGGGGGGGCTAGTAAGGGGAAACCAATCACAATGATCTATGTATGGCCCCCATCCCAGGGGGATGGACAGCAGAAAAGTGGGTGAAAGTGGATGGAAAGCAGTTGGTGTGAGACATGTGACAAAAAAATTATAAACTATCAAGGGAGCATGTGGGAGGGAGTGTGGGTTGGGAAGGGAGGGGGGAAAGTGAGGAGCTGTTGCCAGGGGCTCAAGTAGAAAAAAATGTTTTGAAAAAGATTATGACAACATATGTAAAGATGTGGTTGACAGAATGGATATATGTATGGATTGTGATAAGAGCTGTAAGAACCCTCAATAAAATAAAATTTAAAAACATTAAAAATTTGTCTTTCGCTCTTTCATAATGAATTGGGAATAATTTATTAGCATCAGGATTTGAAAGAAAGGATAACTGAAAAATAGGGCACTGGAGATAAGCTTGCCTTTTAGGTGTGCAACATGACCCAGTGAAGAAATGAAATCAGATGGGGAAATTGCAGAGACAGCTCGAGTTGTGAGGGCTCTTGGCCGAAGCGCACATCTACACACCCCAGGAAATCCGCTCTGAGGAGCCCTGCTTCTGAGGTTGCCTTCATGTTTGCTTTACGTGCTCCATTAGAAAGCACACGTGCATACACAGATCGCCTTACACACACCCAGGAAAAGTAAATGTTCATCCAGGCGTGTGCGAAGTCCTGCCTACCCCCAAGAGCTATTATAAAACAGTCATGTTATATGAGGGGTACCCCCCACAAAACCAGAATTGTGCTGGGTAGAGCAGAGCTTTCATGGTACACGTTTTCCCCACTAGGTGAGCACTGAGCAACTCGCTTTGAGTCTGTGCACCCAGTGGCATTGCCTGGGTAGCTTCTCACTGGTCACAGTGAATTTTTTCATAAAAGCAGTTTTAATTAAACCTCGTGTGTGTGTGTGTGTGTGTGTGTGTGTGTGTGTGTGTGTGTGATGGCTGATTTAAGAGAACAGCGTGTGGCTGTGAAATTTCGTTTCCTTCTCAGGAAAAATGCCACAGAAACTGTTGTGATGTTGAACACAGCTTACAAGGGCAGTGCTATGGGAAAGACTCAAGTGTATGAGTGGTTTTCTTGTTTCAAAAAAGGTGAAATGCTGATTGATGACAGACTTCATTCTGGATGTCCGTCAACTTCCTGAACGGTTGAAAATATTGACTCCTGGTGCATGTGGAGTTGGTTCTGCCAGGTCAGGCTGTTAGTCAAGCTTTTTATTTAGAGTTTTTGAAAAGACTGCATAACAGTGTGTGACAAGAAAGGCCTGATTTGTGGCAGACAGGGGACTGGTTTTGCCACCATGCAATGCACCGGCTCACACAGCCATCTCAGAGTGCCAGTTTTTGGAAAACAACAGCATGCCTCTCTTGCCCCCCATACACCTTACTCACCTGACCTTGCTCCATGCGACTTCTTTTTGTTTCCGAGAATGAAGAGGGACATGAAAGGACAGTGATTTGACAATGTAGAAGAGGTGAAGAAAAAAACAAGGGAGGTGCTGCCAGCCATTCAAATAGATGAGTTTGAAAAATGTTTCTAAGAATGGAATCACAGTTTTGACAAGCGTAATGGAGAGTACTTTGAAGGTGTTAAGGTTGTTTTATGAAATACATAGTGTTGGGGGTAAAAAATTCCAGGGGGTTTTGGGATTCCTTGTAAATCTCAGCTGACAATCCAGTATTTTCCTAGCAGAAATGATCTCTGCACCTTTGAGAGAGAGGTGAGAGAGAGAGAGAGAGAGAGAGAGAGAGAGAGAGAGAGAGAGAGAGAGAGAGAGGTAGAGGTACAGATAGATGGAAACACACACACACACACACACACACACACACACACACAGGCCTTCTAGGCATCTGGCTCGCTCACAGTAAATTCTCATCAATATTCTGCCTGCTTGTTGTGGTTGGGGCATGCTCAAAGTATTGAAACTGACACGTCTACCCTACAGCTCAGTCCAATATTAAGAGTCTCCAGTCCCTTAATTTCCTGAGCAGATTTTGATAGCATTTGGTTGAATTAATTCCTAATTCAAAGGGGACACAATGTCCCTGATTTTCCCTGAGCTTCTTCATGCCCCACACCTTTTGGTGTGTGCACTCCTTTCTCCAAGTGCTCTCTGGCCCTTGTGGTCACGGCAAAACCTTCACATCCCCCCCCCCCCCCAAGGAAGACAGACTCTCCCCAGTCAAGCCTTTCCCCTGTCCTCAGCCCTTCCCTTTGTCCAGCACAGCATTGAACAAAACGAGTCCACCAATTATTGGCAGCTCTCTTTACCAAGCAACGGATTTGTGATAAAGGTATCAGGAAATATCCAGAAACTTAAAGACTGTACAGGGGGCTTCGAGAAGCTCAGGGAAACTTAGAATGAAAAGCTAATGAAATTTTCCCACAATATTTGAAGTCCGTTCATATGAGAAGGGATTCTGTGACAACTGACTCTCAGCACACCTACTTCTCATGTGTCTACTATTTTGTTATCTGACATATATGACCATAGTGAAAAATCTGCCATCTGACTATTTTGCACATTATGGTGTAGCTCTGGCAGTGAAGAAGGCCGAGGTGCCAGGGAAGAGCAATGCTAACGGTGATGGTGAAGGTGAGGTTTTAATTGATCTGGCCCATGATGATTCTCAGAGAATTGGCAGTTCCGTAATGATGTGGTCATCCTCCGTTTTGAATAACGTTGCTTTTTGCCTAACACCTTGGTCTTTGGGAACTTAAGTATGTTGATAAACGAGAAGAGAATCCTCGTCACAGTTCTGAACAGTTGAGATCCATTAGCTCATTTATTCCTCAACCAACCTTGTAAAATAGTATAAAGTCATAATTGCTTCTTGATATAACATTCTCTCTTACATATAAAAAACCTAGTACAAAGTACTATCCCTGTTTGGTAGGGCGACACCGGGAACCAGAGAGTTGGAAAGGCTAATCAAGACATTCTGGCCTCACCAAGAGTCAGGCCCTGCCCTCAGCTGTGACCCACGAGTTGAGATTCCCTGCCTGTCCTCATTGTTTGCTTGTCCAGCGGAGTTCAGCAGCTAACACTCAGGTGTCTGTGCCTTTGTGGGGAACACGCTACAATTGTTTGACACGAAATCATTTTTCAGGCAGGTTTTCACCTCTACTTTCATTTTCTACTCCAGGATGTTAAGATGAATCTGCCTTCCCCAGAGCGCAGCCCTGAAAATGGCTGCAATCACAGGGCCAAGGCAAAGCCACCTCTCTCTTAGCCCGGGGCACAGAGAGCCTCTGGAACGGATGGTGCAGAAGGTGCTATCCAGACGATAATCTGATTTTCAGTCACGAGTGAATCTTCACAGTGGAGAGTTCCCCCTTGGACCAACACCTGGGCCCGTATATAGCGAGACCATCCCTTGACCCTCTGGCAGCCAGTGGAGGTGGGTCCTGTTTGAATTTAAAGATAGGAGATACCAACCTCTCTGGGCCTCTCAGTTGCAAGACTCAGGAAATGTCTCCTAGAGACAGATGCTAGTCATTCCCTAATTCACTCAACTACATCTCTCCCCAAATAACCTCTTTGATCCAGGTGGCCTGCCAGGTTCTCGGGGGTGATTGCAATGATGCAAGGAGCTAAAATCTACCAAACGCAGATCTTTGCTCTTCCACAAACACCAGAGGCTCCAATTGAGGCTGGAATTGAAGGCTTCGATTCCCTTCCTGTTCCCGGCGCTCACCGGTCCCCCAGGCAGCTGGGGTCAGTCATCAGGACATCTCCGTTAGTGAAAGGCTCTCTAGCTCTCCCCAACTTTCTAGTGCTTGGCCTCGTTCTGGGGCTTCCAAATTTAACCAGGAGCTTTGGCCACCTCAGCCAAATGACGTTCTCGTGGGGCCCCACGAGCACATGGAGGTCAGATTTAACCGTCCTACGCTGGGTACTTAATCAGCATTTGGTAAATCTTTCTGGCAAACCTGTCTGACACCATCCCCAGTACTGGGATACTGACAAAGCCTGGTCAGCGCAGTTCCCTTGGTCACACTTTCTCTGGGAAATACTGGGCAGAGGTGAAAAACAAACAAATAACAATAAAACACTGGCCCGAGGGTCTCTGCTGTACAAGGAGGAGGTAGCGAAGAAGACAGCCCATCCTCTCTCCGCCTGCAGTCGACACTCAGGAGCTGTGGCTAAATTCCCACGGAGGGATTGATTCTCCAGGTCTTGGGCTTTCAACCTTTAAGACTATTTATTTTCATAAGCTTCCCCACCAGAGGGGGTGGGGATATATCAGAAAGAGTAACACCCCCCCCCCCCCCGCACATTTCTCCAAGTGCCACTCAGCCCTACAGGAGGGAGGGAGGGGGGGAAGTTCGAATCACTGTTGAAACTGAGGTTGAAAAGTGATCCACAGGGTTTCCATTCCTCTTACTTGTTAGCTGTCCCCGTGACCACGTGTCCCCAAGAACTGTCTCTATTGCGTCACTCCTTGCGTGGCCTGGAAGAACCGACCTGTGGAGGCTGACCGGGGAATACACGCTTTCTTCCCTGTGTAAAGACACTGCCTCCCTAGAACGGCTTGGTGATCATCCTCACCAATGGAACATCCCATCGGGGGCAGTGTCAAGAGACAGAAATCAGAGACCCCGAGTGGTGATAAAAGCCGTGGTTTTAATGGGGGTGGAGGGGCTTTCTGAAAGGGCAGTGTTTTCTTTTGCTACCAAATAGCCAGTTTCCCTACCCTGGGGTTTCTTGGAGGTGCTTTGGCAGGAAGCTAGACTGAAACTCTGCCCCTAGGTGCCGACCCCCGGGGACCTGGAGGTGTGTGTCAGCAGCCGGAGATTGCAGGTAGCTGGCAGTCCGTCTCCCATGGACGGTTACTCTGGGTGCCCAGGCCTGAGGGAGGACAACCAACTTCACACTGGGCTTTGGGTATTTCTTCGAGGGGGAAGCGAGAGGGAGTAGATCGCTTGGAGAAGTACAACGCTGACCTTTACAAAGACAACTAATAAACACTTTAGTATTATATACAGGGCAGAAGGGAGAGGAAGTCGAGGGGCAATTGCACTTAATTACAGTAGTTTATAATTTACACCCATTGGACAAATTTACTTCTTTAAAAGAAAGATCAAGATCGTTTGGGCCAGGGCCGGGCGAGGGGGAAGAGTTTGCTGATATTTACAGTGAGTGTGTTTGGCTCAGTTCACTAGCACGGGTCCTCCTCCCCGTTTCAGTAACAGATTCAAGTCTTCTCATGAGTTTGTTCGATGAAGGAGCGTAACGTAGACATTACGGCTTTCTCTCGTCCTCTTCCACGGTTTCTTGTCTCCCTTGTCTAGGACAGACAGCATTTGGGGAGAGGCATCGTGGCAATACTGCATACAAGGGAAGCTAGGCTTCAGGCTGGGCCTCCCAAGAGGGGATTGTCTGAGACGCCAGCAGGCTGTCAGGTAAGCTGGGACCTCTCAAAGATGCCTGTCAGGTCACTGGGCTTTCCCATGACAACTGCCCAGAGGGTGATGGTGTGGAAAAAAGGATCCTTGTTGCTTCGCACAAAGTGAGTGACGTGTGGGCATCACCAGGCTTGGAGAGGACACTGCAGAGAGAGAAGGGGAGAGAGAGAGAGAGAGGGCTCAGCTGTGTGCATTGAACAGAGACACGGGCCTTGAGTTTGGCTTCATTAAGGGGGCCAACAGCCAAAACAACCAGCCAAGAGCTGAGGATAGAATTTGGGGGCACTACAGCGTGCTTCCTTCTGTGGTGGTGGTCCCGAAGCAGACTCAGTTTAGGAAAACTTGGAAGCCAGCTTCCTGGGCCACTTCAGAAGGGAGCCATGAATTGCTTAGGGCCTCGAGATGGTGCCCTTTATACCCCGAAGTTGTGAGAGTGCTCTGGGTAGTTCAGTATTTACTGGAGGATGATATCACCCTGGGGGTACTGGAATGATCTAGGGGGTGCTGCAAAAGCAAATACCTATACTTTATCCTGGATGGTGGGCTGTTGCACATTTTCAGTTACCAGGGAGGTGCTGAGTAATTTATTTATTCTGAAAAGGGCGTGGCAAATAAGTGGAAACTAGGCCACAGACGTTTGGGAGCCTATGGTGTGGTTGAAGAGGTAGCTCTGTGGAGAGCTCTCACCTGCCACAGAGACCTCTAAGGACAGGGATCCCCCAAACCACAGCTTCTCTCCTAAAGTGCGCATTCTGGTTTAGAACGCTCCCAGGGGAGCCCCAGACTTCCTGTTTCTGATACCCCCGAGCCGTGCTGCTGTTCCCTACTTAAAGCTGCGGGGTCACAAACCACAGCTGGAAATGACCACGTATTCAAATTACCCTGCAGGCGAGGGTATTTGGAGTACCAAGTGTTTGCCACAGGTTGGTTATTATTAGGAAAAGAGGACCCAAGGACTGAAAGGCCCTTCTCTATGGGCCAGGGCAGACGATCCTAGGCAGTCTACAGAGGCCTCTGCGAGTCTGGACACATGAACACGCCGCCCAACCTGAGCAGGGCAGCCACCCTTTTCGGGGCTCTGGGCCTCATTCCTTAAACTATTACGCAACATCATTGCTGCGTTTCCTGTGTTTCCTCCAGAGAGTGCCTTTTCACTTCCCTCTGTCTCCTGTCCCTTTTGCTTTTGCCGGCGTCTGAGGGGAAAGTTCTGCCTTCTTCCCCTTGGCCTAGTGGCTTATTTTCAGAAGGTCCCCCCTCACTCACAGGTACACCCCCTGAGGTTGCCATTATTCCATTTTACACATTCGGAAAATAAGGTTCAAAGAACTCCAGGGAGTTGCCCAAAAACGGGGCGAGCAGAGAACCAGCGCCGAACCCACTTCTGGCTGACCTCCAAGCTCAAGTGCCCGAGACTAAGTGTCTTCCACTCGCTTTGTTTTCTCGGTCAAGTGACTCTTTCCACACCTCCGCTTCTCGACCTCTCCAATGAGATGGCATGAGACCTGGCTTAATGGAGGTTAGCGCAGAGACAGAGCTGCTTATACATGTGAGGTACTCAGAACGGGGCTTGATAAAACTGTGCTTCTTAATATCCAGGGTTTCTCAGTCTAGGATCCTCTCTTGAGTCTTACTTAGCGTGCGATTGGACTGAGAATTCATTTGAAGAGGCGGGTTTCCGAGCCGTCTAAATTCTTTAGACTTTGGCCAGGGTCCTCTGATACCCTTTGCCTCGTCTGCTTCCCTCCACCCACCCCCATCCCCAGTCTCTTTACTTCCGCTATCAGCCTTTTTCCAATTTTCCGATTTCGGGTGGAGGAGAGAGAGAATGGCTTGTGACCTTGCAGGTTTCAATAGAAGAGCAAACAAGAAGGGCAGATAAGGAGACGCCAGCAAGATTCTATGACCTGTCATTAGGGATGGGCTTCCCAGCTATCAAATGTTTGCTCACATAATAAAATGGTGGCAGAGCCCTAAATGTTGTCAGAGGAACTAGAGTTATTTGCCCCCTTCAGAGTCTAAACACAAACATCAGATAAGGGGTGCACTGTAGTCCCTCAGAACTGAAGGCACAGCACGCCTAGCTCCGTGGGGCCTAGGCCAGAGGGTCTCTGAGCAACTGTGAAGCCCTCCACCTGAAAGGTGTGTAGCTGGGGGGATGGCCCCCTAATTCGATGAGCATTCTTTCCTAATGGCAATGGCTAACACGCATCATGGCCCTACTGTGTGCCAGGCACCAGGCTAAGGGCTTTTGACACATCATAGCAACGGATGCTTACATCGGTCCTTTGAGGTAGGTGATTAGTCGTTCATTTAACACATTTAGGAGGACCTGGTACATGCTCAGCACTTTAGACTCTGGGCTTGCCAATGTGAAAGAGACATCCATGTTTTCGAGGCGATCTTGTGTTCTCGTGGGGACTTTGGGCCATAAACAAGTAAACAAAGACACACACACACAAATACAGTTTTAGGCCGAGAAGAGTAAGAAGCATGTGAAGAGGTAAGGCTGACCAGAGGGAAAGAGGAATAACTTAGGGAGGGGCCAGGCGAGGCCCGTTAGAGATGATGCCTCTCGACAGCCTCCATGAAATGAAGGAGCAAGCGTGTAAAGACGGGAGTCCAAGCAGAAGACACCTTACATTCAGAGGTCCTAGTGTGCGCCCAGGAGTCCTGGTGGCGTGGGGATTACACACTGGGGTACATTCTGCAAGGCTGGCGTTCGAAACCACCAGGTGCTCCTCAGAGGGAGACGGGGATTTCTGTAGGGTGACAGTCTCGGGAACCCAAAGCGACCTGTCCTATAGGGTTGCTATGGGCTGGCATCGACTTGATGACAGTGGGCTTGGTTTTTATAATGTGAGCATGAGGAGAAGCAGTAAGGAGAGGCAGGAGGAGTCCACATAAGGCCTTGTAAGTCTCTGATTTCATTTTGGTTGTCAGGCTGGAGGGTGATAATGATTATGTTTTCTTTTAAAGAAATTATTATTCTGGTCACCGTGTAGCAAACAGACCATAGTGGGGTAAGAGTGGCAGCAGGAGGCAGTTGGTGGGGGGTGGAGTGAGTGAGGAGGTGTCATAGCAGGAGATCAATAAGAAAAATAGGGTGACCTGGACTAGGACAGTGCTGACGGGTAGGTGGGGGGTGAGACCTGCTTAGACTTAGGAAGCATTTCAAAGGGCCCCCAGCAGAACTTATTCATGTACTGGATGTGGGCTGTGGAGAGAAAAATCAAGAGTAGTCTTGGGTTTTTCACCTGACCACTGATACTCTTTGCTACAGTGCATAAGCCCAGTTAAAAATTGGGGCCAACTGAAGAGATCCTGTTTTAGGCACATTGCATTTTAGATTCTTATTGATTGTATGAGGAGATGTGGTTAAGTGACCCGCTGCTAAACACCAGGTTGACGGTTCCAACCAGCCAGTGGCTCTGCAGGAGAAAGACCTAGGAATCTGCTTCCTTGAAGATGTCCCGCCTAGGAAACCCTATGAGTCAGGTCTACTCTGTCACCTGGGGTCAAGGAGGTGGAACGGACTCAGTGGTAACTGACGACAATGGCAATGGCAGTAACAAAAGGAGCCCTCGAGCAAGCGTGGGTAAGCAGTTGACTGCTAACTGAAAAATCTGTGATTTGGACCCATGTACAGAAGCCAAACACCTGCAGGTTACAGAGCTCAATGCTTCTCATGTGTTATCATAATTAATCTCCCCTCAGATCCAAGCAAAGGAGCGAAATTATCCTTCCTGGTTTATAAATGGGAAAACAGACCTAGATGACATAAATAACTTGCTCAAAGATCATACCCCTTTCAACTAGGAGAGGGTTTCAACCCTGGCTTCATTGTAGACTCTTCTGAGAAGCTTTGTAAGGTACCCCAGTGGCACAGGGGATAAAGCACTCGGCAACGATCCCAAAGGGTTGCTGGTGCAAACCCCACAGTGACTCGAGAGGAGAAAGATGTGGGAGTCTGTTCTACTGTTTCATAAGGACGTGATGAGTGAGAATCGACTGGCTAGGAACGGGTTTGTTTGTTGGAATTACAACAGCAGCTATATATAGTAGGTCTGCCAGTCTCCAGGCTCATGGATTTATGAAAGGAAATGAGGAGATAGACTTTTAAGAGTCCTACTGACTCAGAATTGACTTGATAGCGGGGAGTTGTTTTGTGTTCGGTGGGGTGTGGTCGTATAGTGCTGGTGTAGGGTGGTGTGGTCGCATAGTGCTGGTGTAGGGTGGTGTAGTTGCACAGTGCTGGTGTAGGGTGGTGTGGTCGTATAGTGCTGGTGTAGGGTGGTGTGGTCGCATAGTGCTGGTGTAGGGTGGTGTGGTCGCATCGTGCTGGTGTAGGGTGGTGTCGTTGCATAGTGCTGGTGTAGGGTGGTGTAGTCACATCGTGCTGGTGTAGGGTGGTGTGGTCGCATAGTGCTGGTGTAGGGTGGTGTAGTTGTATAGTGCTGGTGTAGGGTGGTGTGGTCGCATAGTGCTGGTGTAGGGTGGTGTGGTCGCATAGTGCTGGTGTAGGGTGGTGTGGTCGCATAGTGCTGGTGTAGGGTGGTGTGGTCGCATAGTGCTGGTGTAGGGTGGTGTGGTCGCATAGTGCTGGTGTAGGGTGGTGTGGTTGTATAGTGCTGGTGTAGGGTGGTGTGGTCGCATAGTGCTGGTGTAGGGTGGTGTAGTTGCATACTGCTGGTGTAGGGTGGTGTGGTCGCATAGTGCTGGTGTAGGTTGGTCTAGTGCTAACTGCAAGCAAGATCAGCAGTTTGAACCCATCAGCCATTCCATGGGAGAGAAATGAGGCTTTCTGAGTCCATTAAGATTTAGAGCCTCAGAAACCCAAAGGGGCAGCTCTAGCGCATCCTAGAGGGTCACTATGAGTCAGAATTGACTCAATTTATATATATCACGGAAATATATATAAAATTCTGTGTGCATTTGACTCAAAGCAATGAGATCAAAGATCATTTATTATTGAGTATATTATAAGAAGAGAGCTAAGGAAGGAGTCCAAGGACCCTCCAACATATATAAGTTGGGAAAATGAGCCTAGAAGGAGTGGCCAGTGCTGGAGGAGGAGAAGAACCAGAAAGATGCAGCGTCTTAAAATCCAAGAGAAAAAGGAGGGAATGGTCCAAAGTCAAACTCACTCCCATTCAGTCCATTCCGAGTCACGGCGACCCTCTGGGACTGACTGGCACGGTCCCTGTGGGTTTCTGAGACTAACTCTTCACAGACGCATCTGTCTTGGAAGAAGTAAGGCCAGAGTACTCCTTGGAGGCAAGTATGGCAAAACTTCACCTTAGATCCTTTGGACATGTTGTCAGGAGAGTCCAGTCCCTGGAGAAGGACATCCTGCTTGGTAGAGTGGAGGGGCGGTGACAGACAGGAACGTCCTCAACAAGCTGGACTGACAGCGGCTACAGTGGGCTCAGGCTGAGGATCAGTTGTGAGGATATTTGTTCTGTGGGGCACAGGGTCGCTGTGGGTTGGAACCAGCTCCATGGCCCCTACCCCCACCACCAACTCTTTATGGGAAGAGGAAGCCTCGTCTTTCTCCCGTGCTGTGGCTGGTGGCTTCCAACTGCCGACCTTGTGGTGAGCAGCCCAATGTGTGACCTGCTAGGCCCCCGGACTCCTTGGGGAGTGGGAGGCCATGTCGAATAGAAAGATGGAAGAGCCACCATTGGATTTTACAGCACAGACGAGAAGTTCTGGGGAAGAAGTGGGGAGGACAAAAGGCAGGGGAAAGTGGTCTGGAAAGAGGATGGAGGGCCAGGACGTAAAGATATTGAACACAAAGAACTCACTTCTATCTTTGTTAGCTTACTTTAGAGTCACTGATGTTCTGGTAATTTAAAAAAACTGTATCATTCCAATGTTCCGATAAGGAACCGAGGCAGAGAGAGAAAATGAGCAACTTGCTCAGGGTCTCACAATTGCTGGGGGTGTGGGGGGAGAGATGCACGTGCCAAACCACCTAGGAGATTGCACCCTTCAATCTTTTGAATGTGGCAACAAGAGGGAAGCAAACCTCCTTCCAAAGCTCGTGTGCACCGGCTCCTCTGTACTAGATAGTTCCTTTGGGCCAACATTTCCTCTTTCAGCGGTCCCACTGGCCTGAGTTAAGGCGGGGCAACGAAGGCTATGGCACTTCCCTGAGGCCATGCAGGCAGGAAGCCGTAGAAGCCTGAGCCTGAGGCGGCCTAATGAAAGCCTCATCACTACCTCACCATCCAATGCGAAGGGTTGGGAGGGGAACAGCGGCACCCCCTTTTTGGGTCAGTATCCTGGACTCGTGACTGCTCTGGGAGCCCTCTCTTGACCTCCCTCCAAACTAGGATGTGCAGCGGTAGTTGTGGAAACAGGAGTCAGCCCCAAGCCTGCCCACACTTGTTCTGACTGACGTCTGCTGGCTGCGGTCTGCGTTGCCAGCACCTTGGTTTTCAGGAGGTTAGTGCAGCCCATCCGACATTGACTCACAGGAAAGAGGCGCTTGCTCTGGAAAGGGGAGGTGGGAGTAGCTGCAGAAGGATTCTGGACAAGAATTCTGGACAACCTGGGGTTCCTGACAAATGATCTACGACCCACTTGAAGGCATGTCTGTATTAACAACAGGAAGTGTGGAGATCAGACAGATACGATTCAAAATCCTGGCTTCAGCCTTATGCTTGTAAAACCTCGGGGAAATTAAAATGCGAAGATAATGGTATTTTCCCACAGACATCTCGAAGCCCCCTTGCATTGTTCAAGGAATGTGCGTAGGTATTTAGAGTCAGTAGGTCAAAGCTGGAGGCCCAGCTTCAGAACTTAACCGGGCGACCTTGGCCAGATTCCTCCCCATCTCTGAGCGAAGGTGTCACAGCCAAGCCCTAACTCTCAGCAAGCGGTTGGTTCCATTCTGCTTCCTAGCAAGGCTAGAGGACAGGGTAGAGTTGGCCCTGAGGGTTTATGAGGCGGCACCTCTTTATGGAAGCAGACTGTCTCATCTTTCTGCTGAGGGGGTTCTGGTGGCTAGAAGGTCCGAACCACCGACCTTCCAGTTCACCCCAATGCTCAAATTCCTGCTCCACCAGAGCTTCTTTCAGAGATTTAACAATAGTTTAGTTCTGGCTGAAGGAAACAAGAGTCTGGTGTCAATCTGCATGGTTGGCAGTTCAAAACCACTAGCAGCTCCTAGGGAGAAAAACCGGACTTTCGACTCCTGTAAGTATTTAGTCTCAGAAACCCACAGGGGTTGCTATCAGTCAACATTGACTTGATGGCAGAGAGTCTGGTTTGTTTAAGAGCCCCGTGCATTAGGCAATGGGCTGTTAACTGCTCAGGTGGCCCTGTGGGTTAGGCCTTGGGACACCAATGACAAGGTCAGTGGTTCAAATCCACCAGCTACTCTGAAGGAGGAAGATGAGGCTTTTTGCTCCAGTAAAGATTTACTGTCTCAGTTCAATTGTCTCCCCTATATGGATGGGGGTCCCTGTGATCTGGAGTTGCCTCAGAAGGTAGCGTGATTCAGTTTTGGTCTTTTTTTTTTTTTTAACTACCACATGGAGGTGCCTCTGAGAAACTGGACTTGTTCAATCCAGCACTTTGTGGGGTCCTCGCTTCCCACCCCACAGGCTCTGATGCCGAGCAATGGTCCGGAAACCCCGGGTAGAAACAACACTTTAAAACAAAGAAGAAGAAGAAAAGCAGAATTGTCCCTGGGTCTCTGAAGGAGCTCTCTTCTGACCCTTGGCCTCAGGATGGTTTGCAAACCTTGGAGGTTGGACCCCTCTGCTGTTGGGAGGCAGCACCTTGACCCGCATTTCCTTCACTCTGCCTTCCCCCTTTCCTTCTTCTGCCTCAAGTCAGAGGGAGGAGGTTTCCTGGGGGAACATAGTACTGGGGCTCACGTTTTACCCTAGTAGATCACCTAGGACCAAAAGGCAGTTCCTCTGGGTCAGGGGTCCTCAAACTATGGCCCACGGGTGTTTTTGCCCCGTTTGTTTTTTTTACTTCGAAATAAGATATGTGCAGTGTGCATAGGAATTTGTTCATAGTTTAAAAAAAAACAAAACTATAGTCTGGCCCTCCAACGGTCTGAGAGACAGTGAACTGGCCCCCTGTTTAAAAAAGTTTGAGGACCCCTGCTCTGGGTATTTTAAAGGTGGGGACTGAGAGGCAAATATTGTTCACAGAAAAGGGTGTGGGATTTGGAATCAGAGGGTAGGTCATCTGTCCAGCTCTGAGCCTAAGTTTACTTCTGGGCCTTTCTGAGGCGGTTACAATATGGTTAACAGATAAAACCCACCAGGGCGTGCCTGAGGAGTGTGGATGGCCGGCGTGCTAAACGCGTGCATTCTCCCTACTCTGCAGAAGCAGCCTGGTCGTCATCCCAGGCGTTTCTCCCCCCAGACTCCTGAAAAGTCCGACGACGTGGAGAAAGCTTGGCGGTGGAGCTCGAGGGCTCTCTTGTAGCCAGCAAGGTCAGCTGGCCACTTGGTCCAGTGGAGGGACTGGGGGTGAGCCACACCGGGGCTGGGGCAGCATCTCTGGGCGCATCTGGGTGGATTTTGATGACGAGACCATTTCCAGAACCCAGAGGGCTTGTTTCAGCAAGCAAGCATCAAAGTCAACTTGGGAAAGACAAGAGTAATTATTCACAGGCCGGTCGAGGGCTGACCAAGCGGCAGATGGATTGATATACCTTTCAAAGGGGAAGGTATTCCCAAGGAGGTTCTGCTGCGCCTGGCTGCCCGCCTGATTGAGATTTGTGAGCACAGATAAATGTTTTCCCTGCTCACTACAAAGGCTGGGAAATGGCACAGGAGTCTAAGGGCAGGGCACTGGAGGTGGTGGCGGGGGGTGTCCTTTCATCTTCCATTGGGTGAGAGAAGAGTAGCAAGACAGGTCCCACACACCTCTCCCTCCCCCCGCAAGTTCCAGAGCCCCGCAGCCCAGGCCATGTGCATGTCTCAGCACCCAAGACAGGCCAGGCGTTTAATTTATGGGACTCCGCCGAGTCCACGGAACAAGTAGATGTCTCAACTCTCATTTTACAGATGACGAAACAGAGATGCAGGGAGGTCAAGGTCACCACTGAAGTGGCCCAACAAGGAACAGAGCCACGAGGCCAGAGGAGCTCTGCACTCCCTGGAAGGAGATGGGGCAAAGGGAAGAACAGAGGCCCGAGGAAGGACCGGCTCTGACGTCCACAGCAGGGCTCAGCTAAAAACAAACCAAACAGACCATCCAGAAGGTCCCAGTCTACAGAGAGCCTTTGACCCGAAGCTCAAGGTTGTTGCCTATTTATCTCGCAATCAATACTGGCCCAGCCGTTCCCACACGGCACAGAGCCCAGCGACTAAAAGGCTCGATTGTGGTTTTCTGGACTCATCATCACTGTTCAGACATCCTGTCCTGTTTTCTAATGCGCTCACTGTCCCTCCCTTTGGAGCCCAGCTGCCCAGGCCGACTGTGGGGGCGCCACCTATACTTGGAGATAGGACTGATTCATCAACGGAAACAGTAGCTAGAACTCTGGATTCCCCACTCTCAGTGCAATGTGAAGTTGGTTCTCAGTTTCTTAAGGAAAACACCCTAGGAATGCAGCCCACTGGAAAGGCCACCCTGTCTAGTGGGGTTGGGGTGGGGTTGGAGGTTCCCCAAAGGTCATCCGAATTTGTGCCGATAGCGTTCTGGATCTAGCATGGGGCCCTGGACTGGGGGAAACGGCCTCGGGATCCAGGCTGCACTTTCTCCTTGGGCTGAAGTCGCCATGTGGAAAGTCTTCAGAGATCCCTCTTGCCAAGTATGAAAGTTAATAAGGATCTGCCTCCTGGAGCCTTCTTGGAAATACCCTTTTCCACGGATCATCCAGCAATCCATGAGAAAACACTCCATCACAAGGCATGAGACTCCGTGTAATCCAGCCTCCCGTGACCTGTCACACACCAGTCTTTTTTAGTGCTCTTGTTAGGGGACTAGGAGAAGCAATAGCCCCTTTAGCCTGATCTGCGGCCTGTTTTCTTTGACCTAGGACCCCAGGACTTCCTTTAGCAAGTAACAGAATCTCAGAAGGATCCAACTTAAGGCTTACCACCCCAAGGACCTCACCGGCCTTAGTCAAGGTCCCATTCGCCACCCGCGTCCTGCTGACGTTACCTGTTTACTGGAAGACATGTTGGTGAGTGTGCTGATGCTGCTGGTATCTGTGACGACCATCGCAGATGGAAACCGGGAGGTGTGGGAATACTGGGGGGGTTCCTGCTTGTGGGCGTACACTGGAGAGAGTGGAGATAACATCAAGGGAGATGATACACGCGTGTACACAGTGACAGAACACCCCACCATCCCACATGAGCCCTCCCACTTCCCTGGGCAGTTAAAAGGGCGGGAGGGGTGGTCACGCCCGGCAGTGAGCGGGACGTAAAAAGAAGAAGCATGTGTTTTATTGGAGATTTCGAACCCCCAAAGTTCCACCTGACCAACCTGAAGGCCCTGGCCAGTGTCTACTGACCACTTCTGCTGCTCCAGGTGTGCTAGCATGACATCATAGCCTCGTGGAGACAAAAGGACACTTCCGTGGTTGAAGGAGGTGCCACTGAGTCCATTCTGACCCACGGGGGCCCAATGTGACCGAGGAGAACTGCCCCCTACGGTGTTCTTGGCCGTCACCTTCACAGGGGAAGGTCACCAGGGCTTTCCCCAGAGAGCTTCTGGGTGGGGTCAAAGTGCCAACAACTAAGGGCACAAGCCTGGTGCCACCAGGCCTCCTTGAGAGGAGACTCCAAACGAAACCCCAAAACCCAAACACCAATTGCACTGCCTACGCATAGTGACCCTATAAGACAGGATAAAACTGCCCCCTCCCCCCGTGAGTTACACTAATGGCAAGAGAAAGCCTCATCTTTCACCCAAGGAGCAGCTGGTTGTTTCGAACTGCTGACCTTGAGGATCACAGCCCAATGCTCAATCACAATGGCACCAGGACTCCCAAGAGGAGACGAGATTCAAATAAAACCTCTAGGAGCATGTGACTCTGTTTCTGTTGTTGTTTGAATTGTCTCAGTCCTTGTCCACTAAGTCCGGAGCCTTTGGATTCATGCTCGTCTACCCATAGACTCCCATTCACCTTCAATCACATGACCCACTAATGAAAGCATGTGGGTCCTTGGTTGTAAGGTGTACCACTAAGTAGGCTTCAAATCGACGACAGAATAAAGGTCACTGCCGCTGTCTCAACTTGTCCTGACAGGTACAATAGCCTGGCTATTCCTGGCCAAGGGCTCCACAAGGCATCTCTTCTAACCAGCCAGGCCTGCTGGCCTGGGCAGGACACAGGCTGCTGGCAACCACTCACTCACTCTTCCACCGGAAGCCTGCGCAGGCGAGGTGATGGGGGTTAGTATATGGCCAGGTGATGGGGGGAAGGGGAGTGGAGCACTTGTGCCCCAGGTCCTGCTACAGGCTGTGGCAAATTTTTAGAAGCCACAAAAATGTGATTGGAATGTGAGATGGTGCTCAGAAACCAGCTCCACAGGCCCGAGGAAGGATTGAGGCTGGTGGATGGAGGAGGACTGAAGTGGGCAGTACTCCCTGAGACCTGCAGCTCTGCAGCTCCACCCCCCTCCCCGGTCCTTCTAGAAGGCCCTGAATCAAAAACTGTTTGTGTTTGTCTAACTTTAGGCTGGCAAAAATGGGATTTACTTCTCCTTTTATGTTCTCATCGGAGTGGCCCTGCGTGGGTATTACAGCTCCTCTGCATAGGATGCTGCGGGTGTGTTATTTCCGTTTTAAGGATGGAGACACAGGCTCAGGGCAGCGGAGTCATCACCAAGGACTACATAGCTATGACAGGGGCAGGAGGGCTAAGCACCAGCGATGCAACGGAAACGCCAGTAATTGGAACTCACCACCTGGGGTGGTTCCAGAGGAGCCAAGGTGATGGGTGTCCTCAAGATGACAGCCTAGGAGACCCCGAGGGGCAGCTCTGCTCTCTGTTAGAGGGTTGCTAGGAGTCCCAATGGACTGGAGGACACAGAACAACACAAAACTG
The DNA here is from genome assembly GCF_050624435.1 of Tenrec ecaudatus. Lineage (NCBI taxonomy): Eukaryota > Metazoa > Chordata > Mammalia > Afrosoricida > Tenrecidae > Tenrec > Tenrec ecaudatus. Next base: position 119,465,140 of record NC_134539.1, on the reverse strand, counting down.
GTAGGTTTGAGGGCCAGGATTGGAATCCTGGACTAGCATTCTGTTCCAGAGACATGTCGAGTTCTCAGGGTAGAATGCCTGAGTCAGGGGAACCCGAACTGGGAGGCCAGGACCTACAGTTAGACCCAGCAGGAGGACCAGGACGTGGGGACACAGCGACTCAGAAATAATGAGTTGAAGGGTAGGTTTAAAGCAGGGGTAGACATGAACATGGGAGACAGCCTTGGGGGTGGGGGTGGGGGTGGCAGAAACCCGAATGCTTCTCGTCTAGTACCAGTGGCATTTTCTACCTACGTCCCTGAGCTCCCATAGGGGCAGCTCCACTCTGTCCTGTAGGGTCGCTAGGGGCAGATCCCATCAGAGGGCAGTGGTGGTGGGTTCACTGAGAACTGACGAAGGATGTTCAGGGTGTAGAATTGAGAGGGCATGGGGATGCTGTAAGAGTTTTCTGTTTCAGGGAAGGAAAACAGGCTGCAGATGACATGCATTTGATAACGGCTGCTTGGAATTTTGGATGGGAGTGTCAACTCTATGCCAATCAACCAATTCGGGCCAGGGGCTGGGGCTGATCGGTGATGTCGTCCATGGCTGCCAGCATGGGACGTTACAGCATGTGTTCCCCATCTACGACGCCAGCTCTGCTCTTTATCCCCCACTCCCCTTTAGAGGAAGCCTCGGCTGTCCTCCTCAGCCTTTTCCCTTGGGAAGCTTGGGAGCAGGGAATGGGACTAGAAAGGGCGCAGCAATATTAAGGACTATGCTGGAGACATTATCTTGGTTGGCTCTCGTTAGGGAAAAGTGATCGAAGTAGTCCGTTTCCAAGACAATTCAGACCCAGAGAGGTTGTACAGGATCCCCCCGGCCCCCCCTTACTGTGGGAGTTCTGCAGATGCGTCACGGCGGCCATGAAGGGCTGTTGGGCCATGTGGCTACCCGGGTTCTGCTGCATGAGGGGCTGCTGGTGCGGGCTGTGCAGCTGCTGAGAGAACTGGACGGGCTGCAGGGCTGCCAGGCTGCTGGCCACACTGTTGATGACTGGGACGCTCTGAGCTTGAGAGGTGTTGAGGCCTGTAGGAGCAAGAAGGAAAGATCAGAGACGACTTCTGAGTTAAGGAGAGGTGGACGGATGAGAACCGACACCAACCGAGGCCGTACTGTGTGCCAGGCTTTGGGCGGCGCCCGATACCTCAGAGATGGTCTGGGAATGGATTGGATATGACCACCTGATGGACCGAGAAACGAGGCTTGGGGAGATTGTCCTGATCAACGTTTTGACAGTGACCCATGGAGGGAGATGGATTTTGGCATCGTGCTTATGCGTTGGGCTTCTAACCCAACAGCAGTTCGAAACAGCCAGCCCACCGCCCTGTAGGAGAAAGGACTTTCTATACCTGTAAAGAGTGACAGTCTCAGAAACCCGCAGGGGCAGTTGTGCCCTGTCCTATAGGGTCGCTATGAGTTGGCATCGACTCCAGCGATGGCAGGATGTTTGGTTTGTTAAGGCCTGTGCGCCTCCCTGAAACTTCCTATGACCCGCAGAACATGACTCCCACACAGTCATCGGAGGCCTGGGGAAGCGCGTTTGATTTGCTGATGCTATGGCTTGGAATTGACCGCAGGGCAGTGAGCTCGGTGTTGGGTTTATGCGATGCTTGATTCTCTCAGAGAGGCTTGCCCAGGTGGCCTGGGGGCAGAACTGAAGTTGTCTACTCCAAGAGGTTTGTGTCCCAGATCTGTCTGTCCAGCAGAGGGCAGGAGTGTGCAGGAACCCACACGCTGAGGCAAATCCTACCAAACCTCCAAAGTTCTGAAGCCAGGAGGAGGCTGAAGACCCTGACTTAGGAGAGTGGGCAAAGATTCTGAGTTCAGGGGCTTACTCTGTTGACCACAGCCCAAAGGGGAGAAGACATATAGCCCTAGAACTCAGTCGATCTTCCTCCTGATGGACTGAGTAGTCTCTTGTCCAGCAGCACAGGGCCCGTGGTATCAAAAGGACCAGCTGGCGGAAGGAGGAAGTGGCAACAGTAATGAAGCTTGGCCCTTGCAAGGCACGGTGAGTCTAGACCTCGTTCTGTTCTGCGGGGATCAAGGCCTTTGCGGTTACTGTGTCTATATTCTGATATTTCTTCAGAACCGGGGCCAGCACTGTACGGACTGGGTCTGCTGGTACCCACATTTGCTTCCTTGTACGAAGGACTCTGGGAAGACAGATGAGGCAGAGTGGGAGTGGGGACAGGAGGGTTAGGAGGGAAGACAGCTTAACTTCTTTCCTAGAGACAATGTGTCTGTTATCTTGCTTTTGGGAAAGTGAGGGAAAGAAGGAAATCCAGGTGGGGCTGGGGTGGGGGTGGAGGCAAGAGTCTATTGTAGGCAATGTCACGGAGAGAACTATGGTTTCCCTGACTAGGAGAAGGTTTCAAAGCAGGCTCGTGAAAGTCCTCAGTGGAGATAGCGGAAACCCCACAACAATGGTCTATGCAGAGCTTTAGCTGATATGGTTATCAGACACCAAAGAAGAAGAATTCCCCTCCTGGTTCTCCTGGGTGGGGGTGGGGACCAGTGTCCTCTGATCACTCTCAGAAGAACCCTATCACCAACTGTCCTGAGAGCCCAGCTTCTTTCAAGCCAGGGTCTTCTGTTTCCTACCCCACCCCCACCTTGATTGGTTCTTTTCTCAGATTGATTATTTTGCTGCCGTTCTTTTTGGGAACTCACTGTGGAAGGAGACATAGTGGTGCAGTAGTTATGCATTGGGCTGTGATCTGCATGGTCAGCAGTTCAAAACCACCAGCCGCTAATGAAGGAGAGAGAGTTGGCTTTCTACTCCTGTAAACAGGAAACCCACAGGGGTCACTAGGAGTCCGCATTGACTCAAAGGCAGTTGAGTTGTAGCGAGTTATTGCTTGGGAAAGCAAACTATCTTGGTTTGGCGTGGACAACATTTTAAGAACTGGTCTGAAACCAGCCTGGCCTCAGGGCCATCTGGGAGTTCTTTGAGAAATACACATTCCTGGGCCCCACCCAAGTCTTCATGAGTCAGAACCTTTAGAGGTGGGGCCCAGGAATTTTATTGTTAACACATTCTGTGATCCCTGGGTACCTCGATTCCAGGATGGAGAACTACTGATGTCATTCCAGCTTCCACAGCGTATGACTCTCGTCCTTTTGTTTTCTAGAAACTGTTGGTGTGAGTGTCCGTTGACAAAAATAGGCTCCAACTCATAGCAACCACGTGTACAAAAGAGCCATCGTTGCTCAACCCTGGGCCATCTTTGTGACTGTTGGTCTCCCCGGGTCCACTGGGGCGCCAGCGCGCCCGCCAGGCGAGGGGCTCATCCGTCAGCACTCGAGTGAAGCAGCGCACTAGTTCTTAGTCTTCGTCTGATAACTCTGATGAAACCTGCCACCGTGGGCAATCCCGGTACTTGAAATACTGGCGGTGTAACTTCCCTCAGTGGAGCAGCACACAGTAGTCACAGTGCGACCAGCTGGCAGAACGGGGGCCTCCCCCTGGTTACTGCTTAAGAAGCACCCATCTTCTTAACAAGCCATCCGTCCAGTAGATGAATAGAGAACAGGCAAGTGGCACCGCCAATTAATGTGCTGTACATAAACCACAGTCTCTACGACCCAGAGACCATCAGACTTAAATGGTACCCAGTTACCACTACCAACTGCACTGATTGGGATGTCAGAAGGGCCTGGACCGAACGGGAGAAAACTGGAAAAAAATTCAAAATCATGAGAAGAGCAGACTTACTGGTTTGATAGAGACTAGTGGAATCCCCGAGATGTGGAACTGACCCTACAACTGGGGAGCACCTTTCAGTGAAGTAACAGTCAGGCTGACTCAGAGAACAGTAGCGCTCACAGGAACGTGCTGCTCAGCACAAGGGAGAACAGCATTTGCCAACCGTGAGGAAATGGCCATGAATCTTATGAGACGATGTGCGTCTGAATCGTTCAATGGAAAACTAAGTTTCTCTGTACATTTTCACCCGAACGACAGTGCTTCCTATCCTTTAAAGAAATGTGCTGTATCCGACATGGACCTCCGCGGTCCTGAGACAGCACCTGTGCTCACCGTAGGACCTGAGTCCACCGGACAAGAACGCTTGCAACCAAATCTGCATCCTGCCGCTGCACAGAGGGCGACGATGGTGTCTAGGCAAGGTTTTCTGGTGATCTTCCTCGTTCTCCATGCCTACGCACCCCAAAGACTCATACACACACACTCACACACACACACACACACACACCACACATGCACACACGCACACACGCACACACCCACCCCCACCCACCCACACCCATATGCCCCCCACACACACCCTTCTAAGGTCAGTGCGTGCAGTGGGATTACGTATCTGACAAAGGAGATCATTGAGAAAGTAAAGAAGCACAGGCGAAAATGAAGGTGGACAAAACTGGAAAATGAAAGAGCGTAGGGAAATTTCCAGTGCAAATAGAACCATAAAGTATATGGAATTGTGTCAGCACCGGCTTGAATCGGGGGGAAAACAAGGTAGATGGGACACTTTGTGTCTCTTTTTGGTTGTAGGAATAAGGAGTGGGATTATCATATCCATAAATTTTCAAATCAAATCTTCTAGAAAGCAAGCAAACTGGTACCCTAGAGGGTCGTCAATCCAAATCCTGGTACCACATATATTCTTGGAAAAGGTCCCAGTAAGGGGTCTTAAAGACTTGAAGTTAAACAAGCGGCCATCTAGCATAGAAACAACACATTCACATGGAAGAAGCACACCGGCCTGTGTGATCATGAGGTGTCATTGGGACTGGGTAACAGGCATCAGAAGACCCATAGCAAGCAAACAAGCATACAAACAGCTATATTGTTGAGAATGAGGTGGGTCAGAGCAGAGACCCAAAGCCCATCTGTAGACAATGGGACAGCCCCTCACAGAGGGGTCAAAGGGATGGGATGAGTCAGCCAGGGCACAGTAAAGCACTGATGAAACACCCCCCCCCCCCCCGCGCAATATCATGACCCTAGGTCTGCCCTTCCTCACTCCCCACTATCATGACCCTAGGTCTGCCTTTCACTTTGGGTTAGACTGGAGCATGTGCACAGGTACAGATAAGAGCTCACCACAGGAATAGGGATGGGAATAAGGATACCAGAGGATAGAGGGAAGGTAGAGAGAGGAAGGGAGGAAGGGGGAACCGATATCAATGACTGACACATAACCCCACCCCTGCTGGGGGGATGAACAACAGAAACCACGGGGAAAGAGTGACAGCTGTCGGTGTAAGATATAAACATAGTAATAATTTATCAAGAGGTCCGAGAGGGGTTGGATAAAAGAGGAGCTGATACCAAGGGTTCAATAGAAAGTCAATGTCTAGAAAATACTAATGGCAACATATGTACAAATATGTTTGATACAATTGATGTATGGATTGTTTTAAGAGCTATAAGAGCCCCCAATAAAATGATCTTTTAATTAAAAAAAAGAAAAAGACCCAGGAAAAAGTAATCTTTTTTTTTTTTAAGTCGTGAGTTCTCTCTCTAGAGGTTTCTCTACTTTCAATTTTCCCTCTGAAAGAGGGCATGCAGCACATGCCAGTATCACCCGTGTTCAGTGACAAAATTGTCTGGCGTACTTTCATGAGCCAAGTCCTATCCTGCCCTGGAAGGGCACATAAATCCTCCTGACCAAGGATGCATGGATGTACACTGTTACCAGTGTTCACATCCATTCCACGGTTTTTATTTTAGGGTAAATAGTACATATATGATGGAGAGAAAAAGAAACGAAATAAATTAAACCATATCCACTAGTTGTGGGCGAGCTTCAAGCGTCTCTGTGTTGTGTGGTTTTATGATCACAGTGACCTACTTCCCATTTCTCTTTTTCTTGCCCCCAAGGTGTCTGAACCAGAGCAGAGCTTACTTTGTGCAATGGCCATGACTCCGGAGAGGGGGGTCATGATGAGGTTTTGAGATTGCTGGGGATTGTGGTGGGACAGGCTGTGGATATTCGTCAAGGTGCTGACAGGGGGCAAACCTCCTCCTGAGACGGCGATCTGCTGAAGAAAACACAAGAAACAAGAATGACATGAGCAAGCTTGGAACTGCAAAGGATCATTTCCAAAACGTCTTGGTTTAATAATTCCTCGGCACAGCTACTTGGGGAGCATTCACCGATTCATTCTTTCATCCATCCATCCATTCAGTTGCTCAGTAACAATTACTAAGCACCTAAGTGGGACCTGCACTGTTCTAGGAGCTGAGGACATAGCTCTGACAAAGACAAGCCTCCCTGCCTTCAGGGTGCTCCTATTTGTTAACTATCATTCTACCCTGAATATTGTGTGGTTGTCACTTGTTCAGTTGGACAGATCCTCTGTCGGGCTCCCTGTGTTTATGTTAATAGTGCCATCGACAAGTGATTGCTAAAAGCAATAACTGAAGCAATTCTTTGGGAGATTCAAGTGAGATCAGAGACCAGCTATTGAAATTCTCACTGAGTATCAGGATCTCCTATACACTCCTTATATATTAACTCACCTCAATTCTATACCTCACAGGGGGTACTGCTGTCACCCCCATTTTACAGATGCAACAGCTGAGGCTGAGTTAACATGTATCCTGCTTAAGATCCAAAATGGTACAAATGAAATTTAAACCCAAGCCTTCTTTACTCCAAATCCCAAGTTCATACCTGTTACCTTGCAGGGCAACCCCTTGTAATTATCCACCTATGACTGAGTCTTTTCATTATTCATTAAAGAAAAACCTTTAAAATGAGTTGATCATAATGATTGACACACAGTCACATCCTCCTCCAGGGGAAAGAACAGCGGAAACCATGGGGGAAGGGAGACAGTGGTCAGTGTGAGATATAATAATAATGATGTACAGTCTATCAAGGGGTCACGAGAGTGGCAGGGAGGGAGGGGAGGAGGAGCTGACACCCAGGGCTCAATCGAAAGTAAGTGTCTGGAAAAGAATGATGGCGACATGTGTACAAATGTGCCCGATACAATTGATGCATGGATTGTAATAAGCATTGTAAGAGCCCTCAATAAAATGATCAAAAATAAAAATAAATAAAACGAGTTGATGTTGCACAATTCTACGAAACACTCCTTATTAAGCATTCCCATTCTGTTTTACTACTATATTTTAATGATAGATTAGTATAGGGAAGGTATTGATTTTTATGAATTTACTTCATACATGTCCACTTATTTGAGTTCTTTATTTTTTCCTAATAGTGCCTTTTTCATTAATGCTCTTAATTTTATTGCAAGCATATAATTGTATCACAAGCATATAATGCTAATAGAGTCTCTTCCTTGATGGTGCTAATATGCCACATTATCAGAGTACATTGATCAGAATACTTTCTGGAGTTTTAAATAATATTATTATATACTTACTATAGAATGCTTATTCTGAATCTGATGAAAAAGTCAGTGTCTTCCCATTAATGATCGGGAGTGATAAATTCTATAGACAGATAATTTTTCATGATAATTGATGGGTTTGAATTACGGTGCTGGTGAAGAATATTAAAAGTATTCTTCAAAAGGAGAAGGGAAAAAAAATCTGTCTTGGAGGCAGTACAGCCAGAATGATCCTGAGAGGCAAGGATGGCGAGACTCCATCTCACATACTTTGGACACATTGTCAGGAGAGACCAGTCCCTGGAGAAGGACATCATGTTTGGTCAAGTGGAGGGGCGGTGAGGAAGAGGAAGGCCCTTGACCAGATAGCTGGATACAGCCTGTGGCTGCAACAATGGGCTCAATCAAGTATAAGAACGCGGGTGAAGATGGAGCATCACTGGGCAGGGTTTCGTTCTGTTGTATGTGGGGTGGTTATGAGTCAGAATCAACTTGATGGAATCTACCACCAACAACAATCTACTACTTATAACTTTTAGATAATAAGAAAATAATCATACGGAGAGACTGCTCGCCTAATTCTGAACTGACCGAGACAGTCCTGATGGCATAAGGATCCTGGGTCACGCTTGAGGGTTAGGGATACATTTGCTGTCTGAGATACCGAGCATCCCTCCCAGTTTTCATCGCTCAGCGCTCTGAGGCACTACTGCCCACCCTGCCCATCTGGTCAGCTCCAGCGCTCCCAAGGTCATTCTGAGAGAGAAAGAAGCCAAACTGATTTGTTTGTGTTTCAGAAATTGAACATCAAGAAGAAATGAGCTAGAGGTCACATGATTAAAAAAAAAAAAGGAATTCAGCCACATCAAACAAGAGAGAACCAGCCTGTTTGCTGGACTTGTTTTTCAAAATGTCAGAGTCATAAAAAAAAAAAAATTGAGTAACCCGGCCTCAAACTCGGGTAAAGTGGTTTTGGGGAGAAAGTCAGGGAACCAAAAGCCACTCTCTGTCATTCTAACATGTTTAATGGTCAGAGTTGAGCACGAATGCCATTGATAAAAACAGCGTAAGGATGTAAGGCTTTACAATGTGCAAGCTGCTTTCACTGACTGTGGGGGCAAAAGACGGGGTTTTCTACTCCCTTTAAGGACTTTCCACTCCTATTAAGAGTCACAGGGTTGGCAGTTCGTGGGGGGCATTTCCACTGTGCCCATCAGGTTGCTATGAGAAGGCACTGACTTGATGATAGTGACTTTTGCTTTTTTTTTTTTTCTCCGATTGTACTCCAATTAAGGCCCATCCGCGTGGCTCCTGGTGACAGATTAAGAAACTGGTTCTCAAGAGAAAATGAGATGGCCTGACTTCTTTCTTTGTTCTGGTTAGTATATGCAGAGTAACTCCGGGAGCTGACGCTGACGGTTTGGTTTCTTTCTTAACTCTATGTGACTTGATTCATTATGAGGAAGCTAGAATGCAAACCCTGGTCTAATATGCTTGGAAGTCAAGTTAATTGTGGTCAAGTTACTTCCCACTCTAAAATCCAAACTGTTATTTTCTTGCTAGGCTCTGGCGTGCACATCTGTCCCAAACTGCCATATTCTATTTCCCTCTAGGACTGATGGAAGCCGGGGACTGGCTAACATCTTCAGGAGGATTTTCACAGGATAATTCACGGCGCTTTAATGGTGTGAATGGCTGCTTCTTACTGGTCCCTTCCACTATGCTGGGTGCTTTAGGTGCCCCCAATCTATGAGATTGGAATTAGCATCCTATTTCAAAGCCAAGAAAATGAAAGCTTAGAGAAAGTAGGAAATGTGCCCAAGTGGGGAATTGACATCAAATGTCAGCTGTCTGCCTCAAAGGTGGAACACTTCACCACTCAAAACTCACTGCCCTGGAGTCAGTGCTGACTCACAGCGACCCTGTCACAAGGGTAGAACTGCCCCCTGCGACTTTCTGAGACTGCCAATCTTTGTGGAAGTAGAAAGCCCCATCTTTCTCCCTCAGAGCGGCTGGTGGTTTTGAACTGTGGTTAGCAACCCCACACATAACTGCTACACCATTAAGACTCCTTCTTTACCATTAGGCTCTCCTATTTTGATTCTGTGGAAGTATCTGGTATAGGCTTTTTTAATTAAAAAAAAAAGAAGAAAGACAAAAGACTTTTACCACAGTTCAATAAGCACAGACTACAGCTGTATTTCAATGCATGCCACCCGTGTATGAGGATGGGGACCCCACAGCGGAGCCCAGATCAAGTAGACCAGCATTGTTTCCAAAGCCTGCCCTACCGCAAGGCAGCACATGGAGAACGTCATTCCCATGTCCTTAGCTTGTCCTGGCAAGAGTTACAGCAGAGCGACCGGCTTCACACCAGCCCTACCATGTAGCATCACCATGCCCCAACTTACAGCCAAGGATACTGAGGGCAAGCAATTTGTCCAACCCACTGCTGATAAATGACACAGCCGGGACTTGAACACAGGACTGCATGGCTCTCTTGTCCGCAGTCCCTTTGAACCATACCCCGCTCTTGTCTTGGTGGACCAAGATCTGTGCTGTACGTCTCACACACTCACAGGGAACAGACTCTTGGATTTGAGCATCCAGTGATGGTGCACACGCACAAAGGAGCCCAGATGTTGGAGACAGGTGAAAAACTAGTCTTCAGAGAGAAGCTTTCAGGTGCTTGCTAACACTGTGCTCTTGGTCAATCATCAAGCCCGTGATTTACTGCTCTGAGCAGAACAGGGGCTGGCGGAGGGCGGGTAGGGGAGCATGTCTGTGGGTTGGGTTTGGAATAGCCCCGCCTAGGTGAGGCAGCTTGCCTCTTAAAAGGGAGGGTGGGGAGCTCAGAGGGAAACCCCAAGGACCTTCAGAGCCTAAGCTTCCAAAGCGTTCTCTATCACAACAGCAAGACTTCTTCCACAGGGCCCTCTGCTCCAGGGAGCCTTGGGTAGTCCTTAGCCCTAACTTGTTTGGATCTCAAAGTGACTCAAATGCCATAGGGACTTGTCTGTGACTCTTGTGATTCCGAGTCATCTTTCTTAAGAGGCGGGGTTGGAGGGACAGTGGTGATGCACACTACACCCCCCTCCCCCCTCCAGGGGTGGGGTGGGCCACCCTTTCACTTTTGTCTGTAGAGACCACTGCCGGCCATAGTGGCTTGGGTCCCCTGAAACTAGAGTGAGCTGGGCGGGCTCTTGCCTCAGAAACGACACTTTGTTTTTCCGCTAGGGAGTCAGGGACTTGATCACCTGTGACTCACCTTTCCTTCTGTTGCCTACACAGCACACACGTCAAAGCCTGTCGTGGCACTGCCTCCCTGCTGCCTCCCCTCCCCCCACCCCCCTCTAGCTCTGGGTCAGACAACGTGAGGGCATGGGGACAGTTCCACCAGCAGCAGGGAAGCCGGGAACCTGTGCCCCTCCCTCCCGGAGACCCCTCGGAGCATGACTCACAGCATAAAGTGTTCCCTTTCCTGCCCTGACCAGTGTTGCCACTACCCCTGCACTTGAGTTTGACTAGGACCTTGTACATTCAAGAGTCAATCGGTCTATTTCTCACCAAGTATACTGAACTTACGCCTGGGTGTTGGTGGTCCAGATACAGAGCGCTTGATTTCAGATCAACACTGACCTAATAGCAAGGACAACGACGCTGGCACTTTGGGAGTATTTGCTGTGCGCAGCATGGCACACGTGTGTCACCACAGCTTCTCCCCTCAAATCTCACTGTTGTGACCCCAGTTTTATCGATGGAGAGGCATAGGGTTTTTCAGTAACATGCCCGAGGCTACACAGCTAGCAAGTGCTGGCGCTGGGATTTGAACTTGGGTCATGGTGACTTCAAAGGTGGTGCTTCTTACTCACTGGGTCAAACATTGCCCCACTACATCTACCCCTTTGTTCTGCGACCAGCGGTTCTCAACCTGTGGATTGCGACCCCTTTGGGGGTCAAAAGACCCTTTCGTAACAGTAGCAAAATGACAGTTATGAAGTAGCAATGAAAATAATGTTATGGTTGGGGGTGTCACCACCACATGAGGAACTGTATTAAAGGGTCACGGCCTTAGGAAGGTTGAGAACCTCCGGCTAGACTGAGCATACAGCGTCCTTTGGTGCCTCTCCATACCGTCCACCGGCCACGAACCCCTGATTGTTAGAGACCGTCTCTGTCAGCACCCAGAGAGTGGTGAAGAGGGGGTGGCTTTCAAAGTCAGGCACTCTCTGGGTTAAAATCTAAAACTAGCTCGGGAGGCCTTGAAGGGGCAGGGGGATGAATGAACATTTTATCAACACAAATGTCATTGGCAGCCCCAAACAAACAGTGTCCCACCCGGCTCTCCTTTATGAGGTATGCAATCAATAAAGGGAGAGCAGGGCTCTGTCAGATTTATGGACTGGGTTCAAACCGGACACCTCTTCTGCCCGCCAAAGGCTGGGTCACCAGCTCCACCTTTCCCTTCCTGCTCTGGACGGCCCCCATTCTCCCCGTGGGGCTACAATGGTTCATTGTTCAAGGCAGGCCTTGTGAGAAGTTGTGTTTGTTTTGCCTCTTATCTTATCAGCTGCACAGCTACAATGGCCCAGGTGTACTCACCATTTTACCATCAGGGGAGAGGAGATTGTGGCCTGGGTCCAGGCTGGCTGGGGAGACTTGCTGTAAAACGGACTGGCTGGTCACCATGGCGTTGTTGCCATGGTGACTGATGGTTGAGGAGGACGTGACTTCATTGTTTCCCTGCTGGCTGTAGCGCACACCTGCAAAACAACACAAACCCAATGGGCGAAGTTAGCGCCACCAGACGGCCCGGGGACACGGACTCAGCTCTCTTTCTTTTCCAGACAGCAACACTGTCTCCTCCTCTTCTTGTCCGCCCAGAACAATGGACCAGCTTCCTCTCGGCCAAAGGGGCAAGCTCTAGAATGTCAGCGCCATGAGAGCAGGCGTTCTCACTGGCTGTTTGGGTCGTTGCTCTCTTCCCAGGGCCCTGGCCCTTGGTAGCTACTCTATAAATGTTGGTTGGACGCGGGAGTGGATGCACGCTGCTCACTGTCACTTCAGTACCGTTTTTTTAGGGTGAGGGGCTGAGAGTGAGTGAGCTTTTCTATTCCGCTGGCAAGTAGTTCTTTTAAAAGTGCCGTCTAGGAAACGTTGTCCGTTATCTCTCGGGTGCAAAGGGGACTCGTTTTTCAAAGAAGAGTAACTTGTCTAGTGACCTCTGTGAGAGTCACAGTAAAACGTGCAAATCTCTGGACACCACCTTTTGGGGCAGAATCCAAGAGGCAAGGGGACCCAGACAGAGCAGGGCAGGGGGCGCGCTGCAGCCCCGGAGCTCACGTTCCTTGCCGGGATCCCGGGGAAGGCCCGTGGGCTAGGAGATGGGGCAGTCAGTAGCCACAGGTCGGGTGTGGATGCTTTCGACCCTACCTTTTGCTCTGCCGAGGTGGGAGAGGCACAGTCTGGTTTACAACCCTACTGCTCTCTGACCCTCCCTTTGGCTCAGGAAACCAAGCGGAGGGGGCTGCTTTCTGGGAAAAGGAAGTGTTGCACAGAGATCAGCCGCCCGCCCGTGGCTGATGGAGGACAAGGAACCCGGGGTCCGGTTTTACAGAGGCAAAGTCCTTCTTGATGCACCCAAGACACCGCCAAGGACAAGACTGGGCACTGCCGGGATATCTCAGCCCAACGCTTACAAAGACAACGTGCTCATTTCGTGCTCTGGATTTGGTGAAAAGGTTTTATGGCCCCACAACCCGACCTGCACAGGAGGTCGACAAAATGCTCTCTGGTTGGAAGGGCTGGATCAACCATTTGGCCTTGCCTCTCCCTTGGCCTAAATATTGCTTCTCTGGGTCTGTTTCCCCTTCCCACTGCCTCCTGCCCCCACTGGGAGGCTACAAAGTCACCCCAGGGGCCAGGCAAGCTCCAATTCAGCCAACAGCCTCCAATTCCTTAAGATGAAAATGGCCAAGAAGAGACACAACTCGTTTTTCTTGGATTCTCCTAAGGATATTACCCAAGGCTTCCATGAGAGCTTAAGAGCGCTGGAGGGGAAAAAAAACCAACAAACCCTAAAGTAGGGTTCTAATCTTCAAGAGCATTGGTTTGACTATGAAGTGGCTTGATGCTTGCTCTCTGGGCTTTTCTATTGGTTACATCCCTCATCCTTTGATTCAAGGGACTGCTCAGGGGAGTGGTGTTGGTCGTAGGAAAGTACCAGGATTCAATGGTTCTCGGTCCCATACAATGCATGTGGTGGGGTAGGGGCAGGGCAGGAGCCATGATGTTAAAAAGAACAAAGGCTTCCACATCTCCAGACCAACACCCCCTACCCTGCCCTGTCTTCTTTTTTCTGCACATCTCTTATCATCTGCACCATCCCATGAGATTAAATTAGGTCCTTTTCTCCATTCACATTCACCACCAGGTTCCCAGCAGGCTGCTTCCAAGAGCTATCACTCTCTGCAATTGAGCTGATGCTAATCCATGGAGACCCTATAAGACGGGGTAAAACTGCCCTGTGAGTTTCCAAGATTGTTCAACTCTGGAGGAGTAGAAAGTCCCATCTTTCTCCAGAGGAGCAGCTGGTGGTTTTGAACAGCTGACCTCGCAGATCATAGTCCAGCGAGTAACCACTAGGCTATCAGGGTTCCTTAACAGCTATAAGATGAACATTTGAACCCCATGAGTGCAGAAGGTAGAGAACAAGCCCCAGTGGAAAAGAGGGAGGCAGATTTTGAATCAGTAAAAGGGATTTTCCACTGAGGACGGGCAGTGGGAAGATGACAGGTTCTGGAGCCAGAAAAACTGAGGTTCAAATCTTGACTTTGTCCTTAATAGATGTGTGATCTTGGGGAAATTACTTTTCCCTTTCTGCACCTCAACGATGAAACATACAACTTTCCTCTAGTTCTTAAATGCTTCCTCCCCCCGCTGTCATGATCCCAATTCTACCTTACAAATTTGGCTAGATCAGAGGATGTACACTGGTACAGATAGGAACTGGAAACACAGGGAATCCAGGATGGATGATCCCTTCAGGACCAGTGGTGAGAGTGGCGATACCTAGAGGGAGGGTGGAGAGAGGGTGGGGTGGAAAGGGAGAATTGATTACAAGAACCTACATATAACTTCCTCCCTGGGGGATGGACAATAGAAAAGTGGGTAAAGGGAGACATGGGACAGTATAAGATATGACAAAATAATAATTTATAAATTATCAAGGGTTGATGAGGGAAGGGAAGCGGAGAGGGAGGGGAAAATGAGAAGCTGATGCCAAGGGCTCAAGTAGAAAGCAAATGTTGTGAGAATGATGATGGCAACAAATGTACAAATGTGCTTGACACAATGGATGGATGTATGGATTGTGATTAAAAATTGTACGAGCCCCCAATAAAATGATTAAAAAAGAAAGAAAAAACTTCCTATACTGGGTTTTTTGTATGAGACATAATATCTATAAAGCCCTATAGCTATAATTATCTGTGGGGATACTGGGGTGAAGGGGAGAGCTAGGGTAAGGGGTGGACCCCAAGCTATTTCCCCTAAAATTCTAGACAACTTAGGGCGAATTGAAGCACTCAACGAGCATCCCCTTCAGTAGAGAGCAGTGCCCGGAGACCTTACTGCTGCTTGGGAGGGAGCCCTGGTCACTGTCCTCTTGGCCGTTCCTTTTTGAAGACGTGGACATCACCCTGTTTTCCTCCCGCCTCCTCAGGCGCTCTGACCAGCTGTTTACCTCCCCACGATGCTCTGCTTTCCTGAGAGAGTGGTGATAACGCTGGGAGTGTGGGGTGTTTTCGCCTCCCAGCCTGTCCCCCTCATCGATTCGGTCTCAAGTCAAACAGTCTCTGGATCTAGCCTATTTAATTTGGCTGCAGGAAGAGGGCCAGGCCTCTGATGATCAAATATGGGTCACAGGGAAGCTTCTCCCCTACCACCAACTACGTAATTATTTATTTAAAAATAATTAACCAAGGATATCCACGGGAAACAAAAGGCTTCTTTATAGAAGGGGCCTGGCAGGAGAGAGTCAAGAGCCATTTGTTAGGATCCAGGCAGCATCGCCCACGGCTGTGGTTTTCTAGCTTTTTATTTTTTGCTTCCCCCCTCTCCCCGCAGAAGGTCTTTCTGTAAGAGATATGATGGTGGTGGTGCTCAGTTTAAGACAGAGGGGCCCCTGTGAGAGGGGTAGACATGAACCCCCCAGACTAAGGTGGAAGAGTCCTGTCTGGCAATCAGGGCATGCCTGTTGGGAACCTCAGCTTTGCCACTGCTTATGGCTTCCGGCTGCACGGAGAGGGCCTGGGGCATGCGCCAACTCAGCAGCTCGGCAGCTCCACGTTCACCCGGAACCCTTGCCAGTGATGCTCCTCTCACTGGGAATGTGGCCACCGCTCTGCACCCCGAGGGGGCTGCTGTCATCGTCCAGCTGTCCTACAGGCTGGAGGGTGCATCACAAGGTGTCTGCTGGCTAGGGCCCAGAAACAGGTGTTCTTGTCAGAGGAAGGAGAGGCCAAGTCCTTGTGAGGTTCGCAAACTCACGCCACGGAAGTGGAGTGCGAAGTGGG
Organism: Tenrec ecaudatus; assembly: GCF_050624435.1. Lineage (NCBI taxonomy): Eukaryota > Metazoa > Chordata > Mammalia > Afrosoricida > Tenrecidae > Tenrec > Tenrec ecaudatus. The sequence goes on along the minus strand of NC_134539.1, from coordinate 119,449,187 downwards.
CAGGCTCTAAAACCAGATGACCTGGGCTTAAATCCTGGCTTTATTCTGTGTGACCTCCGGGAAGTCACTTGACCTACCTGAACTTCAGTTCCCTGGATTTAATCATCTCCACCCCTTAGGCTGTCAGGAAGACTGAATGAGTTAATAGACAGGAAAGCCTTCGGCCCATGTTTGGCACTTAACAGCTGTTCAAGACACATGGGCTCCTCTGACATGGGTCTTAAGAGACTGGTGGAAGAGCGGGTTATACATTGGGCTGCTAACTACAAGGTCAGCAGTTCAAAACCTTGAGCTGCTCTGTGGGAGAAAGATGGGGGCTTCTACTCCTGTACACATTTACAGTCGCTTCCCTAAAGATTTACAGCCTCAGAAACCCACAAGGGCAGGACTCAGAAACGCACAGGACCAGTTCTACTCTTGCCTACAGGGTTGCTAGGCGTCAAAAATGGGCTTGATGGTGGAGAGAGTTTGACTTTCGTCTTTGTCTGAAACGTATGTTGAGGGAGGCTGAGTTCACAACAACTTAACTGAGCACCTACTATGTACCAGGCAGTGTGCTAGGGAGCCTATGCTAAGAGGCAGTGGGGTGGCATCTTCCCTTCTCCCTCCATCATTGCAAGCTCTGAAGACCCAACATATGCCAAGGACTCTGGTTAAATGCTGACTGGGCAGAGGAACTATGTGCATAGTCACCGAGGACCCTGGAAGAAATAAAACCACCAGAAGGTGGCCATATGCCTTCTACCCATTTCCTGGATGTCACTACTCACTGGCCTATGACCCACCATGAACCGGGGGAGCTCTACCATCCATTTACCGGGTGAGCTTCAGCCTCCTGATCAATAGAGTACCGTCGTGTGGACAGAGGCAGAAGACATTCTACTGGAGTCGGCAGGCCTGGGTGAGGAGGTCACCTCCTTTCATCTGTTCCAGGCCTCGGTCACATGGCATAGGGTTACTTCTGAATTCCTGACAGCACGTGGGACTGAGACAAATCATTTCGTTTCTAGGCCGTTCAAGCGGTCAGAAGAATGTAAAGCAACGGAAGAATTACAATTCTCAAAACAACCATCCCTGTCTTGCCTTCCTGTATTAGCCCCCATCCAGGAACCCCTGCACTTGACTGCCTCGATTTCTTTCTAATCCCAAATCTGACCACCCCGCTGCCCTGCTGGAGCACCGCTGCTGTCTCCTGGAAAAGTCCCAACACCTTAGGCTGAATCCGCTTTCCGGACCGCAATCTGCCCTATTGCCATCAATTGCCACCAGATCCCACCCAGGTGCACCAAAGTGCCTGCCATTCCTAGAACAGGCTCTAACCTTGCCGGCCTCTGTGCCCTTGCTGATGCCATTCCCTCTGCCTGGGCAGCGCTTCCTCTTCTCTAGTCACTGCCTCTCTGAGTGTCCCTGGATTCTTCCTTGAAGCAACGGCTCCATCCTTGTCATTTACATCCTGATCAACTCTTTAAAAGCAGGAGTCCCCCTGTACTGTAATGCGCTAATGAGAGATGTTTGCTTCGCTCTTCCTCTCGAAGGAAGAGATTATTTCCTACTCCACGGTGCATCCTCAGAGCTCAACCAAGTACCTGTCACTGTCACTATTGAATGAAAGCCCAGGACAGCAGCTGCTTTGAATACCCATGCCCCAGAGCGAGGAGTGTCAACCCAACAGAAAGAGACAACACGCCTACAGTCAGTCCTGTTGTCCCACTTGTTTTGACAACACCAATCTGCTCTAATTCTATTGCTATCTTAGGGAACAATGTGAGTTTCATGCACGGTTTGTATCTGCTTAGGAGAGATTGCCTCTGTGAGAAACAGTGGGTGACTGCTGAAATCCACATCCAGTTGAATGGAGCCTCACACGAATACATGGAACGTGCATGTATGTGCTTGCCTGTGTGTGTGTGCTCACACATGCACGCACGCACACATACCTCAAACAGCGACCAGCTCCCTCAGCTCACTGTGTGTGTCCCAAGCCACCATCCATCCACACCTGGAGTTAAATGTTTCTTTGGATGTCGGATCACCCTCCGTCTACCTCCTCTCAGGCACTCACAAGTTGCAGCTCTCCTGACGTCTGCTCCCCCAGGCAAATGTCGGGGCGTTTTCAAGGTAAAGTGCAGGCTTATTGTTGTACAGGATTTCTGTACGTCCTAACCCCCCAGCAGGTGTAAAACGGTGCTGCTGTTGTTATTCGATCCTTATCTTCTTCTTCCTGACATTTTAGAATATTACGCCCTTAACCCCGTTTGCCCTGTAAGCCCCGTGGGCTTACTTAACTCCAAGTTACATCATTCGGTGACTTTTCAGGATGTGTATTTGGATCAGGACATAGTGACAGAGTGGCTAAATTATTTGGCTGCTAACTGAAAGGTCAGCAGTTCGACACCCCCCCCCCCGGCCCCCAGTCACTTCACGGAAGCGTGATGCGGCAGGCAGCCTGCTTCTGTGAACACGACCATTGTGGAAACCCTATGGTAGGACAGTTCTAACAGGTAGCTTGCCATAAATAGAACCTCCTGGATAGCAGCGGGTCAGGTGTTGTTTCTTTGAATAATAATATGGAATCAGAGCTGAATTGGCAGGACACCTGCATTCCAATCAAATTGTAGACATGGTCAGTGAAGCCCCAGCCTCTCCACATTTTTATCCCTCTCTCTTTTTGCCTTAATTCTGACGATTCCGGGCCTGGGCATTTCGGTGTGTAAAATGTGTTTACAGAGCTTCCTGTCTCAGAAGCCAAATGGTCACTGAATCGATTAATGCCCGAGAAAAGCTGAGTTCTCTTGGGAGAGGAATTACTGGGTAAACATCAGGGCAACCAAGGCAGCCTAGCCAGCATGGCTCTGTTGGTGAGATGAGGAGGTGACTGGTGGGGGATCATGGGGCTGAGCTGGGTGCGGCTCCGCTTGTCTCCGTGTGACCTCTGGCACTGAACCTGGGGTCCCTTTATGGGGGCCTAAGAACTGCACCCTGAATCTGGTGGGATGCCTTTCACCCTTGACATTTTGAAGCCATCCCTGATAATGCAGGAATGTCCCTCCAGCTGGTGGACCTCTGCCAGTGGCAGCGAGCAGTGTCCCAGCCGTGAAGAGAGTAAACATTACTCAAGCGGTCAGCCCTCTGCCACACACATTCTTCCCCTGTGTTCCTAACCTCACGCAGAGCAGAGCCAGGCGGCCCGACTGGCTCCGTCTGAAAACCGGGAATTTAAACTCCGGGAGGAGGGAGTGTAGGAGAAAGCGCGGGAAGGCTCTTCCCAAAGTGACCCAGCCATGCCTGTAGAGTCTGCAGCTTTCCCACGAAACCAAAACCTGAGGCTGGGGAGGTGAGTGGGAGGAATTCTAGAGCAGACTAGAGGGGATGTTAACACGGAGCCGGAGGGCTGTGTCCTTATAGCTCCCGCCCCTCCTCCCCATCCAGGTCTAAAGAGGAATCCCTTTTCTTGAGGACAATCTGGCGGACTTCTGAGAAACTCACTTGGGACAAAAGAATGAGAGAACCCCCCACCCCCACCCCTCACCCCGGGCTTCGAACTGGCAACTCCAGAAACCGAAGCTTCCAAAACGCTGTTGCTGCTGCCTTGGCTTCCTCACGTGTAACACGAGGCTACCGCTGCTGCCGCCTCTCCGTTCAGGGGAGAAGGATGGATGCTTTCCCGGAGTTTAGGAGATTAAAAAAAAAAATCGGAAAGCCTTGGGAGGAAAAAACTGATGGCGGATGAAATAAATCCCTTTACATACTGGGCTGCTTCGAATTCCACATCCCTTCCTAGCCAGGCTGCGGAGCTAGGGGCCCAATTCCAAGGAGGAGAAACACAGACGGGCCTGCAGGGGCGACGGTAAACATTCTTGACTCCAGGAGTGGAGGGTGGATGATACTTCAGGGAAGCCCACAAACTGGTTTTCTGATGAAAATCAAAGGAAATGTAACTGAGAAAAGAAAAGGGGGGGGGGGAGTCCTCTATCAAAAGCATCTTGGCTGAGAACAGAAGCGAATGTGCCCTGTGCACCTGAGAACTTGAAACATTCTGGGAGGTAGAAGAGCAACAGAAGCACAGCCCCCCCCCCCCCGCACCCTGACCCCCACCCCCAAGGCTTCCCGTCACCACCCCTGGTCCTTACAGAGAGAGCTGGCTTCCGCCTGCAAACATTAGCCGGTTGCAAGGAGCACTTCAGCTGGGGACTGAGGCTCCAGGCGAAAGAAGCCGGCCCAGCCCCGAGGACCCGGGGCGTCATCGCCATGCATGTGAGCAGTTTACACTTTGCCTGGCTGTGTCACTGAAGCCCGGAGAGGGACTTTCAC